>NW_027526295.1:165987360-166163325 GCF_048455015.1 Haemaphysalis longicornis
GTTGTCCTGATTATGCATGGCCTGAGGGACGTCACATAGGCCATGGCTGCCCGATCGGCTGTCACTGGTCAACTTCGCGGCTAGATTCTCCCATTTCCGTCGTCGTCATCGCTGTGTACGAACCTCTTCTATGCCTGAATCTGTAGGCACAGTTTTGCCATTTCTTTTGTGTTTTGAGTGCGCGCGGAGTTTGAGTGATGAGTTCAATACTTCCCTTTCAACGGGACCACTCGACTACAAACGTTTATTGCTTCAAAAACGCCCTACCAGCCCGAGCGCGCACTTGCGAGCAGGCACCCATGCCTGCTTTTTTGTGGCACCAGACCGGAAATAGGCCCCTCCGCGTTGCGGAGAAAAGGAGAAAACTACCCGGCATGTGATATATCGAAGGCCGCCGAAGAGAACGCCGCGAGCCGCCCCCCTCTCCGGGAGAGAGCGCGCAGCTTTCGTCGCGTTGCCCGCGGTCGAGTTGAGAGGGAACGATTATGCGCGATTTCTCATCGCGCGTAGTTTCGTTAATTGTGAACGGATTTTCATAATTCTTGCGGGAGGAGATTTCTGGGACAATAGACTTTATCCCAAAATACATTACTAGTAGTCGATGGCAAGTGTTGCAGGGTCCCTTTAATACTTGCAAGGGAGGGAGGGGGGGATGCGAATGTGTTTGCATTCGGAAAGGCGTCTTCGAATCGGGCGCCGTCGCCTCCGTCATGTGTAGTAGCGTGGTGGTGGTCGAGCGGCGAGCAAATGTTACTAATTGTGCGCCCGGAGGAACCGCGTATTAATGCGTAGCACTCTTAGCTGAGTACCCCCACAGCCAGGACCGTGTAACGCCCTGCATTTCCACAAAAAATGTAGATATCGCGGAAGTCCTACCTGTAATGGATATAATATCGTAAATGGAGATACGTGGTCGCACGAAATTTTGAAAAACCAAAGAATAAGAAAAATATTTAAAAAATTCCGGAAAATGGCGAAACGTTTGACACCATCCATTTCTACAATAATGCAGATTTCGCGAAAGTTCCAGCTTTAATCGTTGTAATAGCCTAAATAGAGATAATTGGTCGAACGAAGTTTTGAAAAACTGAAAAATAAAAAAATAATAAAATAATTACTAAAACAAACCGGCGAACTGTGTAACGCCCTGCATTTCCACAATAATGCAGATCATGCGAAAGTGTCAAATGTAATCCTTATGTTATGTTAACCCAGATAATTGGTCGGACGAAATTTTAAAAACTAAAAAATAACAAATATATTAAAAAATACAGAAAATGTCAAAACGTGTACCGCATGGCATTTGCACAATAGTGCAGATTTCGCGAAAGTTCCAGCTTTAATCGTTGTAACAGCATAAATGGAGATAATTGGTCGAACGAAATTTTGAAAAACTACAAAGTAAAACTATAAAATACTTACGGAAAATGGCGAACCATGTAACGCCCTGCATTTCCACAACAATGCTGATTTCGGAAAAGTTAAAAATGCAGTCATTGTAATAACGTAAATGGAGATACTTGGTTGGGCGAAATTCTGAAAATATAAAAATTAAGAAAAATATTAAAAAATGACAGAAAATGTCAGAACGTATACCGCATGGCATTTTCTCTATAATGAAGAGTTCGCGAAAGTTCCACCTGTAATCGTTATAATAGCGTAAATGGACATCATTGGTCGAAGGAAAATTTGAAAAGCTAAAAGAAGGAAGATATAAAATAATTACGGAAAATGGCAAACCGCGTAACGCCCTGAATTTCCGCAATAATGCAGATCTCGTGAAAGTTCCAAATGTAATCGTTATAAAAATGTGAAGGGAGATAATTGGTCTGACAGGATTTAGGAAAAACAAAAAAAATGTCTAAAGAAGCTCGCAGTCAGGACAGGCGACATAAGAATGCTACGCATTAGTAGGTAATTATCTGAATTTCTGCTGACCTTTTTTTATCCCCGGAGCGCTTAAGGTCAAACAGATTTCCTAGTGTTTTGCACTCGGGCCGAACACAGTACAGACACACACTAACACTCTTTCCCGAGTTCGTGAGAGCCGGCGGTAGCGGCGCCCGTTGAGCCTGGGAGAGGCGGTAGAGGAGATCTCGGCGAGCGGTCTCTGCATGAAAAGTTTGTTTTCGTGTTTTGTTGCTGCAACGGCTTGAGTAACCGCCAGCAGACCCAGCGCGGCAGGCGCATGTAGATAGTAACATGTTCGAGAAAGGTGGGCTGTGCCGCAAAGCAGGGGCGCACTGCACTAAACTTGCAGCACGCGCGAACAAGGTAGCGGCGCGCTGAATCGTAACAACGCGCAACCAAGCTTCAGGCACTCACTGGTGACATGCCCGTTGTACTGGTGGGAGATTTTCAACGTGCCATGACGTCTCGCGGCCCGATGCGACCTGATTGCTGTCTTTAGTGGTAGAGTGGTTTCGGTTGATGTGTTAGACAGCAATGTGCCTACGACGCGGGAGGGTCGTAGGCACAGTCGACTGAATAGCTAGAAGGAATGCTCGATCGCAAATTACAACCGAACGTGTTTCGTTTGGTGCACTTTTCGGACGGCGTCCAGCCTCACTCGTCATCTCTCTTCACAGAGTGAAAGGGCACTGAATTTTTGGCTATCAAAATTAGTGTAGGTCAGGCGGGTTTGGTACGAAACATTTGTGTATAGTCAGTCCTTTGCGGGATCCTTTTGTCCTAGCAAAATATGGGCTCGAGTTGTCGGCACTTCTGAATCAGGATTGGTATGAAAATGGTTCGTTCGTAAGCAAACCGCTGCGTGATCCACGTAGTTCGAGTGCCTGCAGGTCACCCACAATTACAGAGAGAAAATGGTCGCACGCAGCAGAAGACAAAGATGTACATATATGGGGTAGGGAAGAGAACGCAGGGTCAGAACGCCGCTGGTAATAACGCCGAGGAAGAGGGAGTCGCTGGAGTAGATGGCAGGTCCGCCCAACTGCAGTGGTCGCTTTTAACAGCCGGCGGAAGAAGGAAGCCGCAAGCGACCATTTATGGGCGACAGGAGGGTCCGGGCGTCGTTGCTCTAATGAATAAACCGGCCATTTTATTTCCTCGCCGCCCGAGTTACCGCCGTCTCTCAGCGACTCCGCTCGTCTCCGTGGTTCGCGCCGAACGAAAGAGGGCAACCCCTTCTCGTCGGAACGTCCTCGTCCCCGAGCTTTTAGGCAGCTGCGTCTCGTCTTGGGACAGCCTGCGAGGAAGATTGCCCTCTCGTGGGTTTCGTGCATTTCATGACTTCCGCGGCGCCTCCGCGATGGTGTCCCTATATTTGGAGCAATATTGGGACTGCAGCCGTTAACGGCGCAATAATACTCACCGCAGGCCAGTGTACTAGTCTCTGTATGTCAGTGCACTACCCTCGTCAGGTTTTCGTTTCTTCGTGTGTCTGGGTTTTCCCAGAAACGCGCCCTGCCATTTTTAATCTTTCGACGAGATTCCTCAAGCCTCTGGTGTTAAAAATATAATTTGCTGTACTACCAGGTTATTGCTGCAGCAGAGCTTTAGCTTAGTCGAGCATCAGCATGATGTTGCAATGCTTAATCGCACCCTCATGCGATACAAACACCCCATTGGCACGGTGTGCCAATGCGGTGTTTGTGCAACATTTAAGTAAAATAGTCGGCTGATTTTGGGCCAATCTTTTCCGTTTTTGATGTTCCACTAATAAAAAAAAATGAAGGAAGCTCCCACTAACGTGTAAGACTTGAAGGTAGCGAAGCTGTACGCAAACTTAACGACCATCGCGACGGTTTAGGTCCACGATTGCAGCAGATTTGCTTCTTCGCTGCTGCAACCACCGGTATGCCATCATTGTTGCTATAAGTGTGAGTTTCCTTCATTTTTTGTTTGGAAGTGATAATCATTGGACATCACCTTAGAGAGGCATCCGCTATGACATGTCTTTGTCATTCCAAAGAAGTGTTGCCACGATTGCGGTGAACGCTGGAGTATTTTTTTTTTTGGGGGGGGGGGGGGGGGGAGCGGGCAATCGTGGCCAATCAATCTCTCTAAGTTGGTATGCTTGGCTTGACAAGCGTGTGCTGGGGACGTTGGGTGGTCGCACGCACACACGTGGGCTCGTTATTTTTTTGTTTTTTTTTAACTGCCGGGTGGTCTGCGCAATCTTGGCCAATCTCCTTAAATGGTATGCTTGACTGGACAAACGTCCGCAGGGGACGCTGGGCGGTCTTCGCGAGGCACGCACACACGAGCGCTAGACACTTTCCTGGTTTTCTTAACTGCCGTTCGTTCGATGCGAGGCCCGCGCTCAATTGCGCGCGCTCGGCGATGTGATGGTATTTTTAACTGCGTACACGAAAACTTACGATTTGCTAAACAGAGTCGCTGTTAAAAACATTCGGGGAAGCTTGCACTCACGCGCAAGACTTGAATGGCGAAGTTGAAGTTGAGCATTTATTTGCATAGTTGCGGGGCCAGTAGTCGTCGTCATATGCACCGAAGAGGTCGTCGTCTTCATGGCGGTGAGTGGTGGATGCAAAGTAATTCTCACCATTGTAGACTCCCACCAGCCCAACTGGCGAAGCTTGCACTAAGTCGCGCAAAGCTTGAACCATAGCGAAGCTGCAGGATTTATATTTACGTTAACACTGAAGGACACATCACCATGCATTTGTACAAGTTTTAAATTCTTTATTTACATGTTCCGTAGTTGCTTTGCACTGTGCTATTAGTAGTCATCGTCATATGCATCGATATCGTCGGGGTCGTCATGCCAAGCACTACATGTGTGGTAGCGCTTGACGACAGCGCTGGAGTGTTTTTTTTCTTGCTAGAGCCACTGCGCGTGCTGGGGGAATGCTACACACTAAACTTTTTTACACCCTTTTTGGCCGAAAAGGGTGTAAAAATCTTGTCCCATGGCTAACACCCTTAAAAAATGTTTTGGCAAAAAAAGGGTGTATGAATGAAAAAAAAAGGGTTTGAGCTCAACACCTTTAAAAAGAGTGTTGAGGATGCTCAACACCCTAAAAAAGGGGTGTTGAGTCTCACACCCTTTTTTTGGGGTGATGGCATGCGCAGAGGCAATGTCAAACGGCGGAGCGCGCAGCATTCAGCACAAACAGCCAATACGTACAAGTTACAGTTGGAACACTGGATGCAAGCGGTACAGGGAGTGCATACTTACTCAGCAATACATGTGCTGTTCTTGCTTTTATACCCAGCAGAGGAAAGCCCCCAGATGGAGTCGGTGGCTTGTCGCAAAAAACTGAAATTTTAGCGCTAATTTTGGAAGTATGGATTTTACTACGAGAATATACAAATCAACGCGCGGATTTGCAAAAACTTTTTAATTACGTGGTAGTTTTTCTGATCCGTAACTTATAGAATTTTATTAAATACCATACAAATCTTCCCTGCCACCTCTACACCCTTCAAAAAGGGTGTTCATTATTTCAACACCCTTTTTCCCAGAAGGGTGTAAAGCTACAAATTAGGGTGTTCGAAACTAAGAAAAAGGGCGTAAAGAAAAAAAGGGGGTAAGAAAAGACCGCCAACGAAGAAAAAAGGTGGAGAGACCTCCAATTTCGGAGGCATTTTGTACCTGTTTACACGGGTGGACTGAACATTCTCTACAAGCGGGCGGGGGGGGGGGGGGGTTGTACCTCACGATGTTTAAAGCAATATGAATTGGCATAATTTATTACCAGTGAATCTCTTTAAGCTTCAGGAGGTAGTTTCGGTGGCATTAGCAAAAAAATACAAAGAAAAAGAACTGGGGCACCTCTAAAGGGTGCACCACCGCAGATAGGGTGAATTCGGCTTTCGAGCTTGTTAGAGTGTGAGCACAAGGGGCGTATGTGTATCCGCACCTCTTACTGTACCATTTCAAAGGTACTAGTCTTTTTTGGATTCTAAAAGGTAAAAAAATTCGCGCAGCTTGCAATAGTGGGGCAAGGCTGGAGAAACAGCAACGCTGGGGGCCGACCTACCTTGTTTCCCTCTTGGATCTCCTGGAAATAGGGAGGGAGGAAGGGGGGCAAACTGGAACAGCCGTGTAAAATCCGTTTAAATTTGGCCTCATCCCTGAGCGGTCATCCTGGCTTAGCAAGAACATCGTAAAGCTTAGCAAACATAACAACTTAGCAACACCGGAAGAAACTAGGTCGACCCCCAGCTCCGCTGTTCTTTTTTTTTGCAACTGAACACCTATTTCACACCGTTTCAACAACCTACAGAAAGCCAAGCGTGTTGCAGTCATTACACACCCTTTTCGCCACACGACTACAGTCTTCTTAATTTTGAAGGTTCAAATTGGTGTTTCACGTGCCAAAGCTAATCTTGAGGCATGAGGTGCACCGAATAAGGAAACGAGCGATCATTGCATAAGAGCAATTATTTTTTTTTTGCGTTTGGAAATTTCTTGCGAGTAGGGGAGTATATGAGGGGATGTCTTCTTCTTTACAGTGCTATTATGCATCCGAACATGACCTTATTCAATGAACAGTTGAACACCTTTCCCACACCCTTTCAACACCCTAAGAAAAACCAAGGGTGTTGAAGTTGATCACCACCCTTTTTTTCAATCAAAAAGGGCGTAGAGCTAGGAAAAGGGTGTTGAGACTCAAGAAAAAGGGTGTAAAGGCCTCCCAACACCCTTTTTCCACTTATGCTACACCCTTTTTGGCTAAAAGGGTGTAAAAAGTTTAGTGTGTAGGCTGGCGGCGCTAGCCACGCGCTCACGAGCGCTCCGCATTTTCTTGGTATTTGTTCGTGCAACGGCGAACTTGCGGCTTGTATAACAGCTCCGGTGTTTAAAAAAACGAGATTGCTCCATCTTCGCCCTGCTGGTTTGCCTTGATCATGGGTAATCCTGACGGAAACCTTGTTTTACAGCACGATAGTGTTATACTACGGGAGTCGTTAAATTTCGAACTCCTCCCCACATTGTGATAGGACGAACCAGGACCATAGTTTGGTCCTTCTTTTTTAGATGCAGAGCATCTGATTCACTCGCCTTGTCCCTCCGGCGTCGTCGTCGTCGTCGTCGTCGCCGTCGTCGTCGGCGTTGTCCACCCCTCCCCCATTCTCCTCGCCGCGCCAGCTACGCTCTCCGCCGCTCAGCCCCTCTCCTCTCCGATAGCGAACACTCTCTCGCGAGGGGCATTGGATTGCATTGGATTGGCTTGGCTTGGCTTGGATTGGATTGGATTGGCTTGGCTCGGATTGGATTGGATTTGGATTGGATTAAAGTGGATTGTGTTGCGTCATAGCCGCGGCAGACGCGCTTGGGCCGGCGCATGTGCAGTACTCTCTCTTCCGCGGTTTCCTCTCCTTCTGGCGCGCTGCGCATATAACCGGTGTGCCGTTCTCCGGCGAAGCAACATCCACGCTTGGCTCAAACACCTAGAGTCCACGCCGCTTTACAAGTACGCCAACGTCGTCATCGACTGGGACCGGCTTACGCAGTCCCCTCAACGTTATGCGCGCTATAAAACGCGTTCCCTTCGCCGCTCCGCCTATGCGTCGCATCTACACAGGGGTTCCCGCGAGGGGAGGTGGGAGTTTTTAGATGCAGAGCATCTGATTCACTCGCCTTGTCCCTCCGGCGTCGTCGTCGTTGTTGTCGGCGTTGTCCACCC
Organism: Haemaphysalis longicornis; assembly: GCF_048455015.1. Classification (NCBI taxonomy): domain Eukaryota; kingdom Metazoa; phylum Arthropoda; class Arachnida; order Ixodida; family Ixodidae; genus Haemaphysalis; species Haemaphysalis longicornis. The sequence goes on from NW_027526295.1 coordinate 165,994,980, forward strand.
CTCTGCCATTCTCCTCGCCGCGCGAGCTGCGCTCTCCGCCGCTCACCCCCTCTCCTCTCCGATAACGAACACTCTCTCGCGAGGGGCATTGGATTGGATTTGATTTGATTGGATTGGATTGGCTTGGCTTGGCTTGGATTCGGTTGGATTGGATTTGGATTGGATTGGATTAAAGTGGATTGTGTTGGATTGTGTTGCGTCATAGCCGCGGCAGACGCGCTGGGGCCGGCGCATGTGCAGTACTCTCTCTTCCGAGGTTTCCTCTCCTTCGGGCGCGCTGCGCATATAACCGGTGTGCCGTTCTCCGGCGAAGCAACATCCACGCTTGGCTCAAACACCTAGAGTCCACGCCGCTTTACAAGTACGCCAACGTCGTCATCGACTGGGACCAGATTACGCAGTCCCCTCAACGTTATGCGCGCTATAAAACGCGTTCCCTTCGCCGCTCCGCCTATGCGTCGCATCTACACAGGGGTTCCCGCGAGGGGAGGTGGGAGTTTTTTTGTGTTGGGAACCATTCGATTGATTGTGGTGTTTAACGCACCGAAGCTACATGTTTTCAAGGAGGCGCGCCGTGGTAGAGAGCTCCGGATTAGTTTTGTCCACCTGGGGATCTGTAACCTTCACACTAAACTTTTTACACTGTTATAGCCAAAAAGAGTGTAGCATAAGCGGAAAAAAGGGTGTTGGGAGGCCTTTACACCCTTTTACTTGAATCTCAACCCCCTTTTCCTAACTCTACACCCTTCCCTTTTTGTGTGAAAAAAAGGGTGTTTGTCAACTTCGACACCGTTGGTTTTTCTTAGGGTGTTGAAAGGGCGTGGAAAAGGTGTTCAGCTGTCCATTGAATAAGGCCATGCAAACGATGTGAAACAAGACATCCCCTCATATACTTCTCTACTCGCAAGAAATTTTCAAACGCAAAAAAAAAAATAATAATTGCGCGTACGCAATGATCGCTCGTTTCCATATGCGGTGCACCTCATGCCTCAAGTTTAACTTCGGCACGGGAAACACCAATTTGAACCTTCAAAATTAAATAGACTATAATCGTGTGGCGAAATGCGTGTTGACCGACTGCAACACGCTTGGCTTTCTGCAGGGTGTTGAAACGGTGTGAAATAGGTGTTCAGTTGCAAAAAAAGAACAGCGGAGCTGGGGGTTGACCTAGTCTCTTCCGGTGTGGCTAAGTTTTGTTATGTTTGCTAAGCTTTGCAATGTTCTTGCTAAGCTAAGGCGACCGCTGAAGGGCGAGGCCAAGTTTAACCGGATTTTACAAGGCTGTTCCAGAGTGTGCTCCCCCCCTACCCCCCCTAACTGCCAGGGGATCCAAGGGGGAAACAAGCTAGGTCGACCCCCAGCTATGCTGTTTCTCCAGCCTTGCACCACTACTGCAAGCTGCGCCAATTTTTTTTGCCTTTTAGATTCCAAAAGAGACTAGCACCTTTGAAATGGTATAGTAAGATGTCCGCATACCCATACGCCCCTTGTGCTCACACTCTAACGAGCTCGAAAGCCGTCTTCACTGTTATAATACCCTATCTACGGTGGTGCACTCTTTACAGGTGCCGCAGTTCTTTTTCTTTGTATCTTTTTTTTTTGCTAAAGCCACCTAAACTTGCTCAAGCCTAAACAGCTTCACTGGTAAGAAATTATGCCAATTCATATTGCTTTAAACAAAACACCCCCCGCAAATTGTACCACGTTTTGGGGGTGTTTTGTACCACGGGGGGTACAAAACACCCCCCGCTTGTAGAAAATGTTCAGTCCGCCCGTGTAAACGTGTACAAAATGCCTCCTTAGTTGGAGGTCTCTTCACCTTTTTCTTAGTTGGCGGTCTTTTCTTACACCCTTTTTCTTACCTTTTCTCTGTACGCCCTTTTTCTTGGTTTCGAACACCCTAATTTGTAGCTTTACACCCTACTGGGAAAAAGTGTGTTGAAATAATGAACGCGCTTTTTGAAGGGTGTTGAGGCGGCGGGGATGATTTGTTTGGTATTTAATAAAATTCTGTAAGTTATGGAACATAAAAACTACCTCGTGATTAAAAAGTTTTTGCAAATCCGCGTGTTGATTGGCGTATTCTCATAGTAAAATCCATAGTAGCAACATGAGCGCTAAAATATTTGTTTTTTGCGACAAGCCCACCGACTCGATTGGGGGGCTTTCCTCTGCTGGATATAAAAGCAAGAAGAGCACATGAATTAAGTACGTATGCACTCCCTGTACCGCTCGCATCCCGTTGGTTTTCTTGCTGAATTCATTTGTGTTCCAAGTGTAACGTGGGCGCATTGACTGTTTGTGTTGAATGCTGCGCGCTCCGCCGATTCACATTGCCACGCGTAGCTGCTGCCCTGGCCACAGCCTTATTTTAGGGGGTTCAGCAACCTTACACCCGATTTTTAGGGCGTTCACACGAACACCCGTTCTTCATCCGGCACCTTTTTCTCGCCAGAACACCTTTTAAAGGTGTTCGCCGTAGGAGAAGATTCTTACATCCTTTTCGGCCAAAAAGGGTGTAAGAAAGTTTAGTGTGTGTGCCGAAATCTCGACACACGGGCGTTTTCACTTCATCAGAAAAGCGGCCACCGCGGCGGGGTGGAACCCGCGTCCGTGGGCTCAGCAAGCGCCACACCTTACCCACTGAGCCACTGCAGTGGGTTGCGAACCATTTCCGGAATAGAGTAGGTAAAGCGAGAAGTTTTCGTTTTCGTGCAACCCTGAACGTGTAGCTACGTTTTATCGTCATGTTGCAAAAAAAAAATAAAAATAAAGAAGGACAGTATATAGAAAACCATGTCGGCATTCCTACTGCTGGTATATTAATAAGTCGTGAGCTATTTGTTCACCTAACTCAAGCTTTGAACTTTTTCAGCCCAATGACACGTGCATTGGATCAAGTTTCCTTTTTTCCTGGTAGTGTCTTGCGGATCTCCCTCGGTCCTTCTACCACCTAATGTCTGCTCACATCCGGCTAAACGCCCTCTTACCCCTTATAATGATGTAACGAAGTCCCTTCAGGGTTAAAACGGATTTATAAATGGATGCTTAAAACGTGTTCGCTCTCGATTGATGCGGGTTTGAATATCCTAGATTCGAAAGAATAAGCCGTGTATATAACGTAGCACTGCGCTGCTTCCTTTTTTCCTCACTTTCGTTGATTCCCTCCATTTTTCAGCGCTTTTCACTCCTCCTTGGAGTTCGTGTGCGGGTAGGTGGAAGGGTGAGCAGGAGGACGACCTGAGACATACGCAAACTGCACGTGTTGATGGGGAAAAACAAAGAAAAAAAAAGCAGCAAGAAGGCCGCCGCTGCTTGTGCACCCGCTTGCGCTTCTTCGAAAATCTTCGTACGTAAAAAAAGAAGTCGTGCTGGCATGGGATAATAGCCGCCAACATCGCCCTCGCCGCTCTGGCGAAACTCGATCGCTCACTGAAACCCGAGAGGAGCTCTTTTTACTTGTTCGCGGCGTTTTTCTTCTTCGCATTCTGCCATGGTTGAAGTCGACGCAGATTGCTTCTTCTTCTTCTTCGCCGTTCGCTCGCGTGCGCGGCTCCGACAAATCCAACACGTCCTATAGTCAAAATTGCCTATATAAACCATTTCTTCATCTCTGACCTGTTCTTCTCGTTTCGTGAGTGCCTGTCTGTGTAGTAGTCCTGCTTGTTGCAACGTGTCGCTTCGGGGGGCGTTAATGTCGGAGGCTTAGTCGGCGACGTCACCGCGATAACGCCGAGAGGACGCCTTGCCGGCGCTAGGAGGTGTGCCTCGGCGCGCGCTTGTTATTTCGGGCCGCCGCGATTCGGCCAATCTCGCCAACCGGAGTTCCCCTCCTGTCGCCTTGTTATTCTTCTTCATTTCTTCCGGCCATAACCTATAGTGAGGATGGATTTCGGCTCCGTTGTCTTTTTCTGCCCTCAAGGGCATTTCTTTCTCTGCTTGCCTATGCTCGACGAGTGACTTCGCACCTCCTTTAAATTGTTTTCCGCATCTTTCTTTTACTCCGCGAGCTGGTGTGTGTGTGTTCACGTGCCTCTGTGTGTTGTGCCTGGGTGTGTTTTTGTTCAACTGAGCGTACAACGCACCGAACTGGAGCTCGCCTATTATCCGCACGGTAGTAAAATTCCGGGGTCTAACTTAGGCCACCTGAGGTTCTTTGCAGTGCGCTTTACGTCGGGCACGTGCGCGATCTTCTTTTAAAGTATTTTCTCTTTATGAGGAACGGGTCTGCGCTAGTGTACGCGCACTGCTTGTACGCTCAGGAGATTAAACATCGCCGTGCATCTCTTCTCCAGGCGTAAATGAACCCACTCTTTCGTACTAGTCAAACCAAGCCTTATGCACTTCTTGTAGAGCTTTTAGTTCCTCTTTACACCAGTGCGAGCACGGCGAGAGAGTACGTCAGCTACATAAGTCGTTGCCAGGCAGCGCTAAGTGAAGCATTCGTATGTTAGCGCATCTAGCGAGCCTGAGTTACGTTTATTTTGTGTCGTTCTGCTTGAAACCTTCCCCACATGAGAAATAAAAGTCAGACCACTGCCTCGTTCCCTTCCTGGTTTGTAAGTGAGTAACCCAGTGTGCGAATAAGTAAGAGGACGGATGAACAGCCGTCGACACGACGCTAGGAGACAAGACACTAAGCGACCGCAAGGCTGTACCATTAGAAATAGACTGTTTTGGAGGCACGTGATGGCTCCTAGATTATGGCAGGGATATGGCAACGTTGACGCTCGATACGTTTCAGATCTTATATCACATGACCGTATGAGCGTACACAGGGCAACGCTCAAGTCCCCGTCGGTATTTGCTAAGCTTATAAATGGGAAGCCGCTGTTTCCTCACTGACCCGAAAAAATCACATCACTGCGTGGGGTTTTTAACGGATCGCATGGGTTGGATATGAATTGCTGCTATTGGTGCCGCTAATTTTAGCAGTGGAACCGGGGGAAAAAACAAGCTGTTTCATTGAGATCAAGACAAAAACACACACAAAGAAATACGGCGCAGGCCAAATCCATACAGCAACACGTAGGCGTTCGAAAGGGCAGCCATGGCTGCCCTTTTGAAATTTTGCCCTCACGTGCGGGGTGCTAACATGAATAAGAACAGTCCTTAGACTGCAGACAAGGGCTGTTCTTATTCATGTTAGTCACCACGCACGTGAGCCACCGTCTCACGGCATAAAACCTGGCCCATGGAAGTGGCTCAACATGTTTGTCGTGAAGTACACCTCCGATGGCTATGAAACAGCTACAGGTCCAAAGATGTCACTTAAAGTTGACGCCTTCACCTTGTACAGAACGTAGCTCTCGCGGCATTGAGGACGCTGAAAAAAAAAAAAAAAGGGAAACCTTAGCTCACATGCACGCAAGGCACCTAAAAGCGATAATTGAAAGTGATTTTGCAGTATAACGTGCGAAAACGAGGCCCCCCGTGGTGGAAAGGGTTTGGGGTGGGAGAGGCGGTCTTGGAGTCTTCACCTAAATATTGCGGAAGAACCCAAGGAGCGGATTAGGCCCCAGGTGCGCCGATACGGAATCTAGATCGGGATGAGGGGTGAGAGGTCGGCGTTTGACGTATTAAAAGCGTCGCAACAAGCTGCGGGCGGACGCTTTCGCAACTCGCTCCTACCGCCGCCAAGTCTTAGCCCGTCCAAATGGGAGATTGCCGAAGCGATGTCCGTCAGCCATTTTTCGCTGCAGTTCCTCCAGCAGGATAGCGACTAAGGGATGTGTAGATGACAGTGTTATTGACACACAATGTGTGATAGATGGTGGTAGTGCTGGGTTATCTGTGAAGTAGAGCCCTGATTCTACGCTTTGTAACGTCGATACTGCGCACAAATGCCATGTCGACGCATGTGTCGTGGTGATGTCAGATTCGTTACGCTCTTTGGCTACTTGAAGTTACACGCCTCCATGGATTGCACGAACTACGCGTTCATGTTTCTGGACTCTACGGCTCAAATCGCCCATGACGATCAAGGTCAGCAATCTGTGCAGTGTATGGAAAAAATGGTGCCGAGGAGCCTGTTGCAAATTGCAAAGAGCAGGTTGCTGCCGCGTAGATGCAAGCGACGGGGATACCATCGGGTGCATGAACTATACACAAGCGCCCACATATACTGGGGCTGTGCAGCCAGCGCTTCGGGTGTCTTATATACTTAAATACGAGTCACGGATTTGGGGAGTAGGCCCGATTGAGGCAAAAACCCTCACAGCTGCCTGATTGGCTCCTATATACTCCCACGAAACTCGTCTCCCCGCTCGCAAGCAACGCTGCAAGGAGAATTGCTCGAGGCACGTTTCGGTCAAGCGATTGTGAGCTTCACATTGAAGCGGTGGTGGCAAGAACCAGGAATAATCGAGTGGGATTCGTGTGCAACGAAGGCGCTTCTGAACTCGCGTGTGTCCGTTGTTTCAAGCCGCGCGGCGTCCGATCTCGCGAATAACACGAAAAAAAAACTCCCAAGCATTTCCCCGAGGGTGAACATGGTTAAGTCCGAATGCACGGGGTGATGCTATGAGGGGGAGTAAAGTTAAAATCCGTTGGCATTCGCCCGTGAGCGCGCGCGAGCCGACCCACGGAGGTCTGGCAGTTTATCGCTGCATATATAGGGGGGTACGCCGCGCCGAGCGCGCCGAGCCAGGTGGCTGAGAGAGGAGGCGAGCGCAAGGGGAGAGGGACAGCGGCGCACGGCAGCTGCAGCCGAGCGAGGGGGAGAGGAGAGAGTGTGACGTCACGGTGGAAAGAGAGGCGCGCGGCAGCTGCTGGGGAGAGGAGGCGCGCTGTGACGTCATACCATGACGTCACGGCGCGAGGAGCGGTGCGGGGAGCGGCGCGCAGCCACGGCGAGGAGGCGGAGCGAGCGCGGTCACGTGGTGAAGTGACGTCACCGCGCCGTTGCTACCGACGCTCTTCTCCGCTCCACGCCGTTGCTAGGGAGAGGAGGACTGCGGACGCCGCCGCCGCCGCCGGCGGTGGAAGGTTTGGGGTCGCTTATAAAGTGCATTCGCACTTAAAACACAAACTTGGCATTGAAACAGACAATAATCCTTGGCGCGTCGTTTCCCGCCCCCGCGTATTAGATGCAGAGCATCTCATTCACTCGCCTTGTCCCTCCGGTGTCGGAGTCGGCGTTGTCCGCCCCTCCCCCATTCTCCTCGCCGCGCCAGCTGCGCTCTCCACCGCTCACCCCCTCTCCTCTCCGATAGCGAACACTCTCTCGCGAGGGGCATTGTATTGGATTGGCTTGGCTTGGCTTGGCTTGGATTGGATTGGATTGGACTGGATTGGATTTGGATTGGACTGGATTAAAGTGGATTAAAGTGAACTGAGTAAAGTGGATTAAAGTGAACTGAGAACAAATCATGGCATTTGGTTGGTTGCACCCCGTCCTCTCACCAGCAATTTGGAACCGCCCCTCCTCCCCCTCCCCAAAGTAGGCACCTGGATGCTTCTGCCTTGTGCTTTTGCCTTGCGGGATCACAACTTCAAATATTTTAACATTAATCCGACGAAATGTTAAGGTACTTTTTATCTAAAAAAAGCAATAAATAGTGCGAGGTCCGCTTTACTGACATTATTTCGCCTTTTTACTCCACGACTCGTAAAATTCCCTGCATCTATTAAAGATTCCCTTTTTTTCTGTTTTGGTCAAAATTGCAGCCGGAAATTCCCCAACACAGGGAAAATTCCCCATACGTAACATCACTGCCCCACAGAACGGAAGTTTCTCCATTGGTGGAGCACACAGATTATCTATTCCAGGAGGTGATGCACACACGCACCCACACTCTTGCAGTTCTCTTTTTCTCCTTGTAAGTGAGCTCGCGGGTTTTCGTCTCTCGATTTTTACTATCTTTCATTGGGGCGACGCCGCTGGCGTTCGGTTCAAGACGTTGCGAAATGACAGTGTCTACAAAGCGCGGAAACAGTCCCGTGCTTTTATACAACTGGTTTTGTTGCGATGAATCGCTTTCCTGTCGCCCTTGCGAATCTTTTGATTTAGTAAAGTACTGTTTGGCGGTCTGTATCGCATTTCAACAGAACAGCGGCCATTCGTTCTTTCTCGTGCTGATATTCGTACTGTGCCCAATGCGATGCTGCGGGACGTCGTCGGCTCGCGAAACAAAGAGGTTATTTCTTAGTTGTCCGCAAGATAGGGCTGAATACAGCACATCAGTGGCGCCACCATACCAGCGCACGAGGCCCATACCGGCGCGCACGGCATATCTCCTTTAGTAAGGTTTATTTCAAATAACTTTTAGGCGTTCTCCATTCTTGAAGGGATGTGAATAATTAACTTGTCATTGCCTCTAGTCACGTGTTAGTAATTGCTCTTTAGCTGACATGCACCAGGTTCAAAACCACCACACGAACCCAAATGGGTTTTAGTGCGCAGCACTTTGGCGGCCGCTATTGTGGTTTAAAATCGGCGTCGGCGTCGTAACAGCGAGCGAGGACAACTTCGGAGGAAAGTGTGGCGAAGGTGTGAGTTGGAGGGCAGGATGCCGAGCCCGCACGAGACGCTCGTCGGTGGCGATGCAAGGCGAAAGTGAGGGGGAGGCAGTTACACATGCTCCTCGTTGCGTGGCTCCTCCGAACCACGTGACATTTGCGTGTTAGGTTCAAAAAGGATTTGCAACAACATGCTCGCCGGCGGCGGCGACGTGCTGCGAGATAACGGCAGAGTAGCGCGCGCCGCCGTGCGTTCGCTCATCACGCGATCATTTCCTGAGACGCAGCTGAGCTATGCGCCGTGACCGAGAAGACTGCAGCTCGCGCTGCGCACAAAAGTCGCACTAGGGAGTATAGTAGTCGTCATGTATTTTTGTATTTATTTTCTTTTTACAGCGGCGGCTATCTTGGTGCCATTCGTGTTGACGGCGCCGCCGACAACGACGGCCACTTTTCGCGTTTGATTTGACATCAGTGCTTTCGCCTAAATACCCACGCGACATTGCCTTCCTTCAAGCGCTGTCACTCGTTCTTCGCATTAGTCGCTTCATCTCGACAGGGATGCTGTAACGGGAGCTGCTACAGTGGTTGGAAATTTTTTTGACACCTAAGCATTCCTTGTAGAATCCTTCTGAAATCTCTCTGACCGTCCGTTACGCGCGACGCCACACGTGGGTCGTGAAGACTATTCACGAAGGGGCACTAAAGTGTAGAAAGCTGGCCTCTATCACTAAATCACTGTGCCCTGAATGCAGGCCTACCGATCTCGGTAACTGCGGTGCTTTTGAAGCCGACAGCCTTAAACACCCAATTATGCGAGAAAGCATCGTTGTTGTCGGGACAAGAAAATGGCCGCCACTGTGAAAGTTATTTTCATAGAACATACGCACTTGGGGCCAGGAATCGGCAGCTATGCGGGGCTGATGGGCCCGGTTTAGGAAATGCGCAAATCTTTGAATTGTAAATGCACAAGCTGTAGAATAGTGCTGGCCGCGTGGCAAGGGAACATGGTCGCAAGGGAGTACACACCAGCCGCGCAAAACTTTGATTCTAGAAAAGCTGTGGCGTGTGCCAGTCTGCTCGCTGGCGTAATTCGCGCCGTAAGACAACTATGAAAGCGAGGCAAACAAGGTGTAGCAGAAATGGAGCCGGTCGAACAAACAAAACGAACAACGAACAAAAGCGCTAACCACATGGAGCGATTTTTCCAGCGACGCGACGAGCGACGCGACTAGGATCCGCAGTCGCCGAACCGAAGTCGCTCGCCGATGCAACCACATGACAGCGACGGCTCGAGCGACTGAGCATGCGACTGAGGATGGCGATTTCAATGTTTCCGCACTGCGCATAGTAACGCGCTTGGTACGCTGGATGTTTGCAAACATTTTTTTTTTGTTCATTTGTCATAAAAAGTATTACTCCTTTCTACCTTGCTTTTTGCACTTCATTGCATCTCTAAAACTGGTTTGGGTTAGCGATAGCGCACGCTTTTCCTTCTGCGCCTCGCTTCTCGGCTCCAACATGAACGCCGTGAAGAATTCGCTTTCTTGACGTCGTTTTTCCCACACGGGTCTCACCCAGTGTGAGCGGGAGCCTTCATGCTTCTGCTTCAGCGTGTACTCAAGCTTTGCCACGCAAAGCTTTCTTTGCCGCTGCACCGCAAACGTCGTCTGCGTGGATCTTCCCCCCGTTCTCTTTCAAAACCGGAGGTTGCGTGCTTACGTAGGGGCTCTCCTATTGGCTAGTCGCTGAGGCCACTTCCGGGAGGCGAGCGACTGTTTCTGGCGACCCAGAACCGAGCGATTCGATGAGCGACTTGGGTGCGCGGCGTAAAGTAGTTCGTCGCTAGTCGCGTCGCGCCCCAAGTCGCTCGCAAAATCGCTCCATGTTGTTGGGGCTAAACAAAACAGAAGAAAGATACGAATGATTTATTGATTTATTGTAGGGTTAGAACGCAGGCGATCCGGCGCGCCGTAGTGGAGGGCTCCGGATTAATTTTGTCGACCTGGGGATCTTTAGCGTGCGCCGAAATCTCGTGCACACGGGCGTTTTCACTTTTCGCCTCCATCATAAAAGCGGCTGCCGTGGCCGGGAATCGAACCCGCGTCCTCGTGCTCAGCAGCACAACGTTTTAGCCACTGAGCCACCGGGGCGGGTTAAAGAAAGAGACGCAGATACGATGTTGCAGCAAAGAAGTTCATGATGTGTATTGCCAGGTTTTCGCCTCCAAAGCACGTAAGTAGACGTAAGTTTCCGGAGGAATTTTTCGTGCAGAAAATTCCGAATGCGTGAAAACAGGTATCGCCGCCCCGTACGGGTATACCCACGCCACAATTTGTAGCGTCGCAAATCGAGAATGGTAGAGCGGCATTGCTGGAGCTTGTTTAAGCAGTTTCGTAAATCAAACAGGAAGGAATGTATGTGCAAATGTAAAATAAATGTATGCGGAAACGTTTTCTGTGTGAATGGGTTTCAAAAAGACATGAACTCTAGCCAGATCTTAAACATTATTAAGGGTTTTTTTTTTCTTTTTAATGTTTTGTATTGTCTTATGTGCCCCCACAAGATTTATTTAATGGAACGCGAGAGCTCTTTCCCCTATTCACTGTCCGTGTTTTTTTCATACGATTACCGGCGGCAAAACTCCGAGATCACTGGCGCAATAGGCTTGACGACGTGGCGGGATTTGCAACTCGCCGGGCTGGGATTTGCACGAGTATTTCCTAGATGTTGCTGCCCCCAGGCAGCAGCACCTTCCTTGCTGAAAATCTTTATAACGGCTTTGTACGCCTCCTTCTTCACGATGTGTAACTTCATCTTTTGCGTGACGTAAAACTGGAAAGGAGATAAGAGAGAATTGTGTATTTCCGAAGAAACAAAGCATCGCTTACAGTCGAACAATAGCCGAAGCAGTTTCGAAAAGTGTTACCTTTCATGTGCAACAATAGGTCATTCAGTCTTTAGTGTCCCTTTAATAAAAGCTCCTTTATTTCACGAAAATCCCTAGGCCGTAGTGCCTAGTTCCTCTAAGGCAAACAGTCGTAGAGGTGTATCTGCGAACATGACTTCTGAAAAGAACGCTTATGCGGGTTCTGCCAGTTCTTACTCGGGGATTTCTTATTGATTTTTCTTAATTGAAGATGGCCTGGAGGCGTTATCTTCTGCTTCTCGCATCCTTTGTATTTATTTCATTGCCGTCTCAAGCTTTCCTTTTTTCTTAAGCTCGCCTTTTGCGGGTTCTTTCTTGGTTGTCTAACTGTGTGTTACGTGTACAGTGTTCGCGTTTATTTGTTCGCGATTGTTGTTGACCTTCCAAGGGGTTCCGGTTCATGGCGCGTACTGCGGCCTCGACAAGTGACCAGTGTCATTTGTTTGTTCTCCTGATCTCAATGTTACCACTTCGAAGCGCTCGAACACAAAACTGGAAACAGTGCACGCCCTTGCCCGTAGGAAGACATCGGGGATCATAAGGGAATACTGTTCTATAAAGCGGCAAGTCCGATTCATCCTCGCGGTGGTTGCAGTGTAAACAGGCGCCCTGACAAAAAACCTGTGAACGCATGACGCGCCTTCCCTGGACGTCCTCGTTCTTTTCTCCTTACGGCCCCAGTCACGCCTTTCGCTTCGCCTTGAGCCTCGTTGCGAATGCCGTCTTTCTCGCGGAATCTCCCAATCCCCGTGGCTTAAAGCGATTGTGTCGGGCTTTTCATCTCGTCGTGTGGTTCGCCGGTGCGAAGTTTGAACGCCTGTTTCTGCTGTTTTGTTTTTTTAACATTGTGGCAGGGTTTTTTTGTTTTTGTTGTTGTTTTGAGCGGGAATGAGCTTTTCCTTGGCGTGTGATGTGTTGTGTGGGTTGTATGGGTTGTTGTACGTGTACAGGGCTTAGCATTGTGGGTGGTGTAGGGATTTGCAAATGATAAAAATCTTGGAATAAAATTTGACACGGGTACTCACAAAAAGAGTACGAGTATCGAATCCCATATGGAATGTCTACCTAATCTTTGATATAAAAACACAATAACAGCACAGATGATGGGCGTGGTAATTGCGCGCACACGTCGCCCCGAAATTATTGTGGTCTGCCATTACCAAAACAGGGTTCTGACAAAATAATATAAAAAGGGCTGGCGCTCATCGAGGTCGAGGGTCGAGCGTGAGCCAAACAGTAATAAAAGGTCACGATAGATTGCAAAAAAATTGAATTGAATTGGGCAACCCCCACCGTGATTATCATGGGAGGAGCGAAGCGAGGGGTAGGTGAAGAGTGAGTTATGGGCGGTGACAAAGAGGAGGCAAAAGACTGTCGCCTTTCGATTTTTTAGTGAAGTGAGCAGATACGCGGCCTTTTACGTTTATGTTTTATAGTTCGTGATTTGTAGGTCGCTTACTTTTTAAGTGTGGTAGCACTTCATGCGCCGTTCCTAAAAAAAAGGAAGCCGTGATTGTGAAGCCTCTTGAACAAAAGAATGTTGATAAAGGTGTGCCGAGCAAGAAAGGAGAGGCGTTTTGTTGCTGGACAACGACCGGGTGCGTTAACGGGTGGTTCGGCTATCTCTGGTCGCCGGTGTGGAACGCCCTTGGGTGATGGTAGCCCGTATCTATCTGCTGCTTATCCGTTATCGACTAACAAGCCGCGCCGACGTCGGTGTTTTGAGGACTCCGCTCAAGCTGCCGTAATAAGGGGCCGAGTGAAGACTCGTTTCATCAGCAGTCGATCCTATAGCATACGGCAGAACACCGTGCTAAGAGGGTAGGACAGCAGCGGAAGTGGCAGCACAGGCAACGTGGACATACCGATCTCGCTGTTGTATGCAACAGCGAGAACGGGATTGGCGCGCCAATGCTTTTCTTAGCCTTGCTGAACGTATACGCACAACCTTGCTTTAGCCTTGCCACAACCTTTCTCAACCGAGCTCAAGTGGTAGCAGCCACGGCCACACCTACGCCATTCGGACTACCACCGCAATCGAATGCGGAACAGCTCTCAATTTCTTAGTGCACTCTTGTATCCGGACGCGCTTGCAATATTTCAGGCGTGTTGCATTATCAGGCATATTTGCAACAGACGCCAACACAGGGATAAGGGGAAGGACCCTGGTACAGCGTGCTGCTCAAAGCAGTAAAAACGACCCTGGTTGGCTGTTAGCTGCATCTTGTTGCGTACGCAACTGCGCGGTAGGTGCAGTTCCACAACGAGAAAATATGAATGGACGAAGCACGGTTCAGCAGCCCTGCCGCGGATATACTTCCCTAAGCCCGCCTGATGCGGTTTTCCTTTTTCTCCTTGTCTTACTGGCACAAAATCAGATACATTCTCAAGCAAACGCGCGAACTACAATTCAAAATGCTTTCAAATCCACCTTGGCGCACGGTTTGCCTTGTTAACTTCCACCTGTATGCTGCCAGCGACCTGACGCTACACTAATCTCTCTGCGACTCTCTCGCCCTCTGCATGCGATGCGCTTGTGGAATCGCAACCAACACGCGCTCCCCAAGCGCGGTTCTTCGCCAGCTTATTCGAATGCACGCGCACGGCGTTTCCGGGCGCACAAACCGCGAAGAAGCGACCAGCGCGAGCGAAAAATAAGACGAACGGAGGCCCCTGAAGCGCGCCAACGGAGAGCCAAATTATTTGCGTCGCTAGGTATATATCTATTATACGCATACCTGGAATGAAGGGCTACACGTTGTGCGGTCCGCCTAGCTCTAATCCCCGAGAGGACGATTATTTCCCTACCCGTCCGAGCGTGTAAAAGCCACGAAAGCGTGCTCCAGGCCCGTCCCCACTCCCCTCTTTTGTTTTGCGTTCTTTCCATGTGTTCCCATTTCCTTTACCGTCTCCGTTCCCCTAAGTACGCCCTTTCCACATCCCGAGGTCCCCGTGTATTGGATGTCTCGCAATGGCGAATTCAGTGCGACGGCCCAGCGCTGAGGATGCGTGCGTGACTGTTTGGCGAATTTTCCGCCAACTAACCGCGTCCGCCTCGCCCTCGAATCCTGCGCACCGCGCAACGCCTGCGGGGTTACGGCGCGCGCGCTGGCCTAGTGGTCATGGCAGCGCAGCGGCCTCCGCGTTATAAATGGGTGGTTAAGCCCGGCGTTTTCGCCGGGATCCCCTGCCCGTAATTGTGGCCTAAAAGAAGCACCGGCAGAGAGAGGGGGAGCGTGCGCGGGCGAAGGCTTGCCGGAAGAGGGAAGAGTCGGCCGGAGACCGGAGCGCTCATTGTTTCCAGTCCTAATGAAGTCCCTCTGGCTGAATGCGTACACTGCTTTGTGCGGGCCGGTGCGGGGCCCGGCATTGGTGTGTTGCAGCGACAGGGCTTCGGGGGCTATCATTGTTCCTGGGGGCGTGCGCGCCGCTTTGCTCTGCTGTTCTTCTGTCTTGACGCTGCCTTTTTTCGCTGCCCGAAACGAGGGTATAGTGCCACGCCCGACGTTCTCTGACCTATTGTGGGTGTACGCAACACGCCAGACTCATATACGTGCTGACCCCCGGAATACGACGGCGGCTGTTATGCGACGCAGGTCGCCCCGCGTTGTCTACGGGTTATATTGCGTGGCTCATGAATTTGTGGACAGGCTCTGTACACGGGCGCGTATGTTCTTTTGGTCGTGCACTCGGCCAATGAAAGCCACGCCCTATCTACTTGGGCTTTGCGTCCTGCAGTGAAAACGTGAATAGCAGTGTTTACGAATAAAGAGGCGCGCGTGCGGCTCCGTTTATGTTCTGGCTACAGTAAAAGTACCCCAGTGGGAAGCAGCGGGAAGCAGCGACCAGCCGATGTTGTCAGGCTAATCATGAGCTCGGCGAGAGCTGCCTACCAATGACCGGGTATTAAATATTTTTGCAGAGTAATTGCCCTTGCGTCAGTGTGGTTGCTTAAGTGTGTTGGGCGCGCTTGAAAATTACTTCGTTGTCACATCCAGTGGGATAGAACGTTACATTGTTTTGTGTCGTACGACATCGTCCCACATCGCTCTGGGGTTATGTGTACGTGCTTTTTCTGCTCGCCTCCGCCTACCTTCGTCCGGAGGATGCACCAGCTACCATAACAGTTCCCCACCCATCGTTGCTATATTTGTGCGGCACTATGCTGACGTCATGGGTGATGACGCCATCGCTGGTGATGTCGTCACTTCCAACGGTCTCATTTCCGGTTGTGTCCTCGCATTTGCCCGTGAGATAACTAAAACCGCACATTCAGAAAGATGTGGATAGGCTGAGTGGGACATGAGATAATTCATTCACAGACGAAAGGAAAAAACTTACGCCATCTTCCCATGAGGAACCCTGATGAGGATGCGAAGCGTCACGGGGGTTCCGTGTGGTTCCATTGTGTTGCCGTTATGTTGAGTGATCTGGTGTTTAGTAGCGCCAGAGGAAATTTCGCGTCCGGGTCCACACCGGTGGCAAAGGCACGCAAGTACTGTTCTGTGACGGTGAGTAGGTGGTGGTTCTCGAGGCGCCGAAACTCGTCCATCATGTTCTTGTCGATGCTGTCGTCTCTGTGCTAGAATCGGTAGTCTCCGTCAGCGTTGGTGAGGTAAAGGTTATTGACGTTGGTGCACCGGCTGAGAGCAACGTACACGCCCTCCAATTCGCAGCTTTGTCTTCTTCTCCTTCTTCTTCTTCACCGGTTCCCCTACGGGAAGATGATGACGGTGGTTGAACGCGAAGCTATCTCGTGATGGATGCTTTGGTTGTCCAATCTCTAGGGGCATCCTGCCACAATCATCATCAGAGGCGCTGCAGACGGGGCACGGACGCGCGACATCCCCCCGAGCAAGAGATGTTTCGCATCTAAAAAGAACGGAAAGGCCGAGAGGTTAACCAGGTGTGGAGCCCGGTTTGCTCCCCTGCGATGGGGGAGTGGGGTTCAGGGTATACAAGAGAGGGCGGGAGAAGAGGGAGAGATAGGAGTGGGAAGGCTCGCGCTCTAGTGCCGTTTTGGGCACTACAGTCTTTCATGCAAGCTCGTTTCGCTCAGGATACGTAAAAGGGCTTTTGTCGTTTTCTGTGAAGTCGATAGTAGAGACCGGTGACTTAGGATAGTCTCTACTGTAAATGGTCGATTGTCCAATCGGCTGAGCGCGGTGGCAAGCACGCTTCTCTCCGACGAGTATTCGGGGCAGCGACACAGCACATGCTCTATAGTCTCTTCCGCCCCACAGGCGTCACAGTGGGCGCTGGTGGCCATCCCGATGAGGAAGGAGTGAAGGCCACTCCAAACCACAGTCTACAAAGTAGAGTCGACTGGGTTCGAGACAGCCCATACGGGAGGCGGCGCTGAAGAAGAGGATCGTGAATATACAGGTGGTGGTGGTGGTGGTGGTGGTTGTTGTTGTGGGATCAGGCGGCGTTAGCCTGGCTGGATATGCCGGCAATTGCTCCGCCCAAGCTCCTACTACTTAGCCAAAGGTAGTGTCCTTTTACCACAAGTTTGCCAGCTCCGTCTCCTCGAGGAAGCTCAGGAGAAGGCGTGACACGTCTCTTCGCAGCATCCAATGTCCCCTTGGAAAGACGATGTGGTCCAGAGTGCTGTGTGGGGCTGCCAGCTTTCGAATCGCTGAGAGCATTGCAGTCCGCTCGACATCATGCTCTGGGCAACACAATACGTAGTGGTGTACATCTCCTATCACTGCACATGACGGACACAGAGGCGATCGCGCGAGGCCCACCTTGAATAGCCATGATGTGGTCTTCGCTGAGCCCGTTCGGATGCGGTACAGCAATGTTGCCTCCGATCTTGTAAGCCCCTTTGTGACGCAAGGCTGGTGACAGGGATTTTCCAAAGACTTGAAATGTTCGGCTTAGGCCACTGTTCGCCTGAAGTCGTTCCAGTGATTGGGGGAAACTTTAACTGTCGGTGCAAATTGCAGCGCACTCCGTGCAATCTGATCAGCGGTCTCATTGCCCTTGACGCCAAAATGGGATGGAATCCATTGAAACCGCACATTGAAACCCTTGCTGCTAAGTTCTTGCACAAGCCGTAAGGAACGCTGGCAGTCCTTTTTCGTGGGGATCCCACGCTGCAAAAGTTGTAGTGCTGCTTTTGAGTCAGTCAGAATTACAACTTCCTGCGGCTTATACAGACGGGGATTCGGAAAGTCCGGTGTGTTCTATTTCTGCATGGTAATCCTGCGTGCAAAGGAGCGAAACGTCCTCGCGGCATCGGTCCTTGAAAGCGGAAGCAGGATGGTGCGGTCGCTTTCGTGGCCTGTACGGGCAGCTTCATCCGCCAATACGTTACTGATGACTCCGCAGTGACCTTGAAGCCGCTGGAGTATTACGTCATGGCTGGCTGCGATGGCTTGGTGGCATTTTTCTCTTATCTCCGTCACCAGTTGGTGGAGGGAGCCATAGCGCAGGGCTGCGCGTAAGCTTTGTAAGGCAGCCTTGGAATCAGAGAAGATAGCCCAGCTTATGGGAGTAGCTCCCTACCCATCGCCTGCGATGGCGTCATCGCCCGTGACGTCAGCATAGTGCCGCGCAAATATAGCAACGAGGGGGGGGGGCACAGAAAAGGTCAGCAACAGACATAGGTAGGCACTGTGAAAGGCACCCGTAACATGCTGAAAGTGACGACAGCAGTATCTTACATGTCTTCAGATCGATCCGATCCGTATCTGGTAGAATGCCGGAGGTTGCAGGGGTTGTGAATCGGCGTAGGTCATTGGAGATCCTCAGAAGTACTTGTGCGCTGTTGCAAAGAGCATCGCAGTCCTGTGTGGGAAATGTGAGCGAATACTTTCTACTTGGTCTGGATGATCTGTGAAGACACAGACAAAGCTAAGCGTCTAATTGGAGGCGTGACACGGTGATGTGCATCGAGCGGGGAGCTGTGTAGGTGAGCTTGTGCTACGCGGAAGCTCTTCCTCTAATTTAACTTTTCCACTCCCACATTTAACCAAACGCTCTGCGCGATCACACGCGGAGTCGATAGTAACGCATGCCCTGACATCTACATTACAGCGTTAAAGGGACCCTGCAACACTTTTTTCAAGTTGTTTTGAAATCATAAATGCTTTCAGAACGTAGTCACCCTGCACACCCAGCACTTAGCTTAGGGGGTCGCGAAGTACCTCAGCCAAAAATTACTGCTCTATGGCCATCAGATAACTCGGAAACTCGCTCAAAAGATGTTTCTCTTTTTTCCCGCTCTTGGCGTTCTTCGACTGCCAGAATTACGTCACTGAGGCCTTGTAGCGGCTGTTGGCCGGTTTCCCTTCAGTTGTAGCAAGAACACTTTTCGATAACAACTTTAAAAATTCCCGCGCCTTCTCGCGAGGGGAACACGAGTAAATGCAGAGCATTGGGGTCGTTAACGCCGCGTAAAGTCGCGTTAGGGTGGGTAGTTGGGTCGTAGTTGCGTTGGTGTTGGTTTGGGGTAGAGAGAGGAGAGTAAAGTCGCGTTAGGGTGGAGCGAGCGTCAACCAAGGAAGGAAGGAGCAACGCAGTGACTGAAGCACGAGCGACCGCTAGCCGCTTTAAATTTGCAGCGCGCGCAGTAGAGGGAGAGCAGTACGGGGGAGAGGGGGGGGGGGAAGCGCGCATGCGCAAGCAGCGCGCGCCCTTCCACGCCCCACCGCGCTGCTATCACGCACCTGTTACGCCGAGACCGCGACGGAGCGAACGGGCTGACTACGACGCATGCGCGCGCCAGCTGCTGTTGAGAGAGAGGAGGGAAGGAGGAGAGGCGCACCTGCTGCGGACGCGGAGCTGTGGACGCCGTCCGACGCAGGAAGAGGCGAGGCTAAGAAAGGCTCTGCATTTAAAATGAGAGCCACAAAAACAAAGCAGAAACGTAAGGCGTATCTGGTGCGACGAGCAAATCACGCAGGGCAGCTCCGTGCTGGTGATAACTGCAGCTTTCGTAGTGCTTCAGACGCGAAGGAAAGAGCGAAAGCGTTTATCGAGAGTGTTGCAGGGTCCCTTTAAAGGTTCAAGCATATTTTGCTGTAGAACATAAGGACGGCGTTGCGTGGAGCACTGTCTGGTAACTGCGGTAAGGGTTGGCGCTGAGGTCGGGGCGTGCGATCTCAGCACTCGTGCGTTTCCGCCAATCATGACGAAATAGGCCATGGTGTAGATAATGACGGCGGCGAATCATGGCAGATCGTGTCTTGCTTCACCAAGCGATCGTCCCGTGAGCCTAACTCGGCGTGCGCGGCAAAGGTCGGCGGACTCACTCATGAGTCCACTCACTCAGACTCATTTTGAGTTTGAGTTTGAGTGAGCGCGAGGCTAGTGTAGAATGGTGAGTTTGAGCTTGAGTGAGTTTGAGCCCGACTGAGCTTGAGTACGCCTGCGACCGAGTGAGTTGTGAGTCCATTTTGAGTTTTGAGTCCTTTTTGAGTTTTGAGTCCTTTTTGAGTTTTGAGTACATTTTGAGTTTGAGTGCATTTTGAGTTTGAGTTTGAGTGCATTTTGAGTACTGAGTGCATTTTGAGTTTGAGTTTGAGTACATTTTGAGTACTGAGTGCATTTTGAGTTTTGAGTCCGAGTGAGTTCCGAGTTTTGCCCTCACTGTGAGTTTGAGTTCGAGTTAGCGCAGATGTGCTGCTCAGCATTGAGTCCGAGTTTAAGTGAGTGGTGATTCGAAAAAAAAATTGTGAGTGAGTTTGTGTGAGCCGCGCCAACATTGCCGAGGTATGGTGCACGGACAGGCTAGGTGTGACAAGGGGTCTTAATGTCGGCATGAAAATGAATCCTGTGCTAATTAACATGAATAGTGGTTTGACCTTTTATTTCTAATTTTTTTCTTTTGTGTTTGGTGCATGCTGCTTTGTGTTTTTCATGCATGTGAGGGTTTGGCTATACGGGGTTTTATGATGCTATACCCTGAAGCGCTGGTTTTTGTTCTTTTGCTTACGAGGCCATCCTCACCAAACGCCAAAGTAGGGCGTTTCATTGTCCAGCAAATTGCTTGAAAATAATAACTGTCGTAGTTGGAAAGCATATAATACCCGAAAGGTCCCTCAGGAACGTCAGCCATATCTTGCCGCCGTGTTGTTATCGCAATGTTCCCGCTCGGACTTCAGGAATTTTATTTTACATCTTTTACGAGTCCCTTTCAACAGTTCGCGAAATAAACGTAGCATGTCTCTACTGCATTGGTTTGAAAGTATTAAACATTACGCATGTCTGTCAGTCATTGCCGCCGTGTCCGAACATCACCAAACTTTAGCATTACATGGGAAGTGGCAAATATATTAGATTCTTATTCGAAATATCGACGACCCAAACGCACCAAACACGGAGCATGTTTATATGGACCTCGCAAAGAAACTCGTGTGTTCGTCTGTAAGGGTTCATGTGCCACACTTTAGACATATACGGAAGTTTTAAAAATAAAATGAAGAAAGCTTACACTAACGCGTAAGGCTTGAAGGTAGCAAAGCTGTACGTAACCTTCATGATCATCACGACGGTTTAAGTTCACGATTGCAGCCGATTTGCTTCTTCTTTGCTGCCGCAACGACCTTTACGCCATCATTGCTGCTATAAGTCATAGAGTTCCATACAATAATAACTGGAGGGGAAACTGGCGCTACCCGCCACGGTGGCTCAGTGGCTAAGGCGTTGCGCTGCTGAGCAACGCCTTGCGCTGCAGCGCAAGATACTGCGAAGAAGTAGATATCAGAAGGCCCGGGAATTGCTCGAGGCGCATCGTATCAGATTGAAGGGAAGTGGGTGTGTTAGTGACACTTCGGTGGTATTGTTCAAAGCTGAGGGGCGGCTTTTACATTAATTCTTGCGCTGACGTTTTGGGCATCTCTATTGCGCATGTCGGGATGTGTGTATAAATGTACGTTGCGGTCATTGCTACTAAACTGTTGGAAGTGTGGCGCCTGTCCGTGTGTTCTTTCTTGTGTGTTGTGTATTTGCGCCACTCAATATGTTTGTCGTTTCGCTTTGCATGCCCAAGGTAGCGCCGTCGTTCCAAGATCAGCTTGCACTGGCTGGCATGTCCAAATCGGTCACCACTTTCTCGCAGCGAAAATAGTTCTTATTTATTTTCAAAAGAAACAGGTAAGTACCGTCGTTGTTCCTGGTGTCAAACAAAAAAAGCAAGAAACGCAAATGCTTGCGGAGTTGTTAACTAACTAACTGACTGACTGACTGACTGACTGACTGACTGACTGACTGACTGACTGACTGACTGCAACGGCTCACTTGCACGAATGCTTTGCTCTGTGGACAGCCAATGCACTCGCCATTTGTACAAGTGCGGCACGCACACACACAGCTGGCTGGCACCGCATCTTTTCAAAGTGCTACGAGTTGTGCCGCGCCTCCGCCAGATGGCGCCACGGGTCCCGCGACCGAGAGAAGACGCAGTGAAACATCCCCCTCGCGAGGGGCACGATCAAATGCAGAGCATTTCCGGGGGCGCACGACGTTAAGTAGTTTGCGTTACGTTAATGTTGTTGCACTTGTGGCAACTGCTGACGAGAGAGCGCTTGTCAGCAGTAATTTGAATAAGTCAACGATATAAGGCGCGTTCGTAGCGTCCCATTCTGTGTCGGCTTTGTGGCGCAGTGGGTAGAGCACCATGTACATTGCGTTCCGCCCGCAGGGTCGAGGGATCGAAACCGGGCGCCGGATGGTATTTTTTTTATATATAGTAGGGACAAACGACGGTGCGGACTACGGACGTCAACGCGGGTGACATCGTGAGTTACTGAAATGCTCTGCATTTAATAAACCACAAAATTCGACCTTGTTGTGAAGTTTGAGCCTGAACCCAGCAGTGGTTTGCGCAAAAAAAAAAAAAAATTAAAGGGTTCCCATTATCATTATAACACCCTGTATAATACATGGAGGTATTTGACATACACCCATAGGGCCTTCATATTTCCTTATCAGGCGTCTTATATTGCCTCTGAAAAAAATGCCCTCCCAGCGGATACCTTCGTCCAGGGAAGCACAGTTTGGAGGGGCTCGACATATAGCACTTTTTTATTCATATTGCGCGAACAGCGCAAGGACGACGGACGTAGAGAAAGGGGAATTTTTGCGTAATTTTTATCCGTAATTTTTGCGCCGTTTGCAGAATTTGAACCAGTACAGAACCGACTTGACAGTCCTTCTGCTAGCGCCGTATAAAACATGTTGTATTCGCGCCAAGAAATGTCTTCGGCGCACAGCATTTGTGGACAGTGCTATAGTGGAGCCGACTTTTACGGGTTTCTATTTTTAGCGTTTTATTGGAATACATGAGATCATATGGAGGTATTGAATTAAAGCCCTAGGGCCGTCCTATTTATAGGCTCGACTGGTTATGCGGCGCCTGGAACAAAGTCTTCCGAGAAGTGTGCTCGTGTAGTAGCGAAGCCGACTTAAAGGTCGGGTTTAAAAGCGGCTTTAGCAGCAACCGCTTTATAATGACATCTTATTAGCCAATGCCCTGTTGGGAGTTTGTGCAATCTTTTTGTGTTATGTTTTCGCGCATTCTGGAAAGGCGCTGAGGGTTAGGCGGTGTTTAAACAAGAGACCTGCAAAAAACTGCGCTGGAAAATCATGCATTTGTTAGCGCCACGAATGATTTCATGTCGACGCAGGCGGTGGACGAAATACAGTTAGCCTTTCTTAACTCGTAGCAACATCGCAACCGGTGCCACACGCGGCCAGTTCCCAAGCGCCCGTCACCCTGCGACATAAGCTGGGTGCAGCAGCGGCGGTGGCGGCCCTTGTGCACGCGGCAGTCAGCAAGTGACCGCGCAGCCTAATTTGACCGCAGCAGCTGGTTCAACAGCTGCGCAGGCTTTATCTCCGCTGCTCGCGGCAGAGACCCGCACGCGTGCGACGCGCGAGCGACTCCACCATAAGCGCCCGCAGGGGAGGCCAAATAAAAAAAGAAGATGAGGAGGAGAAGAAGAAAATACAACTAGAAACGCAAAACGCGGTACTATGGAATCAAAGTTGGCCTAACCCGTCGGAAATCCACGGAAAAAAGAAGAGTAAATGAGAGACGTGTAGATGGGTCGAAAGAGGGGCGCGGAGAGGAGATGTCGGCTTTCGTGGGGAGGAGTGGGTGTACCGGTGGTTAAATAGTGTGCATTGGCCCGGTTCGTGCAAGCGACTCTCGCGCGCGAACTGACTACAGCTCCACTAGCGCTACTGCGGGCGAACGCGAAGCCCACGGGAGCCGGAAAAACCATTCGCCGTTTTCTGCCGGGTCAGACGTCTTGATGGGATTTCTGTGCGGCAGTCCTCTTTTCCGTCTCCCTCTCGGCGCGCTCTCTCTCTCGCTCTGTCTTCGGCAGGCAGCAGCAGCTTCCACGCTGTGGTCGACATAGCTGCGCGAAGTGAGCGCGACATATCTTTACTGTTCTTCTCCGCTCTCTTGTTATTTCTGCTCCCCTTTCGCTTTCCTCCCTCGCCTCAGACGAGGAGATGGATTCGCTCCTCAAGCGTGGCGAGCAGCTTTCTTCTCAGATCCCCCCCGCGACGTCGTGGTGGCTGCGGGCCGGAGGGGGGAGCAAAGGGAGCGAAGATCCAATTTGCGAAATTCCGACTTGACCGCCCCGACGACGTCGTGGCGTCTGCGGAATCGGCGCTTCCCTGGCTTCTTCGTTCGGAGGTCGCGTTTGACTGCGCCGGCAGAAGAGCACGCGCCATACGGAGGTTGCCGGGAAGCCCGCTTTTGAAAGTAGACGTAGAAAAGGGCTCTTTAACCGTGAATTCACTCGCGAAATCGGACGACGACGACTCGTAATCGGAGGCGGTCCGGGGGGAAAACAGAATGGCGGAGCACATTGGGGGGTAATTGAAAGAGACGAGAGACACAATAAGGAGAGAGTTTAAATGCTTTGGATTTGATAAGCGGGGAATCGCAACCCAGTGGGTGGGGAAAATGTAGCTGATGTCGTTATGGGCTAAAGTTTAGACAAAGTGAGTTTATTGGATGGCTGCGGTACGGGTCGCAATTCTGGAAGGGCCGTTTTTGTTCGAATGAACAAATCTACGGAAAGCGTTGTAGCGCCTTTGATTTGGGCGTGAATGTGCGGGAATTTCACGCTATTGTCCAGCGGTTGTCCTTGTTTTGTTGTAACACTATAGCCCGCCGCGGTGGCTCAGTTGCTAAGGCGTTGTGCTGCTGAGCCCACGGACGCGGGTTGAATCCTTGGCGCGACGGCTGCTTTTCGGATGGAAGGCGAAAGCGAGAAGGCCGGTGCGTCGTGGTTTCGGCGCGCATTAAAGATCCCCGTGTGGTCAAAATTAATCCGTAACCCTCCACTATGGCGCGCCTCGTAGCCCATGCGTAGCATCGGCGCATTACACCATTAAATTTGAAGTTTTATGACACCTTTCACGCGAAGTGTGTCATACGTGGAATTGAACCGAATTGAATGCTGTAGTCAGCCCATTTTGGGGCTACAGCCAGTAGCGGTCCCAGAGATTGGTTTTAGGGGGGGGCGAATGTTCTTTTTTTTTTGGGGGGGGGGGGGGGGGGGTTCTTTCTTGCGCAAATTCTGCGGAGGAAGTGGTAAACATGCAGGCGTGTGCGCGTATGCGGTGTAACCCGCTTGCGCACAAATCACACAGTTCTTTCTAGAGCCCCTTAGGCGGTGCAACGGCTGGCTCGAGCCCGCATTTCTGATAATCGCAACATGTTTGCGGCCTCGCACAAGTGGGATTTAACCTCGCACAAGTGGAATGCTTAAAAAAAAAAAATAAGAAGCTGAGAACCTGTTTGGGGGGGGGCGATCGCCCCCTTCGCCCCCCCCTTGGGACCGCCACTGGCTACAGCCGTGAATACAAGCGGTTATTTATTTTTTTTTTTTTTTCGCGGGCGTGTCCTCCGACATCACGCCCGCTTAAAAGCGGGCCGGCAGGAGCGTGCCCGCTTAATAGTGTGCATATTAAGGGCGTTGCGGCGTGCCACCATGCCGGGGCTACTAACGATTCCCAAGGAGGCGCGACTGTCAACGTAGGCCCGAGAGAACTGATGACGTAACATTGTGGGGCAATGAGCCGGTATGAAATATTTGCCCACGAGAGACGAGACGCAGCGGGACTACTTACACGAGGCAACACATGGTCTCAACCAAAGTGACCAAAGTATCGAGAAGGTTTCGGGCGGCCTGGTGGGTTTCCAAACAGGGCGCCCCAGCTGTCGCCATGCATGAGCCACCGCAACGCGATTCTGTCATTGTGAATACATTTATTTTCTTGATTGATTGATTGGTTGATTGATTGTAGGGTTTAACGCACCGACGTAACGCAGGCGATGAGGCGTACCGTAGTGGAGTGCTCCGGATTAATTTTGACCACCTGGCGATCTTTAACGTGCGCCGAAATTTCGTACACACGGGCGTTTTTGTTTTTCGCCCCCATCAGAAAAGCGGCCGCCGCGGCCGGGAATCGAACCCGCGACCTCGTGCTCAGCAGCGCAACGCCTTAGCCACTGAGCCACCGCGGCTGGTCACATTTATTTTCTTCAGCCTTCTGGAATGTGTTTTCGTAGAGTGAGGGGGGTGAGCTTCTTTTGGTCAGCCTGTTGTGTCACAACGGAATGCAAACGTTGCAGATGTGTCGATCTATACGGGTTACTCTGAGACGTTCCATTTGAGAATCGACTTATTCTGCGTGCTTTAAAAACGTCGAGGTCAATACTTGAGCACTTGTTATGAATTGTGAATGCTAAATAATTTATGTCCAGTTGAACGTCACTGAGTATTTATTTGAACGTCCCAGAGAGCCCTGGTTTACAGAGGACTGCTGCGCCACTGGTTGAGAACATCGGAGGCGGCCGATGTGCGAAACTATTTGTGAAGCACGCGGCGCGTTTCTTTTCTTTGTGTTTTATTTCTGATGCGCGCGTTTTGGATCGCGTCGCCGCCAACTGGTGTTTATCGGCCTTGTTTCCCCGACGGTGGCGTTCTCACTCCATGGCCACCTAATGCTTTTGCGGTACAAGTTCTTTTTATGTATTGTACACGCCGATTTGTATTCTGAAGGCGTAATCGACCTCAGACGTGCATGCCCCCAAAACCGAGCAGACGTCCTCTTCGCCGATGACGCACGCTCCCATTATCACACAGCCTGGGCAGTTAGTATATCCAGGTCAGCTTCTCAGAAAGTAATATCCATTTTAATACTATAATACACTAGCGACACTGACACTGTGGGGAAAATGTCACTGCATTAGCAGCTGCAACTAACCGAGATCGATTCACTGTTATCACCAACTCCAAACCCGTGAACATGGCTGACATTTACTATGTATGGACATCGGGCCGTGCTTTCCTGGAAGGTAACGAAGCGGCTTACACCGCTTGCCGCGCACTCGTGCTCCAGGCCGTTTCCTTCAGAAAGACCAGTCACCCCCTACTCACGAAGGCTTCGACATACCAAAAAGATACACAGCCATTGTCTCCGCTGTCTCTCCGACCATCCCAAGCCTCCATTACTTTTGGACGCCTACAAACCAGTACGTCCTCTCACGGGTCACTGCTACACGCAATGTATCCTATATCCTATTCACCCGCATGGAAATACTGCCATAGATCCGCATTCTGTGCCATATGGTTCAGGATGCCAGCAAGCAACCTACTTCCTGCCTGTCCCTTTCCCCTCCCGTGAACAGTGGGCCGGCCAACTGCCCAGCTCGGACCTCGACGGCTAGCTCCACTGGTGAAAGGGGTCACGCCGGTTATCCAGACCCAGTGCCTCCTCGGCTGATAGGTTTCCCACAGAAGGGAAACTTTCTTTTTCGCTTAATACCAGATTTATTCCCAGTCTCCCACCTCATGTACAATACAACAGAGAGACCATAAAGCTTCTACGAAAAGCATAACAGTTATACATTTTTTTATCTGCGGCTAAGTAACTAGGATTCGCTTGTCACAGGCAGAATGGGTTTCGACCTCCGGAACTTGCCAACTCGGAAAGGAATTTTGTTTTTCAGGTCGACATTAAATGTGTCCTGGCACGGGCAAAACTTCGCCATGGGTTGGGTACTGCTAATGGCACGTGGTTCGTAGAATATTCCACGTTTATGTCACTTGTGAAAGACACCGCATTTTTCTCTCTCTGCCTGCATCCCCCAATCTTTGTGCACTCGTGCGTTCGCATTATTCCCCACTAGATATTCACCAACCACGTCGAGGAGCATGCCCAGCATTCTCCATGGAATGAAACGTCCTCCTCGCTGTATTATGGGAGGAAGGAGTTTCCCTTTTTTGACCCGTGAAGCCCTCCAGTGGCGAAATATCGCGCGAAAATTGTTGCCCGCTTAGGAACTGACACGGCGCATCAGCCAACGTCGACTTTCTGAGGTAGACGAACCAAGTGGCTCGAGCAGGCCGGCGCAAGCAACGTCAAACCTTGTGCATGCAGTCTGTAGCGAGCAGGAGGGCGCTTGAGTCGAGGGCGACTTATGGGCTCGTGTTTTTCCTAGCGCCGAGCGGTGCGAGCGGCGCGCGCTGGTCTCGCCGTTGCTATCTCTGGCCGGGCAGCCATCGCGACGCCATGGCGGAGCAGCGCCTGCTCTTCGGCTGCGGAGGGGGGGGAGAAGACACGGCGGCGGAGGCGGACGCGGGGCAGCTGTTGTGCTTGGCAGCTGCTGCGGCTGCTGAGGCCCTGCGAACCTGCAGCGTCCTCCTCTTGCACTGCTGCTTCTGCGGGCCTGGGTTGCCGATTCACCCTTGGCTCCCGACGGAGAACCCGGTAGCGCCGACGGCTTTCATTTTCCGCCCTTCGTTGCTTTGCTGTTTTGCTGTGTCTTACTGCTTCGGCTGCTGGATGTTTCTTCTCGCCGTACGTTGCCTGGAGATGGCGACCGTCGCACTCTGCGCAGTTTATGTAGTCCTCACGCCACTCTAGTGAATTTGGAGGTGCAGCCCGAGTCACATATTGGGCACTAACATGTATAAACATGAGTTCTGGAATACAGAGACAGAGAGAGAGAGAGAGAGAGAGAGAGAGAGAGAGAGAGAGAGAGAGATGTTAAAAGGGACATCATGAACTACCTCATTCTCCCTGATAAAGCGTAAAAATATACTCTCGTAGAAGGTTTTTTGGATGTAAGGAGAAGAGGGCAGAGGTATAAGACGTAAAGGAAAATAAGGAAATGGAAAGGAGTTAAGTGAAGCGCTGGAGTAGCGTTCACTTGAACTTGAAGCTACTGGACCATTGCCGTGCGTAGAACTTGGGGAAAACTCAGAGCGCTGGGACGTGCAAGCAGTCTCGGTGAATGCAGTTTCTTGTCTTGTCTAAAATAACGGCGCACTTTGTTTATAACTATCCTGCGTTCAATGCATTGCTTCGGAGATGTAAACAGAATGATTGTTTGACTCGAATTTTTTTTTTAGAAATATTCACTTTTGTCACACTGCTGGTGGTTGTACGAGGTGTTTGTACGATAGGAGGCTCGTATCTTTATAAGGTCATTTGCCGCATTGTCTTCTGCCCCCTCTCGCAGAAGCTGCGAATGCGCCCTTTAAATGCCCCTAGAAATGCGTTCGAGTATATTGTTTTTCTGCGTGCAATAACCCAAGCTTGAATGACTTACTGTGAAAAGATTTATTTTAGCACCTGACATCGCAAACGTCGCCAGAGTGAGAGATGTCTGCGACCTGTTGCTCTGGGTTGCTTTGTATCGAGAAAGGGAAAAATAACCAGAGGTGTATGTGGGTGTACGGTTGAAAGCGAAAGTATGCAGCACCTCCGTGATCGGTGCTCAAATACATTTCGGGGATGGAGTGATAGCGCCGGCCATGCAATAAGACCATCAGACCATCAAGCTGTTTAATTGATTGATTGATTGGGGTTAACGTGCCGACGAGGCGCGCTGTAGTTGAGGGCTCCGGATTAACTTTGACCACCTGGAAATCTTTACGTGCGCCCAAATATCGAACACACGAACGTTTTCGCTTTTGGCCTCCATTAGAAAAGTGGCCGCCGCAAATAAATCAGCATATAGATTGATTGTGAGACACCATAAAACTACTCCTCAGGCACGTTGTATTTCAGAAACACTTCCTGTTTTTTTTTTTTTTTTTTTTACTTTTTTGCAGTTTAAACCACAAGCACTCTTACTTTTTTCGACTGCCAAGTTTATGCGACGTGTTGATTTGAAACAAGGGGCGATACCCAACTACCTAGGCGGATAAGGCTGTTCCATATATTAGTATAAAGAGCTCTCTGTGGCATTGCAAAATGGCGATAATAAGGCTTAACGTTCTGGCCATGCATACTTCGAAGTTGTTTAATTTCAGCATTCATACCAGCTTAGCTGATTCTTGGTTAACAATTGAGCAGTAAGCGTGTTTGTAACCCGGACAATAAGCTTTTCAGCAATCAACTACATTACTTAGGCCAGACCGCACATTCGCCCGCACACGGTATGCTGACCTGCCTGAGCTTCTAGGCCTAACACCGCAACTGTCGATTAGCCTATAAAGCGTTTCTTACGCTCTCTCAATTACCTGGATAAACAAATTGATTACGTGTCCAAACAAGAGTCTTTATCTTTTCGTTAGTCATTAAAAGAAAGATCGAAATTGTGCATTTTATGCGATTGTTCCAACAAGCTCTCACTTCTCTTGCAACCACCTGGCCTAACTGTACTGATTGTGCAATAATCACTTCTGTTCCATCCGCAATTTAGGTACAACGTAAAAAAATAAATCCTCGATAAGCGCCATCGATGTCAGCCTATAGTGAACAACATCGCACTCTGTCATTGCGGTCGGGGTACGGGGACGCTTCGAACGTTTGCAGCAGGCAACCACCCTTCACACACGTGACACGACGGCTCGAACGAGGGCTGCCTTCCGCGAGCCCTTATCGGCGAACATCTGCCGTCCCGGCGGGGAGTCCAGGGGTCGAGCCTGGCGCTGCTGGATGCGTGGGTGACCGGCCGCCGTTGCATCGGCCGCTCAAGCTGCAGCCGCTGCCGAGCGCCGTTCACGCGTCGGCCTCATACCTACTCGGGCAAGCCCTGTGCACGAAGCGTTACCGTTGCGCGAACCGTTACCGATATGCGACGGGTTACTGCTCCGCGGGGCGTTACCTCGTGGAAGTCGCTTGTGCCCTGCAGCCACAGCAGAGTGTGAACTTGAAATCGTGGCCAAACCTGGTCGATGTCTCCACGTGTGTCTGCTTCGCAGATGAATGCATGAACGACACGAAGCAGTTTGTGCGGGCTTGGATTCCGAACTAGATCCGGGCTAGTCGATCTGTGGGTACGCTGCTCGTGTTTGTGGGGCTGTGCGGTCCTGCACTCCTTACCTTGGCTTAGGCTGATTGTACAGAGCGCTTTAGGCTAACACCGTTCTCTTGGGTGTATGAAGGGCGGATGGAGTGCGGGACGAGATGCTTTAGGCACGCGATGAGTATTTTTGGCAGCACAAATGTCTTGCCCTTGGTCATTGCACGCTTGGTAAAATACATTTTGCAGTTAATTCAGGATTTTGTAAAACAAAAGGATAAAAAACGGGGTTTTTGTTTCGCGGTTTGTACCCTCAAAAGAAAGTCTTTTATTTCCACTCGTATCATTAGGACTTCCTGCAAATGCTTGAGGGAAAATAAAACAGGCAGGGCGTTCCAATGGTTATCGCCGACCCTTGTTGATTTATTTATTTATTTATTTATTTTTGCGTCAGTGTGCAGTATAATGGAAGAAACATTGCTGTATAGCGGAGGAAGCTATTAGGGCGGTGCTAGCTCGCTTTTATTCTACCCACAATTTTACGGCACGCTAGCCATAACGCTCTCTCTCTCTCTTGCTACAGACGCTCTTGCTCTCTCTCTCTCTTCCTCTCTCTATCTGTCTCTCCCCCAAATAGAGCCGCTCTTGCTACAGAAGGTCTCTCTCGCTCGTTCTCTCCGATTACAGCCGCTCTTGCTACAGACGCTCTCTCTCTCTCTCTCTCTCTCTCTCTCTCTCTCTCTCTCTCTCTCTCTCTCTCTCTCTCTCTCTCTCTCTCTCTCTCTCTCTCTCTCTCTCTCTCTCTCTGTCTCTCTCTCTCTCTCCTCGTGAGTACAGCCGATCTTGCCTTAAAGCTAGCTTCCTCGCGTTGTTAGGGAATGTACGGTGAAGCCAGCCGCCCGATGTAGGCAGGTTGGATGGGTCGGGACTGTGCCGGTGGCATGAAAAGGTGAGGGTAAAAAATGATGGGCCCTCGCCTTACACCTCAATCGTGAGGCAGTCCGTAGTTGGAAACTAGGGATTAATTTCCACCTCCTTTCTATCGTTAACATGTTTCAAAATCTCTACACACGACGTTTTTATTTTTCTGCTCCAGCACGAAAACGGCCGCCGTGACTGAGCATACAACCTGCATCATCGTGCTCTGTAGAAAAACGCCTGAGCTACTGAGCCACGAACATTGTTGACTCGATTCCATTCAAATAAATATAATGTGTGCGTAAAGCTTTACCATCGCGAGCACAAAATGCACCGCGGAGCCTCAGATTTCACGGGAATCTTGATTCATACTGCTGAATTACGGTCGACTGGAGGCTTGATTTCGGTTTTCGATGCGGCATGCTTTTGCCAGGAATCGTCAGTCGCCACCGTACTGCTTATCGTATTTCCTTGCTCGGTTTCGGTTACACCTAGATGTGCGTAGGCTATTGATACGGAAAGTGTGGAAAGTGAGACCGTAAAAGGCGAGTGCATGCTGCAGCATGAAACTCTGCTAAATATGAATCAGGGCGCTCTTGCATGGGTCGGTATAAAGCTTCGAATGCTTTATACCCCTTCCAAAAACCGACTCTGGATGTGGTCCCGCGAGAAGCGTTGCTCGGACGTACGCACAGATAAACGAGCGCTGGGGTCAATCTTTCCGGCCTCTTCGTAGCCGGGGTAGAATTTAAAGCGCCCCTGTGATATAGAAGTGAGAAAGCTCCAGCGCTCCGCGGGGAGGGAGCGCGGTGGCTCCGGCGGTTTCAATATAACTACACGCTCGAGCCGCTACAAATCTAATATAGTGACCCGCTGTTCTCGAAACACCTCGTAGATCGCAGACGTGGACTCGGGTCTCGGGGCCCAGCCGAAGGGCGCCGGGCTGGAAAACAGAAAGAAAATTGGGAGGAGGATAAATAAATTGAAAGCGCCCGTACGTGACCTAGGGCTTCATCGTCCGTGTTGCCAAGCCCGCTGCGAGCGGGAGGCGGCGGAGAAGAAGGGGGTGGGCGGAAGAGGCTGCTGCTCGCCAAATGGTGAAACCGCACGTAGAGGCTAAGCGAAAAAGATTAACCTAAAAAAGGGGAGATTGAGAGAGGTGGGGGAGGGAGGGTGCAGTTGAGGGGTTGTGTCGAATGGCAGAGGGAAAGGGGCAACTTCGACGAACGCCGGCGAATCGTTGCCCCAGGAGTTCTCGCTCGTTCGTCCCGGAGCTGTTTCGACGACAGTGGCGCGTGCGTGGCGTCTCCTATGTGGTGCGCGGAAGAGGATCAGGGAAAGGATGCGGAAGAGGAGGGAGAGGGACGTAAAGTCCTCGCCGGATGCTTTATAGCGGCCAGCCACGCGTCTCTCCCGCAGCTGCTGCTGCAGTCGCGCGTTCCCTCCCGGGCGGCCGACCTGTTTGTTGTTCTTGCGGCGAAGAAAAACAGCGCTCATTTCTCTCGGAATTTTTTTTCTCCTCTTCGCTAGCCAGCGTCGTCAGATTCTCTCCTTATTTCTCCCTGTTTCTCCCTCTCTCTTCTCGTTAAAAATGAGCAGCCAGGCATGCTGAAATACAATGAAATAACTTGCTCGGAACATTGTCTGTGTTGAGAAGGCGTTTTGAAACTTGGTTTCGCAAGGCGTGATCAGGGCGCAGGGGTGCGATTGGATTAAATCCCTGCTCTGGAATTTGAATCAGGATCAAGAACAGCATTAGCATTCTTCTGTTTTGTTTGTTGGCGTGTGGAAATTGGGACGCACGCTAAACTAGCGCAGCGCGCGAATATTTTGCATTTACTGTCGCTTCAGGGTAGTCTGTCGAGGTGTCGGCGGTTGACTTTAAAATGAACAAGTTGCTTTAGTGCCGCTTGAATCTCACGATTTGCATCGGAATGTTTATGAACAGGGTACTCACCTGTGTCAGGGTCGACGTAACAGTAAAGCCTCTCTTGTAAGGCTTTCTTGTAAGATTTTGTCATTTCAGATTTCTTGCAAATTTTGCGTGACAAATTTCCTCTGAGCGCCTGGAAGGAATATTGACAGACAGACAGAACGTGAAGGAGAGGCGACTGCCTGAAGAATTGTGACGGCCTAGCGTTCCCCACAAGGCACCATACTGGACATTCCGCCCATTTTAGTTAATTTAGTCGGTGTGCGCTCGGTGTGGAGGTTAGCGCAATCAGTCTTGCAAGTGTGAAGAGAGGAATGGGCTTGAGATCACGGATGCATTCTTGTACAAGAGGAAGAAAGAAATTCAAATATTGGGAAGCGCAAATTGCCGAACGGAGACAATTTATAATGCTGCAGACCCGGCAAACCGTCGTTACAAAGAAATCACTTTATTCGTGTTCCCGCTATATTTGAAGCCTTTCGTGGTTCCCGCACTGAGAGAAGATCGTCAGCGCTTTTAACGGAGTAACGCTTATAACGAAGTCAGTTTCCTGTCCCGGCGGCTTCGCGTTGCAACCAGGGTTTTCTGTACGTGCAGCCCGCTGCTCCCGACGTGGTTCTGTCCAGCTTCAGCCAGTTCGTTGGCCCGGCCGTAAAGAAAGCGCCTATTACGAGGTTTCTCGCCTCGCTTGCGATCTTTTTTCGCCCCCTCGGCGTTCATGGTTTGCTCGTTTTGCCAGCGGCCGCCGAAACGTTGTCGTCGCGCGCCCGGAGAGCGAGAGAAGAGAGTGGCGACCGGAGAGGCGCCTCGAGCAAGGGGTGCTGGGAAGAGAGATGGGGCGCGGTTATTGCCGGAAAGGACTATATAGAGGGCTGCGTCGCACCTTGGCTTGCCGCCGCGCTGTCCCGATTATACTGTTTCTCTCTTTCGTGAATCGTCTTTTTTATCTCTGGTGTTTCGAGAAGTGAACCCCGAACTCGGGCAACGGGGCGACGGTTGGCGACGTCGGCGGCGTTATATTGGCTCGGCTCCAAAAACAGGACGTTCGTCGGCTCGAGTCCACGGACTGGCTCTTCTTGCGCGGCCGCGTTTGTATGAGGAGCGTGCGTGCGTGTGCGTTCGGCTGTGTATCGATTTAGCTCGCACTTGTCGCTTCTTCTGTGCTCCACGCCTGGTCGTCGTTGTCTTGTCGCCAGTCTGTGCCGGCATATATGTGTGGTGGATCGACTCGCTCTCGCGTAGCGCTCCCCCCCCCCCCCCCCCCCCTTTTTTTTTTTTTTATGAAGGCTCAGTCTAGCTTTTTACACCGCCGAATTGATAAAATAAGCCGAGTGCGCCGGCTCCCAGCACGCATTTCTCCAGGTGGTGTTTTTTAGTCTGTCTGGTATTCTCGGCTTACTCTGTAGGAGTACAGTATATGGTGTTTGTTACTTTAATATTAATGGCATTGTGGCTGCGTGAGTTCTGTTCTTGTCTTAAGTTACTTTTGGATCGTTTAGTTGAACGCATCTCCATAGTGTAAGCCGGAGGGACTGTTCACAGCGCGCGGTGTGATGGCGAGGAACGTATCCACCACCGACTTCCAGTGACGAAGGTGTGGAACTGTGACTGTCCGCTTTACCGGCCACCGCCTTGCATGCAGAATGATACGGAGCCCGGGATTCAGGAGCACAAGCTGCTTATGTAGCGTGCTCTTAATGTGCCACCGTGGAAGAAGACAACGACGAAGCGCTGAGTACGTGAGCCGGTAGAAGAGGACTACTAGGCGCTAAAGCACGCGAGTCATGCACATGCAGTGGTGTGGAATGAATGGTGTCAAGACAATTCCAGTGGCTCGTAATCGCGTAGTTTTTCTAGCCGAATGCGTCGGGTGAAATATATTTGTGTACTAGCAGTGGTACCCGGCGATGCCCGGGAGAGCCACTATACTAGTTACATGAATGGGTATAAAGCTTGTTATCTCTTACTTGTCACTGTTTGGTGGTTCACGGTAAAGGTGTACGCATTTAGGAACTCCTGCCTGCTGACAATATGGGCGCTCCTACTGGAGGCGTTGGGTTGGAGAGAACGGCTGGAACTCGTCCTTTATTCGGACTATCCCGAAACATGTTTCGGGATAGTTTGCAACTTGTACCAAGATGGTTTGCTCAAAGGACTACTTACTCATGGGAATTAATACCTGGTAGGTGTCAAGAAAACACATCAGCCATAGTTCTATAAGAAATAACAAGGGCACCTACGGGACCCATGTGGTTGCAGAAATTCAGAACAGATTGGCGCTATGCAACGCGGGAAAATTGAACTTGATTCTACTTTGAAAGGGTTTTAGTTTTAAAAATCCCGTTCGCCTCGTTATACGCTTCTCGGGATAAAATCCTGAAATGGGTTCTTGGACAATTTTGTGGACAGAATTTGTAAGCAAAAACTAATTGTATATATCAACGCGATGAACTTGTTCGGTATCTCGGCGGGCCTGCGATAAATACAAAAAATTGTGGAACATTTTTTCGCGCCTCTCAGTCTCTCAGGACTGCAAATTCGTAAGCATTCAGCTGTATTGAGTTCCTGCACCATAACAGGAATGCGCTTTTTAAATATAAAATTTCTACAACCAGCAGTTTGGTCGTGCCTGGCGTTCACATAAAATGTTTGGCCTTCTCGGCCCGTCGTGGGTGCAATTTAATAAATCCTTCTTGCCCTTTTAACGTCATCGCAGGACGAAATCCTTACAAATGGGCTTTGTGCATTTGTACAAGTAACAATTATCAACAAAAATCAATTGGATGCGCCAAGCAATGAAACATATATTAGGGGATCTTTAAATACACTTACTTTTCTCCGAAACGCAGATAGGTGCCATTAGTGTGAGTTAGGAAGAAACCGTTAAACAACTTTCTAGGTAATCCTACGGGCTACATATATCACAAAAAAGCACTTCGATATCTGAACGGGCGAGCGAGATAATCACGAATTTGGGAAAACCCACCGCGGTGGCTCAGTGGCTAAGGCGTTGCGCTGCTGAGCACAAGGTCGCGGGTTTGATTCCCGGCCGCGGCGGCCGCTTTTCTGATGGAGGCGAAAAGCAAAAACGTCCGTGTGTACGAGATTTCGGCGCACGTTAAAGATCCCCAGGTGGTCAAAATTAATCCGGAGCCCTCCACTACGGCGCGCCTCATCGCCTGCGTTGCGTCGGCGCGTTAAACCCCCACAATCAATCAACGAATTTGGGAAAACACAATTTCTCCCTTTCACTCTGTTAGGGGCATAATTTCCGAAAAGCCGGCCTTAGTGATACCCTGCGCCATGAAAGAACTATACTCCGAAAGCTTCAAGTCTCTAGGTCCAGAAGTTTCGGCTGGGCGTTGATGAATCACTCAGCCGGTCAGTCAGCCAGTCAGTCGCGTACTTCATTTTATAGGCATAGACGCCAGCCACCGACGTCTGTCTCGTTCTTCTATTCCACGCTTATAAAGGCTAGGGAACACACAAGGGGAAGAACGAATAGAATGTGGGGCACCATACAAATTTCTCCAAACGTGCTTGTCCGGTTACATAGCAAGTTGTAAGTGTCAAACTGAAGAGAATTAACTGCGATTCCACAACGCCCGGTGTATTGAAACCAGAAACAAGAGGAAGTCCGCAGGGTTCGTGAAGATATTCCTCGTCAGCCGATGATCGTTCATAGTCATGACGTGTTTTACGAGCCCCTCTCGATGGGTCGTCGGGAGAAGCGAGGCTGTCGTAACGGACTCTCTGACGCGTTGAGTACGGCACACTCCCGGGAGTATAGTCGTTGAGGTCGTCTGGATGCGAACCGGAACAGAGTATGCGTACTCAGGAGCACGAACAGTTGGGCATACCATATCAAGGCAGGCCGCAGACTCGCTTGCGCGTTTTGTTACAAAGTGTTGCGGAACCCCGTTTTGAGAATGAGCCGGGGTCCTTCAAGGGTCCTCCGAAACGTTTTAGGGTTCCAGTCGAAGTGCGGACAAAATGACTACTGTCTTACTACGCTGAAAGGAGGGTGTTTTTACCTATACTGTGGGCGTTTCTGGGTGGACTGTACATTGCTACGCAATTCTTTTGAGATGTTTCCCTTCTCACTGTCCAGGCCTCC
Organism: Haemaphysalis longicornis; assembly: GCF_048455015.1. Taxonomy (NCBI): domain Eukaryota; kingdom Metazoa; phylum Arthropoda; class Arachnida; order Ixodida; family Ixodidae; genus Haemaphysalis; species Haemaphysalis longicornis. The sequence goes on from NW_027526295.1 coordinate 166,032,571, forward strand.
GGCCGTTTATTTTATCTGCTGCTGCTTTCCAAGAGCGCAGCACTGCAGTGCTCCCGCGCCAGAATGGACCCGCTTTAGCTACAACTGCATCAGCGGGGCGCGGGAGAATTCTCCCAGGCTTTGGCGCTTTTGTTATCCTCCACACGAGCTGCCAGTCCAACTGCTTTGAGAACCGATTAGGTAGATGGGCGTCGTGAATGCCGAATTGCGGCCGTGCTGTTGGCGGCACAGAGTTTCATACTAATATATACTAGAGGGAAATCTGGCGCCACTGTCTAGGGCAGTCGCGCTTCGGTGAGCGTTCCGTCATGTACCGGGCAGGTATGTTCCACTTGTCTTTGGCACGGCTCATGAACAGGTGGAAAAGTTGGCTCTGGCTGCAAATAAGCAACAATATTACTGTATAAGGTTCACCAAATTTGCTTTGTAAGTATAACATTGAACCTCCAAAAAAGATTAATTTCTCAGTGATTATGTAGAAGCTTCATGCACGATGAACAAGAAAAAAATGTTACCCTGTTTTGTTGAATTCGGCTTCAAGACAAAAAAAAAAAAAAAACCAAGCCATAAGGCTAACCAAGCCATGTAGGCGGGGAACTTCGCTAGCTGCAATGGCGCCGCCCACGGCGGCCCGCGACTGCAGCGCCAGATTTCCCTCTAGTATATATTAGTATGAAACTCTATGCTTGGCAGTTCCTCAGAAGAGTGAGGGGCGCAGTTTCAGCTTGGGGCCGGAGTACTTTTGTCGAGGCGGGATCGAAAAACCTCCTTGCACGCGTCATTTGGTGGACTTCCGAGCACGCCGAATGGATTCGTAAACACTGTCTAATTGTCTTAATTCGTTTAAAGTGCGTACTTTGTAGCCGAGGCTTTGATTTTTCCTCTTCCATGTACGAGAGACAGATGCGTCAAAGGGGGCCATTTTCCTTCTTACATCTCTCCTCTCACGATGGGGTAGACGGAAGGGGGCGAGGAACTTATGATTTCGGACTGCGGTATATGCAGGTTGCCAGCTCGCGTATAAAAGAAATTTTGCGAAAAAAAAAAAAAACCAACTAAGGCACGTAGTAAACACGTAGCAAGTTGGCATTCAATTCGAGGAGATCACAATAGCATGACACCGCACCAAGCATCCCTGTATCCCCGCGGCAGTAATTTATCAGATGTTCGCGAAGGACGCCAAGTGGCTCAGAATCCCCTACATTCCCTCCCCCTTCCCCGTCCCCCCCTACCCGAGCGATGGGAGATCTTGATGTCCAGCCCCGACCTGTCGACGCAGCAAGAGCTCGCGCCCAGGGGCCAGGAGCTATTGGACTCATATGGGACTCGTGAATAGGGTTCCATCCCGGCTGACGCCTGCGAGCGTCACCTGAAATGGGCTCAGCGGAAGTTGTTTCTCTCTCTCTCTCTGTTCTTTCCAGCGTTGAACAGAAACGAAGGTCTTGCACTTCCTGGAAAAGTAAAAAAAAAAAAGGGGGAAGCAGCCAGAAGTAACTTTAAAGTTTTCTTAAATAATTTCAGAGGGTTTCCACGATTTTCAGATGTTGGCTACCAGATAGACAAAAAAAAAATATGGCGGATGGTTTAGCTGCAGCAACCACAAAATACCGTGCCAAGGCACCATCCATTCCTGATTACAAAGCGTTGCCTAGAAGGTGTATTAGCTACTGTGTGGCTATATAACGCTTTGTTCGACTTCAGAATTCGCCCACAAAATTGAAAGCGTTGGGTAACCTCCTTTTGTCAGTATGTGTCACGCACCGCTTTTTCTTGGATAACAGTTTAAGACGCTTTCAATAAGAGTGTTTTTTCATAGAGGACACGATGTACTGATTAAAAATTATCTCCCAGTGCTTGTGCAGTTCTGTTCCAGAATATACCAAGCTGCGTCGTAGGCACGGTGGGGTCCTAGGTATAAATATAGGCCAATGGTAGTGGCGGGAGCGCAACCGCATGTGCGCACTACGCACGACTGGAAGAAGCGAATCCTCATTCGCAGTAATCGTGCTCCTGCAATCTAGCAAGCGCAGTCCCATCTGCCATGACTGCATGTCGTCTGATAAGCGTAGCAATTTTTTGATGGGTGGCTACGGGTATGCGGCGTACCTCAGGCATAGCAATTTGAGCAAGAAGTAGGAGTGGCGGTGAGGGGGTCCTAATCGCTCTCCGGTTCTCTTAGTTAGAAATGCGGAGCGCCTTCCAGGACACGTAAACACGCCCTGGCCTCTGATCAGGTCAGTCTCTAACTGCATTCGTTAGGCAGAAAATACATTTATTACGCAGGGAATAGGCTCCGTTCCACATGCAAGCAGACTTGATCGACTATTTTAGTGCACATTAGGTGTATGTATCTATCAACTTTGGTCACCCAGCCGTGTTTTCTCCGGCGATTGTTTTGGTTTAGAGTTGCGTTTAACGTTTTGGAGAAATAAATTACCATCGAAGTACCGTAATTACCCAATTCTAACGCGCACTTTTTTTCCGGAAAAACAGGCCGAAAAATCGTATGCGCGTTAGAATCGGGTACGAAACCGAAACTGCCGAAATGTCGTCCCACCCATTGCTATCGCCCTCTCAAGATGGCGCCAAAGCTTTTAGCAACAATTTTTCTGATCTAGGCGTCTAGACTTTTCTATCGGCGTTCACACAAATCGTCAAATTTTGCGCTTGATAACAGCAATGGGAGCAGCGGCAACGAAGGTGCGCCGCTTCCACGGTTTACGGGCGGCTCCCACGCGTTCACAACGAGCGGTCGGCTGAAGCGTGCGCCTCTGGAAAAGCTCGCGGGACGGGCGTGCGAGGCGTGGGCCACGATCCCATTGACCATGGTTGAACGTTCGTTCAGAAGTGGGCCATCGCGAACGCGCTTGATGGCATCGAGGACGAGATGTCGCGGTCAGCGGAAGGCGACAAGGAGCTCTCGGAGAGCAACGAGGAGTGAGACGTGTGAGATTACTTCGGGAAATAAATCGCCCGTTTCTCTCACATTCGTTTTTCTTGCTCACAAAGTTCCGTGCGCGTTACAATCGGAGGTGCAAGTTTTTTCGGCTTTTTGCCTCGAAAATCCGGTGCGCGTTAGAATCGGGTAAGTACGGTAATATTATATATATGTATATATATATATATGTGTGTGTGTGTGTGTGTGTTAAGTTTTTTTTTTTTTTTGTAGCGACCCTATACGCAGTTTAAATCGATTTTCCACGGGTCGAACGCGCATGTAGGCGCGCATTAAGGAGGAAATGGTGCATCGGACGCGCTTTCCAGGCAAGCTGTATATGCATCAGCCAGGTCCATAAGACTCATAGGAGGTTTGCGCAATCTTGCATAACTCGAAATAGTAGAGATTGGCTGTCGCAACGTTGCATTAGGCAGTAACTTAGTAGGTCTCCCAAGTGCCCTCTAGATATACTAATTCATTACTCCGCACTCTTTTTTTGTGTGTGTGTGTCTTGAAAACCATGTCACTGACCACCTTTGGAAGAATACCTCCGATTCCGTGCCACGCAATTCCATCACTTAGACTGAATAAAGTTCAGCGATCATTTCTCCGTGATATAGCAACAGCATGCATTGAGCCTTCCAAAGGTCAGATCAAGCGTGAAAGCACGCTGTGCGAATAAATTGTCTAGAACGTGTTTTTTCTGGTAAGCTGTACGTGTTAACGATATGTCCAAGAGTCTCAGGGAGGGTTAACGCAATGCTGAATCTTTCTAAAATGGGAGAATGACGCTCCGCTTGAGACTATGCAAACTCGGTAGTTCTCACCAACCGAGTGGTCTATTTCACTGGCGCCACCGCTATATCTACATTGTTTTTTTTGTGTTTTTTTTTTAAAGTATGCTTCCTTGCCCTGTTGCCGTAGCGCAAGTTTCATTTTTTTTTTACAGCGACCCTGTTTAGCAAATCGTTATTTTTCGTGTCCGCAGTTAGAAATATCAAGAAATTGCCGAGCGCGCGCACCTGAGCGCGAGCCTCGCGGCGACCGCTGGGCAGTTAACAAAACCAAGAAACAGCCGGACGCTCGTGTATGCGTGCCTCACGACGACCGCCCAGCGTCTGCGGCGCACGTTTGTCAAGCGAAGCATTCCCACTTAGGTAGATTGGCCAAGATCGCGCCGTCCGTCCGGCAGTTAAAAAAAAACTAGAAAATACCGAGCGGCCGTGCGTGTGTGCCTCGCGGCGACCGCCCAACGTCCCTGGCGCACATCTGCAAGCCAAGCATGCCCACATAGGGAGATTGACCAAGATTGGCCAAAAGAAAAAAATCCGCCTCTTTCATTGCGGTCTGCTGCCACCTAGCGTGCCTAGCGGAAGTTGAAGCTGTAGGGTTTGCCGGCGTTTCCTCCGGCTGCGTTCTCGTTGTATGCACGGCAATCCCACATTACGGCGAGGAGCAGCCGAAGTTTTTCTTCTGTGTTGGTGTTATAACGCCTTAAGACGACAGCCCCTGGTCATCACATAATACCAGGCGGATTTTTATCACTGAATGAGGGCTGGCAGAGAAATCTCGGACAGATCCGTGTGCCGTCCGAGTGGGAGCTCGAGCAGTACTTGGAGTCGTCTGGCATGAAGTGCGATCGCCAGTTCAACAAAGGCCGGCAGTTCGCAAAATGCCTTTAAGCGCTGGACACATGTACGATTGGTACACGCGATTCGCATGCGACTGATCGTTACGACTGTCGCCACTAGTCGTACGCGTGAATTTGAGACGGCCCGATGCGCGCATGAGATGCGTCGTCGGCGTCGCTCCGCCCACAGTTTTTGCACCATGGTCAACTACGACGATCGCTGAGCTGAATTTGTAGATTCTGCGCGTTTGTTCGCAAGAAATGGATAAAGCAAGCAATCGTGAAGCGTTTTCTGCCTTCGGAAACAGTCCGCGCACACGCCGGCCGCGCCTGCCAGCTCGGCACACTCAGCGGCTCGAACCGGCGCAGACCACGGTAGCAACCGCGCTTGTCGCTGCTCTTCTGAATCAATCTGATCGCTAAAAAGTTCCACATGCGAGAAAGTAGGTGTTAGTGTGGTGAAAAATTGTGCTAGGGATTGTTGTCAGGGCTTATTTTAAAAGCGGCGATCAGATATATCTGCCGCGATGCAAGCCTACGCTGACCGGTCGCCGCGGCGCGCGGTGCGCCGAGCAGCCGAGAGATGGCGATACCTGCGCGGAAGCATCGAAACAGGCTACGCAGATGTCTTGGTCACCGATCGCTCAAACGGCAGTTATAACTTAAATAGAGTTCCACATGCGAGAAAGGGTATGATAGTGTAGTGAAAAGTTGTGTTGCGGATTGTCATTCGCAGTTGCACAGATAGCAGCGATCAAATATCCGCCAGGATGCTAAGCCTACAGTTCCCATCACCCGAGCCGACGCGAGCGACGCAAGCCGCCGTAGCCGATCGCGTGCGGCCGACGGGAAGCGATAGAAGCCGACACCGTTCCCTTTTCGGCACTCCGAGTTACAGCGGAACGCAGCACAAGTTGTGGGCATTGTTCCACGCACAACGAGCGCACACAAAAAATCAAACGATGTAAATACAACCACGACCCCTTCCCGCTTGTGCGGGAGCTGTGCGGAATGTCGTCTGCTGCCCCTACTGGACTGCTTAGGGACTTGGCCGCTAGGGGATTGCGCATGCGCAGTGGGGTTGTGAAATAGGCGGATTACGCCCACCTCCCTGGTGTGATGCGACGCTGAGGGGCGTTCAAGCGCAAGCGGAGAGCAACCGTCGACCGAAAGGCCGCCGGAGAGCGGCACACCGGTTATATGCGCGGCGCGCCCGAAGGAGAGGAGACCGCGGAGAGAGAGTACTGCACATGCGCAGCACCGCGCGCAGCGCCGCCCACCGGCGGAGTGAGAGCGCGCTGGGCCGCACACGCTCTCACCTGGGCACGCGCCGGCGCCAGTGCGTCTGCCGCGGCTATGACGCAACACAATCCAACACAATCCACTTTAATCCAATCCGATCCAAATCCAAGTCAAGCCAAGCCAAGCCAAGCCAATCCAATCGAATCCAATCCAATGCCCCTCGCGAGAGAGTGTTTGCTATCGGGGAGGAGAGCGGGAGAGTGGCTGCGGACAACAACGGACGCACGCGGACAACTACGGACGCACGCAGGAAGGACAGGGCCGCCGACAAGAGATGCTCTGAGCGTCGCATCTAATGCTGTATTCGGGTGGTCGCTCTTATACTCCAACTCGGAGTACGCCGATTCGCCGCTTCCCCCAATACGAGCAAGAGTGACCGCTCCCCAACCGAACGCGTACCCGATCTTGGAGCAGCACGCGACCGTGGCGCCGCGGCGCGGCCAACACGGCAACTGCAAACAGCCAGGCACGTCCAAGAATTCTAACAAATGGCAGCATTCAGATCGGACGCGTTAGGGCGTTAGCTCCAAGCCACAGTTGCGAACGCATTCCTGCACTTTGAACACAGGAAGCGGTGCGGCGAACAGTTCGGCGAACTTTGTCTTAACGTGCGAGTCGTCGTCGTCGTCGTCTGAGCTGCTGTCCTCCCCGGCGTCGATTCCGAGCTGCAGAAGCAGCGGAGACGGTTCCCCTACACTCAATAGGCGTCTCCGTTTCGACATGACGCGGAGATGCCTTCAGTAATAGCAGGAGAAGCAAAAACGTCAAAATACTCCGACAACAAACCGCTGGCTAGGCCTCCGCGAACGCCACCGACTGGGCAGGCGAGCGGGGCGAGCCGCGGCGGCCGGGGTCACGTGACCCGATCGCCTCCAGATTTCGGCGGCACTCCCACTTCGGAGTCAGAGCAGTCGGAGGCGCTCGGAGTGGAGTACGACGCTCTGAGACGACCACCCGAACATACGTCGAGCGCTCGATTTCGACCACCCGAACACGGAGTCGCTTTCCGGAGTGCTCCAGAGCACTCTAAAACGACCACCCGAATACAGCATAAAAGAACTCCGGCGCTCGCCGTAATCGTGACAACGCGTGCCCGGAACGAGAAAGACATAGCGTTCGCCCCTCCAAGCCGGTGTCCAATGGTTATCACTTCTCAAAAAAGTGAAGGAAGCTCGCACTTATAGCAACAATGATGGAGTAAAGGTTGTTGCGGCAGCGAAGAAGCAAATTTCGGCTGCAATCGTCGACTTGAACCTTCGTGATTGTCTTGAAGGTTGCGTACAGCTTCGCGACCTTCAAGTCTTACTCTTTAATGTGAGTTTTCTTCATTTTTTTTACGCTATTCGCATGCTGGGCATCGTCGTTTGCCAAATTTGCACATTTGGTCACGCGCGCGCCGGTGCGTCGTTCTTGGGCGCTGTGGTAATGCCAACCTGCGTCGATTTTCCTTGGTTGAAGGAGCCTCCTTCACGTGTGAAGGGCTCGCGAGCGTGACCCCGCCCTACAAAACGACACCGACACGCAAGAACACAAATCAGCGGCTTATTCCGGGCAACAATAACAAGAACAAAAAAGCGATATCCACTGAAATATCAACCTGAAACATATAACGGTCATAGGAGCAACACGAGACTGAATAACGCAATGCACGGATTGTGCAGAAAATAATACACTTACCTTGACAGTCACGACATTGTCCGAATCCTTGTACTAACCCACACAGTGCGCGCCCGCCACATGTGCAGGTTAGTCCGCGCTGGCCGAGGGTCGTGGTTGCGTTTAACTCGTCCGCTGCCGCAGGGCTACTCCCTCCGAACTCCCCCTCTGCACTCGTGAGAGCCGCTTTTATGCCAGACTTGGTAGTTGGGTGCATGTTCCGGGCTTGATGCGCACTAAGCACGTGTCCGTTGGGCGCTCACCGTTCATCATACAAGCACGCTCGGGGCACATGACACGTAGGAGGCCGACGTCCCTGTCTGTGTTCGCCGCACGCTCACTGCACTGTCATCACCACGCGCGGGCCATACCATGCGTAAAAGCTGCGTCCCTACAGGGTGTAAGTGTCGCTTGAAACCGCGCCTTGTTGCTGCCTGGTCAGCGGACCCGTCCTTCGTGACCCGTTCTTCATGTCGAGGATCATAACTGGTGATGGAACTTGGGTTTACGGGTACGACCGTCAGACGAAGCAAGCCTCCGTTTCCTTAATATATAGGCGGGGTAGTATAAGCGGGATAGACGGCGTTGTGTTTGCGCCCTCTTCTTTTCGTTTCGTGTTGTTTGCGCTGTTATTATGATTAGGTTTCAGCTCGACCAACAGAGCTATCAATGACCTTTTTTTCAATGTTCGCATCATTGTGCATTCATAATTTTTTTCCCGTGCGTAGCCTGTCTGTGGCGAGTACTATTTCCAGGTATTAACGAGTCCCCGGGAAGACATGCGGCGAAAGTGGCTGGAATGTTGGCGCCGAAACACTGCATGCACCACGACGACTGCAGGTGCGCCCCGTCGCTGAGCTTTCCTCACACGGGAGTTCACCGCACGAAGAATCACCATCTCACTTGCATAGCTACCCTACTCGTCAGAGCTAGCTTCTTCCTCTCCCCAAAGGTGGATAACAAGCTGAAAGCTTGTCATTTTGACATTACTGCGGAGATGCAGCGCGAACAGTACAAGGTGTTTAATGCGCTTTGAAAAGAAGGCTTCGAGTTCACTTTTGGTTCAACAGCGTAGCTTAGACGAGGGCGAACGAGACTACACCTGCGCTGTCGTCGGAATGAGTTGGGCCGAGTGTGTTTGCTGGTCGATATTGCGATGTTGAACCAAAAATGAATGTAACAACTCGCCCAACTCACCATCCACTTTAATAGTTTGAGAACATCTTCAAGCGGTATCAGAAAAGCCTCGAGCGTTGAATCGCTGCGCAATGATTATTTTAAAGGTGATCGTGTGTAATTGTATGAAAGCAAAGTACTTCCTGGTAAAGAGAGGTAGTCCGGAAACTCTTTCATACCATCTCGTATTTCTGTAAATATCCCTGCTCGCTCACGTCAGACGTCTATAGACTCATCTGTGGTTCACCTGGTGGCCGTTTTGTTTTTACTTGCTTCCACACTTCCATCTTACCTCCTTCTTTCTTCCCTTCGCTTCCTTCGATATCCCCCCTTCTAGCTTGTTACTCCTTTCCTTCCTTTCTTGCATTTTGACACGAAAGTGTTTTATTCCGGGATAGACGAAGATTTGAGTGACGTCATATCCCTCACGCAAATGACGCCAGTACAACGAAGCAAGCGGCCTGTAAAGGTTGCACCCCTGCACACAAGGTCGTCTTGCGGGGAAGCATCCTTTAGTACGAGAGTACCTTATACTTATGGTTGTTCGTTTGCGGATTTTATATTTTAACACGAAAGTGTTTTATGCCGGGATACACCAAGATTTCACTGATGTCACATATATCCGTCATTGAAATGACGCCACTACACCTTTGCCGCAGCGACCCACCAGGAGGACGTCGCTCGCCAAGCACACCCACATGACAGCCGCCGACACGCAAATCATGCTCAGCCGCAGATTTCGCTGCTCATTCCACTTTCGTGTTTTACCGATTCCTATGACAGCGGAATCAATCGCAGTTTTTTTGCTTCCTTCCGTTCCTCTTCCTTCCATCCCTTTCCACTTCTTTTCCTCTCCTCCTTCCTCCCTCCTTTTTCTCCCTCCTTCCTTAATTATCCCTCCCTCCCTCCCTCCTTTTTCTTTCGTTCCTTGCTTCCTTCCTTCTGTCATTCCTTCCTACGTGCAAATGTAGAACGGAATGCTTTTTATTTGTTATTATGTGTGAATTTTGTGGACGCATCGACACATTTGTACTAAGTAACCGAAGAAGAAAGAGAGCAGCCCTTTTGAAACACTAGTATGAGCTCATCAGAGAGAGTGATAAAGATTTGATGAATACTGCAGAGGTTAGCCTCGCCAACGGCGGGAATCGCTACTAGCTCGTTGTGCTCTGCAGCGGCTTAAACGAGCGTTAGAGGCGAAGGACTTGTCTTATTACGGAGGAGTCTCCTCGATACAGTAAACTGAAAATGCGTTATTTTAAGGCGGAGATCGATCATGCATAAAATTTCATAGGTGCACGTATGATTTTTCTCTCGAGGGAGCAATGCCACCGGCGCCTGCTTGCTCTCAATTGTTTCTAGACTGCAGTTTCCTAATGCCGTATCTGAGAAAGCAAGCCACTTTCTCGTGGTACTTGTGCTTGACACATTAACAGAAGCTATATCTAGTAAGGAGAAAGGGGAGAGTAGGTCACACTATTATTTTACTTTAGTGCCTACCTTATCGCAACACGTGGTGCTTTGGTGAACCGCCAGCTAAGGCACGAATTAGGGTTTATGTGAAGAGATATTTAATGCGGAACCTATAGGTGCAAAACATTGCGAAATAATGTCGACCAACAGAGCGCTTTCTGTGAGGTGGAACTGAAAGGGAACGGGTATACGATGACTGGCCGCGCCATCACCCAACGTGTATGCACTCGTCCAGCTTCGGTTTTCCCGGTGCCAATGGTATGTCTTCACAGCCAGGGAGGGCCCTCAATTCTGGCCGTTCCGAAAGGAGGAACGAATGCCGGGTCTTTCAGCGCGCACATGGGAAGCAATTTCTCTCCGGTTCGCTCGTCTGTCGCATGCGATCAGGGGCTGACTCCAGGACAGAAACCAGTTGACGGGCCGAGGGCCGTGGAGAAAGAAAACTGGCCGCGGTGGTATACAGCGCGCTGCCTCCAAAGCGGGTAGTGCTGCGGACAGACTCACTCTGTGAGCACAGCTTTCGCAGCTGAGCCTTGGTATCCGGATGTTACGGAGTAGTGGTGTTCAATAGAGGTGGCTGGTGGCCAAGGCGGCGTCGGGTCGAACCGGACGGTTAGTTGTTTGTGGAACCCCTTGCGGGCGTGGCGCAAATGACCAAGCACTGACTCCCTTCTTTCTCATTTTATTTCCTTCTTCTTCCTCGGTCTTGCTGTTGGCTGAGGTTCTTCCTGATCGCTTTCACCATTTATATGGTCCAGCTGCGTCGTCCTGGAAAAGGAGGAACGTAGAGAGTGAGGGAGTAAACTTCATACCACAGCAACCGCGATCTTCGGGTGCTCTTTCGGTGGCAGGTGGCTTCAGTCCAGGAACATAGAGTAAATAAATAATAAAAAAATGGTGCAAGATATACATTAACGACGCTGTAATAAGTTTCTGTTCGAACAATATTTCCATATAGCCGTTTTCTGGGACATTTTTTTCTTCTCTCTCTCTCTTCTAGAACGTCTGCTGTCTTTTATGTTACCGCACTTTTTTCATCAGTGTCTCCTGTGGTTTGTTTAATATTTCAAATGAGCGAAAAAAGAAATCCTCTGATGTGAAACCGGAATTCGCTGAAATAGCCACGCCCCGAGAAAGTCTTCATTTGCCTGTATGGCATAACGATCGCTGCAAGTCTTGGGTCGCTTATACAACAGCCCGCCATCGTCGCAGCTCAACGCAAGTGGCCGGCCGTGTAAAGGGTCTCGGCATGTTTATTCTGGCAGGGGGGGGGGGGGGGGGGTATTCTTCCCCCCGAGACGGCGGTCTGTCCAGCAGAGAGCAGGCCTTCCGGCCCGACGCCTGCTCTGCAGAGGTGGTGGCAACGGCCGTGCTGCATTCTTCGGTGCCGGGCAGGCGTGAGGCGAGAGGAGAGAACAAACGGGCCTCCTCCGTACGATGCAGGGACGCGGGGCCTCCCGAACTCTCGCCATCGCCGCTGCTGCCAGCCGGCCCACCGGCGGGCAACAATGGCAAGTTCAAGGACTCCGTCCGGAAAGAAAGGCCCGGCACGCGCGCTATGCAAGTCTATGTTCGTCCGGAAAGGAGGCACTGCACCAGTCCACGTCCTCGTTGTGATGGTTGTGATGGCCCGCGCTTCGCCTGGGAAGAAGTACGCCGTTTGGCGGGCTCTTTGCTGTGTGAAGTTTATGTTCTGTGGCAGCCGCTCGGGCAACGGCCGCCGCCGTCAGATTTGAAATCCTGGCTACCAGTCACTTCGATGTGACGAGGTGTCTTAGAAAGGCGCGCATATTTGGCGGCCTTCCGGTTGGTGATGCGGTGGCAAGGGTTGTGCGCAGCGGAGCACTCACGAAGTTGCGGACAGGTGCGGACGGCTGTGCGGAACAAATGCTTGCTGAAAATTACGGTTAAGGATTCGTTATTGAGGGATTTTCGTCTATACGTGTTGCTGGAATCAGACCTCATGCGCTTGCTTGGAGCGGCAGTGGTACCACAACCCAGGCCTCGGTGGCAAACACCGTCGAATTTACGGGTTCCTTTAAGAACATTAGAATTCCGGTATTGTTTTTTTAAAAAGAACGTTTTTTTATAGAAAAAGACATCTTGGAATTTCTGGTATCTTATGATTCAAATACCATTCAGGATGGGATTTCCTGCGTGGAATTTGAGTGTTGAAGGTTAAGAAGGGCATTACCCAAACACCTTGGCCAGTCATTTTCTACCGCTTCTATTTTCCACCAAAACGAACCACTCACCATGCAGTGAACCACTCTCTTTACAAAGTTGCTCTGCCGCTTCCGGGGTGTCGACAACTTTATTCCAGTTATCAGTCAACATCGGGATGGTGTTTTTTTTTTTCGCGATTTTTATTTTTCATCATCGTTAGCATCGTCGTCATGTCGCGACCGACGTCGTTATCACCTAGTCGTCGTTTATCACCGTCGTCGTCGTCGTTGCCCGAGGGATACGGATTCGCATGTTTACCTTGCCAGTGTACCACGTCCGTCACACGAAAACCAACGCACAGTGTACCGCCGGTGCGTCTCTCTCCCCCGATCGCCATAGGCCAGTCGGGAAAGGGTTCAAGCAAGGAGGCCGTAGGGCGGAGGCGAGGTGGGGAGGGGACGGGTGGGCGTGATGGGATTGCGGCAAGGCGCATGCGTCCGCGTGACGCCGCCGACGCTGGCAACGCCGCTGCGCTCGCGGCCAGGTGGCGCCACAGTCCGGCGCGCTCAGCGTCGGCAGACGATCCCCGTCGAGCGACCGAGTCAGTCCGGCAGCCGAGTCCCTCCCAGGCGGCGGCGTGCGTCCACCCTGCGTTCGGCACCACTGCTCGGAGGAGCCGCGCCGCTCACCTCGCTGTTGCGCCGCCGGCCACCACCCACTCCGAGAGAAGCAGCAGCAGTCGTCGCCGGCGAGACTCAAGCGCCCACACCGCCGTGTATGCCGGATCGGGCATTCGGATTAATGCGGACTTCATCCCCGCCGGGCATGCATCACCAAAGCCTTTTCCTTCGGTGATCGAGAGAACCGCGACCGGGACAGTTGATATCAGTGGGGAGAACCAATAGTCCCACTTCCGGACTCCGATCAAGAGAGGAGCCGTGGAAACGACCGGTGGGCCACTGGCCTTACGTAACTTTCAGTTATCTTGCTCACATTAGTAGGACTATGATTTCCGTTTAAGCGATTAACGTTCGCCAGAAGCTAGTTGTGTATATTTTTTGGACGGAACGAGACCACCGGTCGGACCGAACAACTGATAAAACACGACGTCGCCTTGAAACTTTGCCGGGTGAGAACAAGAAACATACATAGAGAGAGGAGTAGGCGTGGAAAAAGCAGAGTTTCGCCATGACGACGACTACTGCTCGATGTCCGGACGCGATGTGCTGGGACCAGTGCGCGGCGGGCGTGAACGGCGGACGTGCCATTGTTGTGCTTAGCGATCGTCGCTGGCGGTGGCCTCGGAGGCGTGAGCCGCACCGCTGACCCCTCGGGACGCCTCCCCCTCTGTGCGCCGTACGACCGGCGTCCAGTCGGACTCAGCCGCCCACCACGCCGATATCAGGTTTGTGCCCACTGTGCTTGTATGCCTTGCTTCCCCGCGTGCCCGCCGATCTTTGCTCAATCGCGGACTTCGGAGGGGTGTTTCGAAAAGCTCAACTTTCCTCGTCTTCAGCATGGGCCGCATTTAACCAGCGTCAAACAAAACGAAAATTTATGAGCGTCTTTCATCTCGTCGGCCGAGCGCCCAGGACGCTGAAGACACTTTCGCTCTGCTGTTACGAAACTATAGCCAGAAATTGGGGGAAGGGGCGGTTTTACGAATGGCTAGCTGATTGGGCGTTTTTCATCTGCCAAGCTTCGGGGAATCGAGCAGTGGTGATTCCGTCTTTAGTGGCGATTAGCTACGAAGCAGTAAAGTTTCGGGTTCTCGGGAATCGATGATAATTTCGAACTGGATCAAGGAAGAAATGGAATGAAGTGCCTAAGTATGTATTGTATAAAGGAAGAAAAAGAGAATGTACAAGAGGGCGTAAAAAGCGGATTTTGGATCTTATCGACCAGAAGGTGTGTATGCAGAAGGTACGGTATTTGCTTGCTCACACAACCGTAGTCCCAAACTTTCAAGGTTGTGGGGGCGGAGTGCAGTAAAATGCGTGCCTGGGAAATTCGTAGCGACGACAGATGCAACATCTACGGTATTCCCGCCAAACTGCCACGGCGGCTTGTGGAGACGCGCCACCAAATGCCACGTCACGCAAAAGCTTCAATTCACTGTCTAGGAACAATGTATCCTGGATAAAAAAAAAAAACGCTCAACAAACTCCATTCGCTCATTCCAACGTACTGCGCAAACCGACCGCGCAAATTTGACATCGCTGCAATGTTCGTTCCGGTAAGATACGTTGCGATCAATGAGGCTTGGTATCAACGGCCATTATCCTATGTCAAAAACTTCGAACTTAGAAGTTTCACTCGCCGCAAAAGGGGAGCAGTACACGCACTCGTAACAACGGATCCGTCCTGCTTTGTCCCGTTCTCCCTTGAAATACTCCCTGGAGGTGATTCATGCCTTGATTGCTATTTCTTTCGTTCGAACCTCCTTTTCTTAACGTTATTCCTGCAAGGCATTTCGTGTTTAAGTTTAGGAAAATGGTTTGAGCATAAAGATCATGGGAAGCAACATGGTTTCGTTTTGAAATATTAAACAGAGTAGCCATATCAGAGGAAGGACTGGTGTTTTCCTGTTGGTGTGGCATAAACCGAGTTGAAGCTCTAGCGTGTGGTCCGTCTTCTCTTTAGCTGTGTCCCTGTCTTAATGTCCGCTAGTATGAGGAATTCCTTAGTCAGTAACCAACTCGCCCAACTTAGCGCTTTAGTAGTCCTTATATCAGAGGGATTTGGCTGAATCATAATAGTTTTGCGTAGGAGGCTGTTATTTTCAAACTCACGATTCCAAGCTCCTCAATTACAAGCGATCAAGCGTAAAAGTGGGGGTTTTAAATTATAAAAGTTTACTTGTAAAAATGGAGGTTTTCGCATTAAACGGTGGGAAATGCCTTCAATGCCGATCTATTTGTCTCAAAAGGGAGTCAAATGTTCATTGAAGTGTTGCCGTTGGGCTTACCTCTGCCTGCATAATTACTCTTCTTACCGTATACATAACTATAATGTGATTCTTTCTTACGGATTGGGGTGGAAACGAAGGTTCCCATAATGATTTAATGCGCACAGTCCTTAGACGGTGGTTTATGGAAACTGGGCTGGTAGTCAGTCACGAAGGCGAAGCACAAACTAAAATATATTCTGTGAAGGGATTACAAACTACTAAGTTAATACTCTAAGTTGGAAGCTGAAGTGCCATACGTTAATGCGAGGGCACGCAATGGTGAAAGGATGCTAGAAGGCTGGCTGCGAAGTGTGTGACCGCATGCGAAAGAAGGAAGGCCGCCAAGAAAGAAATAAATCGGACAGAAGCGAATGACGAAGGAAAAACGCGTCGTAAATGCTTCGAAGTGCGTACTGCGCTAAGGAAACTGGAAAGAAAAATTCCTGCAAAAACTCGAAAGGTAGCGCCTTGGTGTTTCAGTCTATGTTGCTTCATAGCGATTAACTTGAAGCACCGGGATTTATGAATAGTAGGCAGAAAGGAATTTAACGACCGTAGGGGTGACCAAGAAAAGATTAGAACTGTGGTGAAGAAGAGGCCAGAAACCGAAATAACTGCAACGACCACCTGCTGCACACAAAAACTAGAATACCAGAGTCCTGTCGGTAACAGCGGCGGTAAAACTGGTACAGTAGTTCGGAGCCTGTGAGTGTAGTTAATCTAAATGAATGCGCATTCATTGGGGAAGTGATTGGCGAGCTGAGTGTGGAAAGGAGAAGCTGTCCAAAAATGGGATAGACCAGACATGCTAGGTTACTTAAGCCCAATCACGGACCACTTTAAAAAGGTATTTGATTAGAGCGTTATCCTGGTTGTTAAAGCGATGCATAAAAGAAGCTCTTTTCCAGTGTACGTGCTTAATATTAGTGGAAGTTTCAGCTGAGGTTACGAAGCTGGGCTTTATTTTTAGAGACAGAAACGTGCTAGAATTCCATGTGGATTCCTCATTATAACTCTATTTGCCATAGACTCAGAAATATATTCTGGTAATGTGTGATAGCTCTCAGCTGTAGGGTTTGAAAGGGTCTGGGAGAGTGGAGGGTTACTCTTTGACAGGCTCTGTGGAATATAGACTAGACACTGCATCGGCACGTGCACTTTCATTTTCGAAACGTAGCTCATGCATAGAAACTGCATTTGAATACGACCGAGGAGTAATTAGCTAGAGGGCAGTGCCGAACGGAAAAGGAGAATGAAGTCTTCGGAACACCTGCGCCTGTTTGATAGAACGGAATAAGGAGCCCGTCCTCTAGACAAATGTTCGAGCAAGTCAGGCACGCTCCTATTGGTCTGCAGGAGGCTCTCAGTCACGGTCTCCAAACTGCAATATACCGTCCTATGCTTCGTTTTACTGACTACGACGTGCAAATGACATTTTTATTGTTCTGGGATTCTAAAACAAATAGCTACTTCGGGCTTGCCAATGTCAGCATGTGCCCATCGTTTCTTAATTCGTCAAGCCGGGTGAGCGGCAACAGCGAGATGGCCGCATACACGACGTTGCTGGGTTCTCATAAAATGTGTGACTTTCCCACAGCGTCTACTCCAGGGGCAATAACCAGACATCGGGTGTAAAACATTTAACCTAGCTGTACCACCGCGCGTTACATCTATTTACCTGTGGTCGTATGCGAACACCGAAATACGGCGGCTGCTCAGTGACGAAATCAACTCGCGTAGCGGCGTGTCTATTTTTTTTTTTTGAGAAATGATGCAACCTTATGCCCTTATTACTGATGAAATGATTTAGTGTAGTATTTACGCGTTAGCGTTGCTGAAGAGCGTTTGCACTTCCAAAGACGCCGTAGCCTCCCAGACGTAGCGACTGGAACACCTGTTGGCATATCGGCTGCCATTTTCGTGTTCCACCGGCCCTCGCAATGCAGGTGGCGACACCTGACAGATTAGGTTCGAACGAACTGGGCCGAAGGGTTGTTACGCGAAGTTGTTTGCCTTCATTGGAAATAGCTTGAATATCTGACTTTTTCTTCAATCAAATATTCATGGAGCAATATTTTATTTATTTTCAGATTTGTGTACTTGTTTACCGTAGAACTTTTTTTTTAAGAGGAACGTTTGAAGACCGCCTGTCACTGCGCGCAGCAAGTGATGGCTGAGCCGAATTCACGTCTGGTCCGAACATTTCGACGTTCATTCAGTCACGCGTGTTGTATTAACTACACAAGAGCTTATATTTTTTTGCTTTACCGGAAACGACTTGGGTACTCAGCGACGTACCTGAGCTTTCTTTGGACAGGCGAGGCTTACCACATGCACTGGCATCTAGCGGCCGTGGCACTAGTAGTGGCGGCCATATTCCTGGAGGGGGAAGAATAAACTTTATGTTAAAACCAAGAGTTGCGGATGACGGGGCCCATGACGAGGAGGGGTCTCCTCAGTCCGAAATTCCCAGGGCAGTCGCCGCCATCCCAGCCTTGTTGACCAGCTGGAACATGAACTGGCCAGCATAGCCTCGCATTGCTCAAGCGTTGGAGTGGGCATGGGAGTAACGGAAAATATAAGGGAGCATTCCCAAATAATATGGCACATGGAACCAGAGTTCGGGACAGAACTCGCAGGTGTCGGTGTGGATAGCGTGGAGGAAGGGGTCTGGGTACGTGTTTGCTCGATTGCGGCGGTATGTCTGAGTCTCTGGGGGTATGGTGCTCCGTGTGTAGCGGGAGCAGTGGTCGTTTTTCGAAGCTTGGATTGGGAATGATGGCCTGTAGACATGCTCGCGGGCAGCGCCGTAAGCTGCACCATCCCCCCCCCCCCCCCCCCCCCCCCATTCACCCCCAGAGACGCGTGACCTGGGGTTCAGACGACGTGGAGGTCGGGCAGGGGGGGTCAAGGAATGTAGAATGCGGATGACGGGGGACACAACGTCAATTGATATTAGTAGATACGGTATCAGATATCACTGGGGCGTCATGCCTATAGATATCTGCTTCCTTGCTTCAAAACGATCTATGTGATCTGGCGGGGTTTGAAAGTTGTTGTGTGTGAGAAACGAAGAAGGGCGCCTTTCCTATTTACCGAAGGCTTCGTGATGGAAGCTTACGCCGCTGGTTCGGCTTTGTGGATAGAACTGCCTAGTTATTCAAAAGTGAGCTTTTAAATCAGTCTGCGCCGGTATCCGCTCAGCTCTCCGCAACTGTAATCAAATGGTCCTGCGTGGCTTTCCGTGTATCATTGAAATCGTGCCACTGGACGGTTTACGTACAATCTTTAGCGTTCCGTTTGTGCCGGCGATGACTGCAGGAACACCATCTTTCTCTCGTCTGTCAAAATTCTCCTGGAGCAGTGGCGACACCTTCTTCGTGCCGAAAACCCCGGTGTGTTCCACTTGCAATCTCTCCCTTTCTTGTTTTTCTCGTCGGGTGATTGGCGCCTTTGGTCAGTCTTTAGGGACACTTTGGTGATGTCAGTCTTCACAATGGAGAACCGTGATTGATGGCGCCACGATGGTACAACGAAAGGGCCTTGTTGCCAGGAAGGTGTTGGCCGCGGCCCCCTTCGTCCGGCTGGCGAGGAAAAAGGTTCGCTACCCAGGAAGTCGACCATTAATCACGAGTCACCCCGAGTTAAAAATTGTTTCGCTGTGTGCCTTGTTCTGACACGGCGGAAACTCAGCGCGACAAATGGATCCACTGGTCCGGTATGTTTCGAAAAAGATCTGAGTTTGGTGTGCACTGGTGTGGCTCTACTTGCTTCTCTCCATGGCAAGCATCTCGCTTCTGTCTGGGCTGTAGATTACGGTAAATACCCAATTCCGTGGTTTTCTCCGGTTGTCGATTCTGGTGACCACCTTCTATCGCGGTCTGTGTTGGTCATATATACTGGTACTTTGGGTGCGAAAAATATGAAATGAGAGATTGGGATAGAGATATAGGTAGGCAAACAGCTCTAACGATTTTAAAGTTTCATAAGTATGTGGCTTAGAAAGTGCGAAAAATGCAACTTGTTTTTAACATTTTCCTACAATGCCTGCACGCTACGCTGTGTGCAGATGATGAACGCAGGGTAGGTTCTCTTACCACCACAATATGTGCAAAAAGCACGTGAAGTGGCGTCGTCGGCCAAATGCCGCAGAAAGCAGTCTTAATCCCGTTCTACATAGCGCAAAGTTACCTGCGAATTTGCTGCTGCGGCCCCGCTCGTGCGGCAAAAGGATCCATTTTCGTTGCTGCGGCGAATTGGCAAAGGCCGAGCGGGGTTCCGCCGTAGCCGGAATCGAACCCGCGGGATCAAGATGTGCATCACGACGCTTTAGCCACGGAGCTTCCACAATGCGCATGCATATATCATCGTCGTTGCCCTCCTTCTCACTGTGGTCGTTTCGTCGCTGTCGTCGTGTTTGTCAGCTGCGGTAAGAAGGCCTTTCCTGTTGACCTGCTTCTGCGCTGTCCTTATTCATTATTCGGCCCCAAATTTCCGTAACTCATCCCTTCATCGATTTATCGGCCGTCTACTTCCAGTGTCGTTTCTAAGTAGTGTTACGTTGCCCTGGTAGACAATCATTTGTCAATTATCTCCGTTACATGCCCGCCCAACTCCACTTCTCGCTCTTAATTGGATCTAGGATATCTTCCACCCGAGTTTTCTCCCCATTCTAGGGCGCTCGTTTATTTACTGCCTCTAAGCGTTACTCTTATCAGCTTCCTTTCTGTGGCTCGTTCGGTGGACCTAAGTTTTCTTTCAGAATGATTAGCAAGTCCCCGATTTTCCTCATCATAAGTCGTCGCTGCGATGTTGTATACCTTTCTTTTTAAGGACAGTTTACCGCATTCTGTTCATCGCATCACAGTGTTTGCAGAAGGCGGTCCAGCTTACAGCAGTTCTACGCATTATTTCCGTCTCGCGGATCAGATCGGCACTCACAACTTTCCCAAGATAGTTTTACTCACGGACCTCTTCTGGCATTTCATTGCCTGTAGACTGAAGGGGACATTTTCTACAGGTCGATTCTAGATTACTGTCGTGTTACTCGTATTTATCCTTAATCCTGCAACAGGGCTTCCTGAGCGCAGTTACTGAAGCATCCTTTGAAGCCCTCTCGAATCACTAAGCAAGACGATGCCGTCTGCAAATCCTTAGGTGCTTAAACTTTTTGCATTTACTCTTATCTCTCTCTGAATTCTACCCCTCCTCCCCCCTCCTCCCCCTCCCCCCCCCCCCCCAAAAAAAAAAAGCTTCCTAAATTCCCCGTCTAGACACGCTGCAAAGAATTCTAGGAGATGGTGTCTCCTTGTCTGGCGCCCTTCCCAAAAAGGAACTGCCCGCTCTTTGTACGAAGTGTTATCGTGCCCGTACGTTCTTCGTAAATAGCTTCCAGGGGCTTCATGTATGTTTCACTTCACCACCTGTGCCCTCAATGCTCCCATCACTGAGGAGGATTCCATGAAACTAAGGCTTTTCGTAATCTATAAATACCATATAAAGCGGATTATCATACCCTGCTGATTTCTCAGTTTCAAGGTTGATGGCATGAATGATGCATCGTTGGGTGGCCTTTCCCAAGTACAATCGTTGTTTCGGTCGTATTAAACCCAGCACTGCTCGGCCGGGATTGCTGAAAAAGATGCGAATACCGTCAAATTTTGTCGGCAAATGTTTAGGCATTCTGCGGATAATTAGCGCTTTCCTCACTTCTTCCGCTTTGTAGGTAGTTTTCGTGCGGTATCTTCCTCTCACTTCACTTCTCCCGCCGCCCTTCGTGTATAGCAGGGGTCGCAACCTACGACTGGTGGGCCATGCGGCCCCCAGAACGTCGTCAGGACTTCCACCCCTCCCCCCCTGTCTATTCCTGTCTGAAGACCTACACGCCAGTTTTGACCTCAATAGCGGACCTAGACTGGAGATAAGAACAGAGAATTCATCGCTTCCAGTTGGCATTGTCCGCCATCTTCATACTTAGCCAAAATATTCTCGATTCGGTGAATTTCTTCACTTTGCCTGCAAAGACCCCCCTCCCCCCTCCCGTCCCCCTTCCCACCTGATTTGCCATCCGGACCCCCGCCGCCGTGTCGGCTTCATGCAACTCGGCCCTCCACCTCAAAAGGCTGCCTACCAAGAAATCTGCGCCAAGAAATCTGCGCCGAATTCCCGTAGGACAGTCTCATAAGGCTGTCCGACTGGCATGCGGCAAGGATTACTGAATTCAATCTTAAAACGGACCTCGGAACAACGGCGCCCCAGCGATCACCACCGTGATCGACTGGGCCATACATGTACGCTCTCCCAGCGAGTTCCCCTTGCTCATTTTTTTTTTTTTTTTTTGCATCGCGCCGAGGAAACTTCAACACGCAGAAAGGCTTCTCCTCGCATACACCTGACGTATCGCTGGCCGGCTGTATGCGTTCTCAGCCGGGGAATCAATAGACGGGAGATCAAGAAGGATGGGCGCCGAGTAAAGAGCCTCGCTGGGCCCTGGAAGCTGGCAGCCACCACGCCGGTGGTCTGTGCGCGATGCGCGTTTGTTCGACCTGGAAGCGGTTGGCCGCACTTATCCTCCGCTGGCCTCAGCCGAGCGGCGCTGAATCCTGCCCATCGACGAGCCGTTTCTGTTTCATCAATCCTGGCGCTGCTTGCCTCCTTGGGCTGTTTACACGTTGGTTCCCGGCGCAGGGGGAAAAAGGAACAGAAGCGGCGGCACGAAGGCGAGATACAAAAGCATCGATTGGGAATCGGATTAGACGCGGACGGATGCGTCAACGAGTGACAACGCCCGGGGCGCGTGAGTCGTTCAGGCGCACCTGAGCACCTTGAAGCCCTCCACGGCTCCTCCCGACTGGCCTCGGCTTCCTTTCCCGGCTTCCTTTATCGCTTGTTTCCTCGCCATCTATCACTCCTGCTTTGTCGTGGCAGGGAGGCGCCTCCGATCAGCACAGTGAGTGGTCTTCAAATTCATTTACTCGACGAATTTGTGGCGCGTTAACCGTTCGTCGTCATGTGCAAAGCAGGTGCTTTTTCCGCGGTTGGAATACTCGATCGAGCTCGATTAAAGACTGCACTGCTCTGTCTGCAGATAGAATAGTTTCTCTCTTTGAGTGCTGTCTCTCTATTTCTCGTTTCTCTGATGGTCACGGATGTATTGTCAGACAAGCCGCCTGCATGTTCTGATGTGCGTAACTTAGTAACTTACAGGTGGTTTATTTATTTATTTATTTATTTATTTATTTATTTATTTATTTATTTATTTATTTGTTTATTTTTACGCTAAGGACCAGGGGAATACAGTTGACCTGCTGCGGGATGCGTGGTAAACTTAAAAGTCGAGTGCATATCTGTAGCTTGACGTGCTCGAAAGATTTCTGATATGGTTTACCTATCTTGCCGTTTTTAGTGTTGGCTGAGCGAAAGTCTGGCGTTTCATGCCAAATACTGCGCGCGTGTCGAAAAAAGTGGCTCAAGGTCTCGGTAGCAGTCTCACTCACTCACTCACTCACTCACTCACTCACTCACTCACTCACTCACTCACTCACTCACTCACTCACTCACTCACTCACTCACTCACTCACTCACTCACTCACTCACTCACTCACTCAAGTAAGTATATAAGCAAGTAAGTGATTAACGAAGCAAGCAAGCAAGCCCGTGTAAGGAACGATGTAAGGAAGCCCGTGTAAGGTACATGTCCCGTGTAAGGTAAGGCGCTCATGTGAGGTACCACATGCGCGTCTCCTAACGCGCCCTCTAAATGAATGCCCGTGGAAGGCGAGGCGGCGAAAGCGGAAACCGCAGGATGTGTTTATCACTCAGAGGCGCGCAATTACTCAACCTGGGCGCGCTCGCTCGCCGACAACGGTGTTACATGAGCAGAGGGCGTGCGGGCGCGCCTCGTAACCTGCCCGTCCCTCCCTCCGCAGCGGGCCTCGTTCGGCCGAGTCAGCGCTGCGTACGCCAGCGGGGGCCTCGCTGAAGGCAACGGGACCGGCGCTTTGGAGCACGCCAAGCGGCCGTAAGGGCCCTCCCGGGTAGAAAGGAAGCCCGTCGATGGGAGGCCATTCCCGTCGATTTGGCCAAGTTCGAAGAAAGAACGCCACCACGCGGAGTCCTAAACAGGGCGTGTCTAGCCAGTCGTGTGGCGGGAGTGAGTCGGGCAGTCGGACTTTACTGCTTCTCGTGGAGGCGCTGCAAGGGTCCGAACATGGCGCCTTCATGAACGGCTGCGCAACTGCCGCCTCACTTCTCGATCACTGCCGTTGTTCGCGTAGGATTGTGGTTCGTTATCTTACTTAATTTTTCGCTTCCATTTTGCTAGGGGGCGAGGAACTTGTACCCAATAGCTTACGAGGCCGGGCTTCCCGGATCACGTGGGATGCGCATCCCGAGGTGGGTTCCTGATGTAATGGCTCCGTCTAGCTACGATTAAAAGGGGGAAAAATAAGGAAAGGATGGGGGAATGCTTGTGCGGGGCAAGAATAGAAAAGCGGGTTCCATTCCGGTAGCTGGCTGCGTGCTTTGTTAATACCGCCTAAGTAGGCCCTCAATCCGAGCGTGAATAGACAGGTATAAACTGCAATTACTTCGGACTATATAACTGTTAGACTGTGGAGTTTCGGATGTGGTTGCAAGACTGTTTGAACACATACATACATACACACTAAATGAACTACCTCTCTGTCGAAGCGACAACGATGGAGGAACGAAGCGTTCCAACATCAAGTCCAACGCCAAAGGAACGAACCCAGAAGCGAGTTTCTTTTTTTTCTAATTTTGCACGTCCATCCAAATCCACATTCAATCGAGGGAGCCAGTTCGATTCCGACCACTGGAAGCGATTAAATTTTTCGTCACTTCACTCACGATCACCATCATCGTCAGATAAAGTTGGCTTCCCTGCAGTGCGTTTTGGGTGGACTACAGACGGCATCAGTGAGAGGCTAAAAGCTTCGCTTTAATGAAAGAGGGCACCTGTGGTCCCCCCGCATACCTGTCATTGGTTAGAAAGGGGGGCACTCGTAGTGTACTTGGAATTCTCCGTAGAATTTATATAAGGAAATGGGCGTTACACACCTCGGCATTTATCGCGGGTAGGCGATCCGTCTTCGTCGTGCCCTGACATTGCCCGCCTGTAACGAGGCACGTGCTTCTTTTCCGTTAATGATTTCTTAAAGCGCCCTCGCTGTTCCACGCGTTTGTGGAAATAATGTAACGGCTCCGAAAGCTTTAAAGTGTTCGGGTGGAAGGATAAGTAACGAAGTAGCAAACCGGCGCTGGCGGAATGGGCACAATCCATGGACCTCGTTTATCAAACTGCCCGTCTTCCACCTCCGCGAGGGCTCGTCTGCTTTTTTGTTGTTTTTTAATTTTGCTTATGTGTTATGTAGTTTGTTTTTGCATATCTTTCATATACTTTGCAGCTCGCTCGTGCCAATTTTCTTTGCCCTTCATTTTCTTCTTTATTTTTCTTTTTTTTTTTCTAAATTGTGGAGCTATGAAGACAACTCGCAAACCTGCTTCCGCCGATACTTGCAATGGCCCTCAGGTTTGTGAGTGAAGTGTCTGCGTTCCTCCGCATACAGGCCCGCCAGTCAAGGTGCTCATGAACCACGATTTGTTAGATGCACAGTTTCGTAACGCGTATCAACTGTAAATATATTGTAAGGCGAGGGAAGACCCCACACAAGTCGGCAACAGTACCAGCAGTCTTGGTTTTAATCCGTCGACAGAACAAGCCGCTCGTGACGATGATTATCTACAGATGATGCTTATAATGGGCATGCACAGATGAGAGATTGGCCCTACCAACTGGCGGCGATTGGCACAGCAAAAACAAGGGTCCCACAACGCAGCAAGCGTTCATTAATGTTCAATGCGCTCACACACGCCCACAATATATTAATTTGAAAAGGGAAGCTTTTTGGAGATGAATAAATATATAGATTAAATTATTTACCTTTAAAAAGGAGGAGTTTAAAAAGTTTAAAAAGGAGGTCCTTGCAAGTTGGCATAACAGCAATATGACGGTCATTCTTGAACGCTAAGTACAACTAAGTGGTACCTGTTACGCAGCATCGAGTAATATAAAACAAAGTTGCAGAGCGCTTAACAGACAGGCAAACCGCTTCGCGCAGTCATGGAATAGCACGAGCAGGCTAAGCAGTGATCATAAAAGAAAATGCGAAGGCATATGGTATTCCTCAGTGAAAATAGATAACATGGACTAAGCATTAATTGTCCTAATTTTGATTACACGAAGGACTAATATATTCTTGCTTTAACAACTTATGGAATTAGTACCAAACCTAACAAAAGCTTTATAACAGAACATCAACTTATAATTGTACGAACGGAACGCTGGGCGAGTTTCGTACTTTTGAAAAATAGGTTTTGTACAAGTATAATAATGTACAGCAGCGATGTGACGTATGGCCTTTTCTGCAGTAAAGACAGTGTCGCTTGCGCAAATTCGTCACACTAGTACTGCCCCACCCTATGCTGCAGTACAGCAATCAAAACGGGGAGCAGAAATTGGGGAATACCGGTTACAGCGCAGGGGAAGCGTGTGTCTCTCCCCCTCCTTGTCTTGTTTATGACGGTTTTAGAATTGAGTCTCTAAAATAGAGATAGGGGCAGTTGCTAAAATAAGGAAAACTCTTTTAAAGTGCCGGTGTAGTAGGTGTAGTATGCTACCTGTGGCAAGGCCCAAACCCAAAACTTCCGTGTTTTTTTTTTTTTTTTTTTTTTTGCTCAGGGGATTGCTCAACAAGAAAAAAAATTTTGACCTTCGAGTGTTATGTGCGTTTCGATGCTCTGATTTTGCGATCCAACTCGAATTGAAACCTAGAGAACTGTCTGCCAGTGCGTAGTTCTTATCGCTGTTTTCTCGGTGGACTTATGCAACCAATAAAGGCATTTAAGCTTTGATGCAAAATGGAACTCATATAAAAAGGCATTGAGTGCTGAGTAATTAATTGCAGTTCCAAGGTAGCTTTCTCCAACTTTTTCTTTCTTCCTAATGACGTATATGTCGCTCTCTTTTCTTTGTTGTTGCTGCTTCTATTTATTCGTCGGTCGCTCCCTGTATTCGTGTAGTCTACGGCGTCAAAGGACAGGTGCAACTTCCTCATTACGTACAGGCATACAAATCTTACACTTTTCAATAAACTGTGTCGTGCTTTCTCCTCCCACTCAATTCTGCCGTTCCGTGCAAGTGAAGGAGCGAACATTGGTAAATTTGGGTCTGGGATTTGAACCCGAGGCCAACAGACCAACGGGATGTGGGACTAATGTACATCCGCAACACACTGACTGATCTCTGATTTTAAGGAATGAAACAAGGTGGACATAACGAATGCGTTGTCGCCTTCGACTTTGGTTAGAAACCCGGATTAGAAGCACGTATTGATGCTTATAGGGGTACTTTGAGCATGCTCATTATTACCAAGTAGCTGGGCACGTACGCAAATAACCTACATGTAGGGCTAACCAGGACAATTGACCAGGCCTTTCAGTCATTCTAAGCGAAAGGGAAAGAAAGTGATTCAATCGCGAAAGGATAATGACGATAATATTAAGACACAATCACACTACTGGACGCGTTTCTGTATGCGTGTACTACATCTACTGCGGTGGACTCTGATAATGCGCCTTCCTCACCGGCTTCAGTGAGGCGTGGTAGCCTACGGAAGTACGTCTAGGAAAAAGATTCAAGTGGACGCAAAAATGCCGCACAGCAAGCAAAGAGGCAAGCGCTCGCTGCAGCTACAACCCTCACCACCCGACACCGCTGCAACCGCACAAGCCAGACAAATGTCCCTGTGGTGACGAATACATTGTCACAACAGAAGATGACATACCATACTTACTCTATTCTAGGCACCCCGTGATTCTAAGCACCTCTTCTCCCCTCCCTACTTTCGGGAAAAAGATTGGAAAGAAAAAAAGATTTTCATGCGAATCTTAGCACCCCCATCTCTAAGCAACCATCGCAAGGTGGATTTCAGACGCGTTGAAGCGGGCTTGAGTTGACATTGAGGCCAAGGAATTTATCAAATCTGCAATTACCACCAACTTCAACGGAAAGGACGACGACTTGATGTAGGATACTCAAAGCGGCGGCCCAAGCCGCACAACAGACTCGAATGATAAGAAGGGCGACTGGGTATCACACGTAAGCCGTGGGTTCACTGTCTGTACCTATTTTTCTGTTGAATCTTAGCCAAACAGAACATCATTCCTTGCGCCCGTCTCGACGAAATACGGCCGCAAAAAAAAAAAAGGGGGGGGGGGGTGGCGGGGGTAATTTAGGTTTTTTGAACCTAGGCACCCCCCCCCCCCCCCCCCGAACTTAAGGCATCGCGATCACGGTAAAAAGGAGGTGCTTAGAATCGAGAAAATACGGTAATTACGACAGACTTGGCGTTAGACATACATGGTCGCATCGCTTTAAATGAAATGTAATGTCTTAGCATTCCTATTTTCCTAATTTTTGCATCCGTAATTTTCACTTTGCTTCACCCTGCTTTGGCAATACACTTAGTGATATATCGGAACCTTCTGAGGCTCTCCTAATTAGAGACTTACTGTTGTGATCGACGTATTATTCCCGCACAAACGGGGCCGCCTCGGAGCCGTTCGGTTTTGCAAATTCAACCCCGCAGATCTGGTTGCTGCATAAAAGCGTTTATTCCTCCTCCTCCCTCAAGGGTTTCAAATTTGAGCCCTGGGAACAACGTTTAAAGGGGGCGGTCTCGCACAAAGAGCAACTAAGAGCACCGCGCGTTTCCCTGTTCCTTAGCGCCCATTGTCACGGAATATTATGGACCCAGCCGGGGGTCAATTGCGATCGAGATGAAAAGACGGCTCTGGCGGCGTTGATTGGCCGACAGGTTGTATAAAGCTCAGTCTGGCGCGATGCCCGAACGAGGTTGAACCGAAAAATAAAGGCTCTAAGGGAATAAAGAAAGGCTGGAGTTTTAAAAAACGGGGAATTTCCTCTCCCTTTTCGCAGCGGCGCGAAATCTCCTTGCCGCCGGCCCTGGCGGTAATAATGGGTGAGACGTCGTTTGTCGTGCGCGCGTTTAGCCGAAGGGGAGGGAGGAGGGGGAGTGGAGGCGGGTCGGCCGCGGATTCACTTAGTGTGATCCCCTTTCGGCGCGCGCTAATCTTCCTCCATTCGTCGTCGAGACGTCCAGCTATTCGGAGAGGTTTTCATGTAAATGCGCCGCTTTGACCCTTTCCGAGAACCGCCGGCTTTGCAGAGCATCGCCAGCTTTCAACCTCTTATTCATCTCTCCGTCTCCCTCTTTCTCATTGTGCCTTCCCCTTTTCTTGTACCTGTAATTTCCTGAAACTGGATAATTTTTTCCGCCGTTTCTGTCTGATGCACGCCATGAGTAGGGCCGTCATCGTGATTCAGATGAAAAGGTAGAAAAGAGAGCGCGAGCGAGTTAAAAAAAGAAGCTTACAGAAGGATTGGAAATGGCTTGGGAAGGAGAGGGGAGATTAAGGCGTGGTATAGGCGGCATTTTTTCCCGCTTTCTCTTGTTCGTTCTTTGGCCGCCTCGACGGCTCAGTCTATTAATCAGGCCGAAACTTGGACCGCGCCCACTCAGGTACAACAATAACGGGGGAGAGAGTAGAAAGGAGGAGTGAAAAATGCGGCCCTGCTAAATTATTCAGTGGCGCACCTGCGTCCTCCTCGCTATTTATTTCTCTCTCCTTCGCGTTACTTTGAGGCGATAACGCCGGGACGTACGCGAGAGAGCACTTTTCTTTTGCTGTTTTACTTGCTCGGTGATATTTTTTGCTCCGAGCCTCGCGACCCCGTACCTTGCGCTGGCTCTCGTCTTCTCTTCGTTACAAGTGACGTTCGCTGGGCATTTGGGGATAAGGTCGCGGGTGATGTACGTGTGCGCGTGTGCAAGTGGGGTTTTGTTGGCGTTTTCGAACCACTGCTGTCCATCCGCTTTTTTTTGTTACCTGTGCTGTCCCTTGGTGAGTGTTGTTAGGAAGGTTGCTATACACCGTGCTCGCATTGTCGCGGGGACAAATATCCCTCAGGCTAGCCTCGGGCTGTTTTACGAGTAATGAGTGCAAAAAGATAGTCAGAACACATCTTTCACATGGCGATTTCACCCATTGGTTGGCTCTGTGTCATTTGCGTTAATATTGTTTCGAAAGAGTACCTTCTAAACTATGATGATGATGATGATTGCTATTGGTTTCCCCTTGGAAGCGGGGTGATGACATGTCATCTTACCAAAAAGGACTAATATAACCATGTTTTACACTCTTGGTTTAATACTAGCGCTGCTTAGGGCAGGCACTAAAGCTTATTAGGCACGAAATACTTATTTTTCCCCTGTTACAGGTGGTAACTGTCCTAGGCAATATTCCCCTCTCTGCTTTTCGTCCACCAGCATTCTAATCTTCTTTTCGTCCCCTGGACAGCCTTGAAGTTAACTTCCCCTGTGATACCCTTAAATCCTAGGGCTTCTGGAAGCCCAATATTCCCTTCATGAATATTTGGATGGATACCCTCACATTCTAACACTATGTGCCGCATAGTTTCTGTTTCTTCATCCCTGTCTTGTTTTGTGCAGTTTTTTACGGGCCCGTTGTGGGACTTGACCGAGTTTTGGCTTACTTCGTTGGGGAAATACCTGATGCAATTCGCTCGTCGCCGAGATTTCGCGTTCGTACGACGCGGTTTATATAAGTCGCGCGGATAGACGCAGCACTCGGACATAAATATACAATATCTGACATTATAGGCGACGCATAAGCGTGTGGTATTTGCGGATTAACTAGCGTGTGTCGTGCGCGTTTGTTACGGTAATAACCTTATTTGTGGTGAACAGTCATAAAAAAAAATTGAAAGTTAGTTACGACGTCTGACATCCACAAATAAGTTATCTTTTTTTTCGGTTATGTAATCTCCGCAGAATGCCCTAAACGGAGTTGGCATGTTTGTGTTGTTAACATCCATTTTGTGCTGGACGACAGACTATAATAATCTGCCCTCTGTTTTTGCCAACCGTAGTTCTGTAACTGCAGTTTCAGTAGGCCAATCAATCAATAAATAAATCAATAAATCTCTCGGTCTGATCTCTAAATCTCTGAATTTAAGCAGTCGATCGATCAATCGGTCATATATATTAGATATCATACAACAGAAGCGTATAATCGTTATTTACAGTTGTCCTACTTCGCACCATCAGTCAGCACTAAATCTTGGCTGCAGCGGCAGTGCGGCCCACACTGAGGGGCACCACGTTCTGTGGTGCGTATGCTGCCGACACTACCCGCTGAACAGCAAAAACGCCCGTGTGTTCGAGATTTCTGCGCACGTTAAAGATCCCCAGGTGGTCAAAATTAATCCGGAGCCCTCCACTACGGCGCGCCTCGTCGCCTGCGCTGCGTCGGCGCGTTAAACGCTACAATCAAAAATCACTACCCGTTGAACGGCATTACGTGGCAAAGCCCGACCACCGCTTCTCGACGCTAGTGCTTCTGAGGCTGACGTCGTCGTCGTGGGACAACATCGTTCTCCCAGACGTGAAACAACAGCTCCGCGGTCGCCGGGTCGTGAGCTATGAGCACGGTCTTTCCTCCGCAGACAAATCGCCGACGCGCAGAAGCACACACCGTTCGCAGCCGGCGGCCGGCCATGTGTGCGCTGCCCTCTCCCTTCGTCCTGTGCTAAACGTCGCGGATGGCGAGAGCACTCGGGCACTCGGCAAAAAGGGAAGCGAAGCTGCAGTGCGCCTGCTGCGAGCTTTGCGGCGGCCACACCCTTAGATACGGCACGTCTGGCCGCTCCGTCGTGGCAGCACCGCCACACGGCCCTGCGCGCCGACCGCTCCCGCTTCGCGCACCGCGCGTACGGCTCCTCCTGCATGCGGCCTGTTTATAACTCGGCCTCTTGGACGCCTTCGGCTTCGGCCCTCGTGCCGCTCTACCGGTGCAGATTGATGGGGAGAGAGTGCAGGCAACGGGGTGGGGAGCGGATCGGTCGCTTTGTTTTCGCGGTGAGTTTTAGGAGTCGCTCCTTTCGTGCTCCCTCCCCTTATTTTACGTCCCACTGGGGAAAAATTCGAAATGTCTTCGTCTACCGAGGCACGCATTCTTTGAGCTGTTTTTTGCGCACGGATATTCCGAAAAATGACCTATTTGCACTCACTTGGTGTTCTAACATGACATTGAGCACGAGCTTCTCTATTGCGCTTTTTTTATTATTTGCTCGGCAGGTAGTCACCTCGTAGCGTAATCGAGTGTGGAAGTTGCAGCTACGAATTGGAGGCCGAAAGCTGGGCCCCAGAAGAGTGTCGTACGGGCTTCACCAAAAGTTTGATGACAACCGCGACAGAGAAATTTTCACATGGTGCAATATACGTATTCAGGACCCGGAGGTTAAGGATCGTGCTGAGGGCCAGTCGTACCCTGGTGAGGGTTGTCCATTCAAGTAGACGATGGCGGTCGCATCACCACCCACAGGTGGCGACAACATCAGCGCACGGCCGCTTTTTTTTTATGCAATTAAGAAACACCCGGAAAATGACTGCAATCACAAATGTTCGTTGTAGTTTCGCACAGTTGCCTCCGAAACTAAAGCGTGGAAGGCGCATAACTCTCAAGAAAGGCGCGGGGTCATCGGGGGAAAGTTGTAGAAGGGACCGTAAAACCGGCAGAGTTGTGTCAGAAAGCTGTATTTTTTCATTGCACCTTGTCACCCTATATCTCATCATGATTCAAGACTTTGTAACTAGAATCGCGCATGCGTACTACTTGGTGACTTGGCCTTCCTTCATTTTCTTCTTTCGTTCCCTCCCTTCCGACATTTACTTATTCATTTCTTCCTTCTCTTTTTCTCTTTTCCTTCTTTCCTTGCTTCCGTACCCGTTTTCTTTTTTTATTATTGTTTTTCACTAATGCAGCTGTTCGCGGCTTGCCCTACAAAAACATACGCCCACACAGAACAAAAATAATAACCCGGTACGACCTCGTACGTTTATAAATACTTTCTTCTCTTTCCGTCTCTCACTGGATAATTTTTTTTGTGTGTGGCGAGCTTGCAATGCATTTCATTTTGTTATTTGCGCAGTCAGATGTCCCGTACGCTGGACTGGCTGTTTCGAAAAATAGTTTTGTCCGCCGGAGATGATAATCGCCTCCAATTATGTGAAGCGCGCGGTCGGTTCGTTGTGGTATACTTTGTATCGTTTCGTCCTGGTTAATTAAGGCTGCAGAGCAGTCCGCGCCAGCGGTGCAGACGCAATAGAAACGACGCACACAATGGTTTCCTGTTTAGTTTTTGTGATGCTAATACTCGAAGCATGTCCTTTGAACATTTCTAAAGGTTCTCGTTGCCCGCCTGGGATGGAGGTTTGTAAAGCGACTAAACTCCGACCGCTCTCTTGCCGATCGTTTTTAATCTAGTTGCTTCTTGACCTCCAGTCGCTGTTCCTAGTATCACCGTTCAGGTCACTTCCGGTCAGCTCGTGGTGATGCGGAACAAGACAGGTTGACAACAGTCCTAATCCGCGTACGTTATCAGGAGTCTCGGCAAAGCTTTGCTTGGCTGGAACGCCGCTGACCAAAATCTTTCTATCTGGACTCCGCACGGGAACCGCGGTACTGAAAGTCTATACCACGCCAGGCACTGTTGGTCCGGTGTCGCTGCGCACCACATTTTATTTGATTCCGTGCACTCTTAGACAATCCCGTGGTTCAGCTTCACAAAAGTGACCTCTGTTGACCAATCAATGTAGCCAGTCGTGAAACATCGGCGAATGATGTCCGGCGTACGACTTGACTACTGGAAATTTTGTTCTGCGCTGTGGCCCTGACGCAGTGCAAGCATTCACGGCGGTGATCTGCATTTCACAGTACAACAGCGCAGATGGCATTTTTCAGTTGCTGTATAGGTTGTGGCTACCGTCACGGCAGCCGTGAGAATTGCCGTCAGAAATGTCTCACGACAGTCGCCTCTCATTGGCTGAGAACGCTGCATGGAGATTCTGCGGGATAAATATTCCCTAAAAAGCCGCGTTTGCAGCTGCCCCTGTAGCGTTGTGGTGTAGTAGTTGGTTTTAAACGAGAAGGCTTAGGTTCGAGTCCAACTTTCGGTATTTCTCAGTCATCGTGATATCAAAAGATCGACGCACAAGACTTCTAAATGGGTTGAATTACGTTTAATATAGGTTGTGTTCTGGGTCGTTGGGCTGGTTTGGATTCGGTTTGTTGCACTTTGGCTGGATTTGGATAGGTTATGACGCGTTCTGTTAGGTTACGTTAGGTTCGGTGAGGTTATGTTACGTTAGGTTACGTTGGGACGCAATATTATTCAGCAATTTTTAGGCCAGCCAGCTTTTATGGAAACTGCCGTGAGAATTTCCCGGAGATAATTCTCACGGCTGCCGTGAGATTAGACGCAGCCTACTGTATATGCTGCTGTCATTCGCCCAGTTCGCCTTGTGCACTGAGCGCGTTGAGGTGAAGCTGAACCACGGGCTTGCTTCCTAATTTATTCATGAATTGCGAGCCCCAGTCCGTTGTTCGGATTGCCTGGCCGAGAGCCTCCTAAACTGTGTGTTGTGACCAGAAGCGTTGCAGAGCGTGCAGGCCAGGCTGTCAAGAACGCGGAGTTGTGCGGAGGGGATACTATCGACGAAACGCTGAGAACGAGCGCCGTAACAGGGCAAGAAAAGCGGGGAAGGGGAGAGAAGGCGAGAGAAGAACCGCAGCCGAGCGACGTGTGGCTGCAGCGACGGCGTCAGGATCTTATTTCGAGTGTTTGGAGGAAAAAGAGCTCGCGGACGGGTCCATCCGTCAGCGCCTGTCACTGGGGCCACTTTGACGAATTGGCCAGACGACGCGCACTGCCAAAGCGGCAGGCGAGAAGGAGAAGCGGAAAAAAAATTCGCCCCTTCTCATTCCGCTCTCTGTTTCTGCATATACAGGCACGCACGCACCCCATCTGTTATTCGACGGCGTCTCTTACGGTTGCGCGTGCCCCTCGCCACCAAAGCTGGGGAGAGGCCGTTCACGGCGGTTTTCTTTCCTCCATCCGCCCAGCACGGCCTGCCAAAAACAAGTCTAGAAATGTGTGCGCGAGTCCCAAGTTATTCCGCGTTTGTCCGTGGAGTCGGACTGCGTGTGCGTTCTGGGCAGTGATGCGTGACTGCGTCTAAATTGAGCGCAAGTTTCTTTTGTATCATCACGTACACCAAGGCGTTGTTGTTTTCAGCTGAACTGGCACTTTCCGGGGCCAACTCAGCTCGTTGCATCCCACTTGGAAGCAATGTTATCATTATACCGCCGTCAAATATCTGCTCGCCGTTGCTAAAACTCTGACTTAAGCTGAATTTTCTTTAAGAATGTTCTCAGCCGCCTCTTCGTCTCAATCGTCGCGGCTCACTTTTCAAGCGGTAGTATTTCCTTCGCACAGTCGCACTAATTGTTCCTGCAAGTGCTTACAGACTGGCACCAAATTTGGCGCCTTAGAGGCGAGCATCATTGCGTCTACAGCTATAGCTTATTGATCTAAATATCGCCGCAGCGGGACGGTTTTGACACTGTTGTCGGGCTAAGTAAAGCTGTAGATAGCATACTCGACGCGTCTGCTACCTGAAGTTAGATGCCCATCGAGACGTCCAGTGGGGTGAAAGGCAGGGGCGGTTCGTTCCACTCGTGTCTAACTTCAGAAACGAAATAGGGATCATGACCATGCCCATACTTCGGGTCGGGGACGCACCCGTCGATACATCCGCCTTGTTCGGCTAGTGGCCCTGTGGAACAACTTCTGGGGGTCCATCTCGTCACCGCGCTCTTTATCGTCAACCCTCCTATAGAGGCGCTTGACGCCATGCCGCCATCATCATTATTAGAGTCATCACTCTGTCATACTGTCCCCCTTTATACCCAACCTGGCGCGAACCGCTCAATCGATCGCATCGACTCCGAGCGGCATTGGGTGAGGCACGGAGGCGGTGGAAGAACACGGACACACGAGTGCTGCGCAGCTGTGGAAGAGCCTGAGGGGCGCGGGAGGGAAGGGCTTGTCAGGCCGGTGTCGCTGCCCTGTGCATTGGCTGCTGGCAGCAGTCCCGCAGCCGTATCAACGGCGGCAGAAGTAGTGGCGTCTGCGTCGGGCTGCGTGATGCCTGCGGTCTGCAACCTGGCGCGTGCGCTTGCGGCGAGAGCCACTTAGCCGCCGGGGCCTTCAGCTGCTCAAACAGCGCGAGGGGCGAGGGCCTGTCTGGCGGAGGGAGGGAACGTGAGTGGCGGTTGCGCGTTCGCTTTTCCTGCCGTGGCGGTGGCTTCTGTTCCACTCGGCCGCGCCGTCTCGCGGCTCGCGGCTGCTTTGATATAGGTGCCAGGAGGGCACCGCCGTATGTGTTATATATATATATATATATATATATATATATATATATATATATATATATATATATATATATATATATATATATATATAGTGAATCAGAAGAATAGGAAATGAGGGGCTCGTTGAAAATAACACCGAAATAAGAATTGGCAGTCAAGAAACCCTCGGAAAGCAAAGGGGAGGATGTGGTAGGTCATTGAAACAGATAAAGAATTTGGAAAGAAAGAAAGAAAGTGGAGAAAAAATGCCCCCCAGGTGGGATCCGAGCCCACGACCTCCAGAATACCGGTCTGGTACGATAACCACTACGCTACCGGCGGGACGATTTTCCCCTCCACTTTCTGGGGTATTTATGTTTAGGTATTTTTGTTTCCTGTGCTTGGGGGTGGTAGCCAGCGCACCTCGGACTACTCGGGGTGAAGGGGACCTTCTTTTTAACCCCCGGGCCGTGACTCGAGTGTCTACGACATGTCGAGAGTGGTCGACCAGCGTTGAACCCTCTTAAGCTTCCTATGGCACCAAGACTGCCAGAACAGAGGCCCTCGCTATGCATGTAGCAAATCAGAATAGGAAATGAGGGGCTCGTTGAAAATAACACAGAAATAAGAATTGACAGTCAAGAAACCCTCGGAAAGCAAAGGGGAGGATGTGGTAGGTCATTGAAACAGATAAAGAATTTGGAAAGAAAGAAAGAAAGAAAGAAGAAAAGGTTCGGATCCCACCTGGCGGGCATTTTTGCTCCACTTTCTTTCTTTCTTTCAAAATTCTTTATCCGTTTCAATGACCTACCACATCCTCCCCTTTGCTTTCCGAGGGTTTCTTGACTGCCAATTCTTATTTCTATATATATATATATATATATATATATATATATATATATATATATATATATAGCAGACGCCGGAACGCATAGCGTACACCTGGTTCAGAGTTTCAACTCTAAGAAGGGGAGGCTCTTTTAAATTTTTGAAGGTTGACTTTGCTTGTCCATCCCGCGCTATTTGACAAAAAGAAACCGAATGAAAGGGGATAACTGTCGTCATGCTGCAAAAGCAATCGCTGCTCGGGGTGTAAAAAAAAACGCGATTTCGGAAGTCTCATTAAACGATTATGTTTTGAATCTTTTGTGCCTCGAATAATTCGAAAGCACTGCAGAATTTCAAGACGAGCAAAGCTATTTTTGTACCTTTGTTTAGCGATTTATGTACCAGCATTTGTGTGGATATATAGGTCGAGTTTTCTCGAAGTGAGCGAAATCAGTAGCTGCGCTTTAACGAAAGATTCGAAGGGACTTGGTTAGTTCACTTAAAAGCGAAGATTTTGATAAAGAAAGATGTTTGCTGTGGCTCCTAGCAGGAGTCACTTAATCTTCTGGTGTTTTTCGTTTTCGACCTTTCTCGTAAATACCGTGCTTCAGCCCTTCACAGCTGTTTTCTCGCTCTCTCTTAACCCTTCCGTCGGAAGTCTTTCTTTCTTTTTTTGCTCTTTGCAAACCATCGGAGCTGCAACACGCCCTGTACTTTGTGTCAAGCGTGAACTAGGCCCTCAGCTTTGTCAGCTACGTTTGTCTTCAAAATTGTTGACGGGGTCGTGTTCCAGGTTTCAGTGTACCTTTATCTGGGTATGCCGCAAACAACGACTGAGGGCACTGAAGGGCTGCAGCCAACGCTCTTGTGTTGGCTCGGAGTAAATGGCTTCTCTTCTCCTTGTTTTCTTTCGAGATTTATAGATTTTAGGTTTCCCAGGTCCGTCTTCAAGCCTTGGCGTATAAAAGGTGGCTTCAGGAAAAAACTGAGGTAGTTTGATAAACGACTAAAAAAATTCTCCAGAAATTCAGAAAATTATCTATAATGCGAAGCATTCTTATGCCGGTTGTCTTGGGTGTAGTTTTTTTTTCAGCTAAATTTTTTGTTTTTCTAAATCCTGTCCGACCAGTTATCGCTATTTACGCTATTATAACGATAACAAGAACTTTCCTGGAATCTGCGTTATTGTGGAAATGCCATGCGTTATACGTTTTGCCTATTTCCGTAATTTATTGATATTTTTCTTATTTTTTTAGTTTTTCAAATTTTAGTTCGGCCAATTATCTCCTTTAGTCTATATAACGATTAAGGGTGGAACTTCTGCGATATCTGAATTTTTGTGGAAATGCAGGGCGTTATGCGGTCCTGGCTGTGAGGTTACTCGGCAAAGAATGCTACGCATTAATACCAGTGGCAGTTTCGAGTTCGGCGTTCTCAACCAAGCTGTTTTGCCCCACATCTCATCTTGCGTCACTCGCCGTGGAGCCCCTTTCCCCTTCCATCGTGTACACCCTTGGACCACGACGGTATGAAAGAGCGAACTCCTGCGCCAAGTACCCCGGTGGGTCATAGGAGCTCGGCAGCGTGATCGGTAGGCACTGCAGGCTCCATGACGCCTGCAGCCCGAAAACCCGTTTCCGCGAGCGCTTTGCGCAGAGACCACACCTAATGCTGCTGTCCCCGCCTTGGCGCTTACTCCGCTCATCAGCCCCGTCCCTCGCATCCGGTCGATGGTTATCATCAAAATAGCTTCACCATAAGGGGCGCACGCAGAGTCGAACAGACCAGATGACACGGCGCTTGTATTACGTGGTCTGTGGTAAGGCACAGCGGTTACTCTATAGTCCGTAGCCACCTACAGCCTGTACGAAAACGGAAAGACGAAGGCAGAAGTACGTACGAACGGAAAACGATACGACTGTCATGCTTCGCGTTGACCGTCGCTATTTCGACGACTGCAACTGCACCGGACAGCGCCACTTGTTGAAATTCCAGCTCTCCTTGATAGCTCGACCTCCGTAACTTTAGCTAAGTGTGTATCGCACGTCGAAGAAACTAGAAACGACTCAGTAGCCGCACTGTATACGCTGCGCGCGTGCGCATCCGCAAGGCAGCAGGAAGGTTACTGCACGGACGCGTAGGCGCAGCGCAGCTCCGCCTGCGTCCGCGCCTCACGCCCCTCGGCTGTCAGCTGTAGGCGCGTGAGCGGTTCCGCCTGCGTTGTCCGCTGACGGGTCTGAGGCCGCCACGTTTGCACCCCGTGGCGTGACTCGCTGTCCGCTTCGGAGCTGTGTGCCCTTTCCGCCGCTTCCTGCAGAAGGTCAGTGACAGCCGAGGGGTGTACTGCGCCTCAGGTTGGGGTGCAGCTATAAAAGGCACAGGCGCACATCGGCAGAATTACGTCCGAATAAGGGTTGCGCTCGAGTAAGGCCGGGTTCAGACTGTTGTCGCAACCGTCGTAATATCTTTAAATATTGGCGTCATTTGACGTCTGAGCCAACCGAACGGCGTGAAACGCCGTTTTTGTACGTCCACAGCGCACAATATCGCTGTTACGTCGGTAGTCTGAACATAGCCTAAGTTATGAGCGTCGGAGAAGCGCCAGGCATTACCGAAAAAAACGGTGTTTTTTGTGTTGTCGTGAACAGTTGTTTGGCTCTAAACTTTTTCAGCGACATCCTTTCCTGGCACGGTTCGGGGTTTCTTCGCACCGCTGTATACGACGGGCACACGTCGTCCTCGTTTCATGGACTATCCTGGTTTCTGTTGGGAAGCGTGAACTTTACGCTGGTGTCGACGTGACAGTTCGGGCCTTTCATTCGGGAGGCTCTCTCTCTCTGTGTGTGTGTGTGTGTGTGTGTGTGCGTGCGTGCGTGCGTGTGTGTGTGTGTGTGTGTGTGTGTGTGTGTGCGTGCGTGTGTGTGTGTGTGTGTGAGTGCGTGAGTGAGTGAGAGGGGGGGGATTTTATGGGGATATCGCTGTGTGGCGGCTTTTTGAAGCTTCTTAATGTCTGCCTGGAACTGTTCAACTCGAAACTGCAATGGTGTGGGTTGGTTGGCACGTCCCAAAATAGCCTTGCAAAAGCAGGCCCATTACTGCTCTGCCTTAATAACTGTCTGACGAAGGTGAAGCGCATAAAACAAAAGGAAAGTCCTCCAAACAATCACAAGCACTAAGTACGCGCCTTACTTACCGTCATCAAGCAAACTCTCTTCTAGCGGAAAATGTGCAAAAATTCACAGAATGGTGCTGTAATGCACAACATTCTTACCGCTTGTCTTCGTCGTGAGCTTTTGTAGCGAGATTTTGCTACAGTCAAACCCGATTATAACGAATCCGAATAAAGCGAATTACGCTATATATCGAACAAAAGCAAATCTGTTACGAAAATGCATGCGAAGCATATTCTTCATAACGAAGTTCACATCGGATGTATCGAACCAATTGGCGCGCCTGCAATTGCCACGGAAATGCGTTGTCTCGGGGCGGCGATTGAGGTGCTGATTGGGCATAATTGAGATGTTGAGCCTCGCATAGGCCGACGTGACGCCGAACACCTTCCGTAACTGTTTCCGACGCACGGGATTCACGACGGAGCCCATCCAGTCAGCGGGTCCGGACTAAGACAGCATCATCGGCGAACTGCTAGAAGAGCTCGCCAACGTCTCAGATGCTGTGCCGAAAGGAGTGTCCTCAGATGATTTCCTGAAGGTTGACGACGATGTTGCCGTCATTGTGAGCCCCTCGAGCGCGCACACCGTCCCCGATGTCATGGCAGCTGGGGCTGCTGACTGCTGTAAGCACTGAGGAGACTGAGGATGTCACAACGTAAAGCTGTCCTATGCTTTATGAAGCGCTTTTGTTAGCCGATGTTCTCCGCCAAAATTGCTTCGATATTCAAGGACACGTACTTGAACTGGTGCAAACGATGTCTCGTGTAGAGAATGCGATGCTTCTTGGTGCCGCCAAAACGAAAGTGAAAACAAAAATCACCCCTTTCTTGCGAAGTAGGCAGTTAAGGCGGAAATTAGCTTTATAGTAATAAATGGATTGTTTTGTGTAAGGTACTAGCATACTTTATCTGTTCGTTTCGTTGTGTGGGAATGGCAGGGTGGTTGCGGTCCCGCGTGTTGCGAACTCGTAACAAAAAATGTGTTATTGACGGGTTCGGCTATATCGAATTATTGGATACACCGAACTAATCGCGGCGCATATTACAGTTTACTATAACCGGGTTTGACTGTACGAGTTGCCAAATAAGTCGGGTTATTTTCACCCTTCGTTTCTTTCCTCAACATTGTACATTTACACTATTATAACAATTACTATTCTAGTTCAGCCAAACATGCATTTTTCTGCAAACGCAGGACGTGATACGGTTGGTCATACGGTTGGTCTACGATTTTTTTAAAATTCGGATTTCTGTTGCTCTTTTCCGGGATTCTTTTATTTCTGTCTTCGTTTTTTAAGGGCGCGTAAAGATCAGTGCAATATTTTTCATTCCGTAAGCTCACTTTTATAGGCTATATTTTTTTCCCTTTTTTTGTCCATTTTCATTTATATAGCTTTTGTTCCACCAATTATCCCATACCGTTACGGTGTTATAAGGATTGAATGTGGTTACTCCACCAGTTGTGTAAATGCGCGGCGTCATACTGTCGGGGCCCTCTGCAAAGAATGTTACGCATTCAAAAAGACGATGGCCTCCGCCGAGGTATTCCCCCATCTCGCTGACATCGCCAGTTCACATTAAACATCTCTCTCTCTCTCTCTGTATGTCTGTCTATTTGTGTGTAAGCATATGACTGTGTCGCACATGTTCAGAGGAGAGTCATACATGACGAACACGAAGGGAAACAGCCTCCCTAAAGTGCCATGGGCGGAAGGCTCTCAGCTAAGATCTTTTCAGCGGAATCTTCTTAAGAGAAGCGGTTGATGCTTATAGGATTGTCAGGTAAGCTGCCGAATCGACACCTTGGTTTAATCCCTCGCATAATCGTCAGCCTCCCTACTGGATTGGTACGCGCTGTGACCGACTGGAAATTGTAGCAACGCCTCTGCGCATGCGTCCAACGCCACTTAATGCACTATGCGCGGAATTGTGACGTCAGCTGTCCTTCAACCAAGAAGGCTTCGCTTTTAACATTGAATGGTAGTTGTGATAAGGGATTTTTATGACTGGGAAAAAGAGAGAATAACAGTGTTTATTGAATGGGGGTGGTGGGCGCTGCTCCACGGACACAGTCTTTCTCTCTATCTTTGAAGGCTTCGATATCGCGGATGAACCTGTGCGTTTCCTCTCAATCTGTATAATGAAGCACGTGCACTCTCTCCAAGAAGGGCGCTTATTTTGCTTTGTCCGGTAAAGCATTCAACTACGCCCGCGTGTTTGTGCCTCAGGAAAACATGAGGAATACTTTGAAAGTATAATTTTGTGGGGTATTGCGCTTTATTCACTTACCCTTGCCTTTTTAATTTTATTCATGCGAAGCAGAACTTCAGACACGTGTGATTCAGCGAAAAAAAAAAGAAAAAAAAAACAGACAGTTCCAAGGA
This sequence comes from Haemaphysalis longicornis, assembly GCF_048455015.1. NCBI lineage: Eukaryota > Metazoa > Arthropoda > Arachnida > Ixodida > Ixodidae > Haemaphysalis > Haemaphysalis longicornis. The sequence goes on from NW_027526295.1 coordinate 166,074,622, forward strand.
AGTATGACACCGTTATTTTAGAAAACAATGATAACAAAAACTCTGCGGGGCAAGCTGATATCGGGGCCGCGCGCTGTGACACACTAAAAAAAAAAACAAAAAAACAAAGAGGAAGATAGAAGGAGGGAGAGGGATAGAGCAGATAGGAAAGCAAAGACAGAACATAAATCAAATGGTGCCAATCAACTACTGCCGTTCTCCGAGCCCTCCAGAGCACGTCTTGCTCGCTATTTTCTTCCTCGCTTCATCATAAAACGAATACGAATAGATAGGGGGCGGTCCTTGGTACGACTACATTCCCTCCGATGCGCTGTGGAGGAGGGAAGGGGGGAGTGTGGGGCAATGTGCGGCGATTAGGGACACTCAATATTCGGCCGGGACAGATAGACGACGCAACCGGCCCGGTTCCCTATTCGCATACCCGCTCTTTCGTGCGCGTTTTCTTCTTTTTTTTTTTTTCCTTTTTCCTCTCCTTAAAGAATCAATTCAAGGTAATAGAAAATAATAGAAATAGAATAGAAATAGAAATAGAAGCACAGAGGACGTGATGGAGGGTCAGATGGAGTGGAAACGGCTCCGATTTCGACAATAGTCATCTTTTGTTCCGGTTGGGGCTGGAGGGGAAAAGAACGTGAGGACGCCTGACTTCCGAGAAAAACGTATGGAAATAACAGACGGGTAATATCAAACGAGCTCTACACTTTGGGTCTACTGCATTGTAGCAAATCTGGGCTTCATGTTATGATATTTGACGTACGGAGCTGAACGCTGATGCGGAGAGAAAAAATCGTCTGCAACCTAGCTGCTTTTGTCGGTGCGAAGATTGAATTGCGCCTGCATGTGTAAATTTCCGTAGGAGTTCCTTCTCCCGTTAAAGAAAAACATATTTGAACGTGTAAAAGGTGCACCATTAGTTCTGCGGCGGTAATCGGCCAAAATACCCAGCTGCTCGCCACCAGACGTGAGACGCAAGGCATGCGTATGTGCTATGTCTTGATGCAGATGTTAAAAATATTGGTCTTTCAGCTCTGTTTGCCGTTATCGACGCCGTGGCGTTCGGTGGCCTGTGCAGTTTGCGTATCTTCGGGCGCCTATGAGCTGCTGGTGGTAACTACTGTGTTGGTACGTATATTCAGGGAGAAGGAGAAGGAATGCCTTTAATGATGACATTCCTCCTCCTCCTCCCTGATTATACTACATTAGGGCTTTTGACGTTAGCTCGTTTGTTGGCAATGTATATAAATTAATAATTATTCAGATCATGAGACCCGATCAGATTCAAGTCGACATTGGCAATAAATCACGACCACTTAATGACATTAGCATATGTCAGCACCATTGTTGGGCTATCGCATGTCTTCTTTGTCTTTAGAATTAACTTCATGCAGTCTCTTCACAGCTTAGTGTCTCCCGCTTTCAGTCTCCGCGGGGTTGTCTATGGTATGATATATATTCTTTGTATACTTGCGTAAGTTTTATAATGAACAAAGAGTGTAATAATGTTTACTAAGTTAGAATTGTGGTTGCACGAATGTTAAAGTATGACCTCACTGCCCCTCCAAAACATTTGTAAGACTCCGGCTGTCCCGTTCCTTCCCCTTTTGAGTCGCTTTCGGCTTTGCAGCGCGTACAAGGCTGCTCCCAAAGTGCCTTCCCCGAACCTGCTCTTCCCTCTCGCCTGGCGCGCAGCAATCACCAGTGAACCAGGGCTCAGCGAGTGAATCGACACCAAACTCACGGGATGAAATAAAGGCAAACTGAGCAATGTGGCTCGAAGGCACCATTTTCCCGGCCACCATGCACGTGTAAGGGCAAACTGATTTGATCGCAGTGAAATTCCCGAACGCTTCCCGAAAAATTCCCGAAAAACACGAACGCTTTTGCATTCTCACTACATCATAAGAATTGCTTAGGTGTCCTCGTAGTGTTTTGACGGCCTTTTTTGATAGTTATTTCCGCATATTCGCTAATCTTCAACCTCGTGCATTGAGTGTCCTTGTGTTCGGTGACTGGTACGGATTATTGATGAGAAGCAGTAAGGAATATATGCTCCTTTTTGCTTGTCATTGTTCCTTCTGTGCGCACATGCTCTTGTGCTGGCTCTAAAGAAATTTATTTTGTCTTCCGCAATATATTTCAGGTTTATATTGGGTCGCACAAGGATTTTCAGGCCTGCATATGATGGTTAGATACAGAGTAATGTTGGCCACACTATTTGTTTTTATGCTCCAGCAAGAGAACATCCACTACTGCCTGCAATCGACCCCGCAACCTCGTGTACAGTAGCGCGACGGCGATTTTCAGTTGTGTTTCCCTTGTTCAAGGTTGTTTTAGTGTTGGTTTGGTGTTTATGGGAAGCACACGCCCCGTTTTGGTAGCTTAACGTATGCAAGGCGTCGAAAGCAAGTCGAAGGCCTGCTATGCGGCAGGCCTCATTGTACAAGTGTTCCGCGCTGAATCAACACAGACGTGATTAAATCTCCCCTTCGTGACACGTGGTAATTGCTCGGAACGGCCAGCTTGTATTTTTGTTTTCTACTGAGAGATGACCGGTCTCTGCCACGCTTGTGTAGATTCATGCGCTTTAGGAAAGGGTTGTAATTTCTGTTCCTGTCTTGGCGGTCTGCGGTACTTCGCTACGAGTTTTGCTTTTCATCTTTGCTTGTGCGTGCTGCATTCATTAACTAAACGCGGCCTACGCAGCATAGTTAATTGATGCCGTAACACAGCCGCAACATCATTGTACCGTGCCTTGCAATTCTCGCTGTTCTAGCCGGGTCTTATGTCGTAATAAGCTTGTTGGGAAGCTGCGTGAGGGAAAAATGTCGAAAAGGAACGAAACAAGGAAACAGAAGTGCGTTTTCACAGAGTATCTGGATCTGGTCTGCCGGCTGAACATAGCCGCGCTATATGCTTATATGGTTATTTGAGACCGTGCAGTGCCGGTCTTTAGTACCCGTCAAAACGTTCGTCAATTCTGCTTTTTTGGAATAAGCTTGTTCCAAACGCGGCAGCCTGCTCGGATCTCACTATAGACAAGCCATTGAGTTATCCGTGCATCAAACCTAGCAGGGTATATATGAGAATAAACCTTAAAGTAGCTCTTGTACTGGGCAAGTTCGTTTCGTACTAGTATCAGAAGTAAAATTCTGGTACGCACACGTCTACCCACCCACTGCAATCACTAAAGAAGCAGAACAAAAGTACCACGGAGCTAGCAGTTTGTTAAAGTCGATACTGCTTTAACGTTTATGTGTCAGTTAGTTCGGCCTGGTAGCCAGCGCCCCCTTTCGACGCTTTTGCGTGAGCGAAAAGGGTAAAACAAAAATTCCGCCCACCTCCCCTCGCGGGAACCCTGGTGTGATGCGACGCTGAGGGGGGTGCAAGCGCAAGCGCAGAGCAACCGTCGACCGAAAGGCCGCCGGAGAGCGGCACACCGGTTATATGCGCAGCGCGCCCGAAGGAGAGGAGACCGCGGAGAGAGAGAGTACTGCACATGCGCAGCACCGCGCGCAGCGCCGCCCACCGGCGGAGTGAGAGCGCGCTGGGCCGCACACCCGCAGATGTTGAGAGAGAGTGTTCGCTCTCACCTGGGCATGCGCCGGCGCCACTGCGTCTGCCGCGGCTATGACGCAACACAATCCAACACAATCCACTTTAATCCAATCCAATCCAAATCCAAGCCAAGCCAAGCCAATCCAATCGAATCCAATCCAATGCCCCTCGCGAGAGAGTGTTCGCTATCGGAGAGGAGAGGGGGTGAGCGGAGGAGAGTGCGGACGTCGACGACGACGGACGCACGCAGGAAGGACAGGGCCGCCGACAAGAGATGCTCTCAGCGTCGCATCTAAAAAAGAGTGCCTGTCGGTGTGGCCGCAGGCAGTGGCAGGAGGAACACAGCTTGCGTCCCCGCGCGCGCGTGTATCGACTGCAGGCTCTCCTCGGGTTTTTCCGGCGGCGTGAGAGCTGCAGCTTTGCCACGCGCAGCAGCCGCTTGTTATTCAACCGCCCGCAGGGGTCGCGCGCGGGCTCGCTTTAATTATTTCTTCATTAGCGGTAATTAGTGCGAACAAGCCGATCCTGCAATTATACAACGCAGGAACCCCCTGCCCTCCTGCTTCCGCGTCCTCGTGTGTGGCAGGCCGCTTGCTTGGTGTAGCAGGCGACTCTGTTTGGTGTGCGCGCAAGCATCGTTGTCGTCTGCTATCCCGTGCGTTCTGCTCGGGTGGGCGGGCTGGGCTTGATTCATCTATTTGCTTGCGGATGGGAGCTCTGAGCCAGCGCACACGGCGACGTGCCCCCTACGCCGCTGTCACTCCATCCCCTCGTCCCCATCTTCCCTCTTCCATCCCTCTTTCTCATTCCTAACTTCTCCCTGCCTACCTCAGCACCGTGTCTGGGTAGTACTTACGTTCTCCCTCATTTTCGTGCCTCGTTTCTTTCCTCTCTAATTTTTCGTCTCTTGGTGATTTGCTCGTCCGTTTGGCTTGAGGCCGCCGAGATTGAGAAAAAAAAAAACATGCATACGCAAATGAATGTTGGTGCCACTTGTAATTATAGCGCTATGGATATATATATATATATATATATATATATATATATATATATATATATATATATATATATATATATATATATATATATATATATATATATATATATATATATATATATATATATAAGGATTGGCAGTCAAGAAGACATCGGAAAGCAAAGGGGAGGTTGTGGTAGGCCATTGAAACAGATCAAGAATTTGGAAAGGACGAAAGAAAGCGAAGAAAAAATGCCCGCCAGGTGGGATCCGAACCCACGACCTCCAGAATACCGGTCTGGTGCATATCGCACCAGACCGGTATTCTGGAGGTCGTGGGTTCGGATCCCACCTGGCGGGCATTTTTTCTTCGCTTTCTTTCGTCCTTTCCAAATTCTTGATCTGTTTCAATGGCCTACCACAACCTCCCCTTTGCTTTCCGATGTCTTCTTGACTGCCAATCCTTATTTCTGTGTTATTTCTACGAGTCCCTCATTTCCTATTCTGATTCGCTACATGCATAGCGAGGGCCTCTGTTCTGGCAGTCTTGGTGCCATAGGGAGCTTAAGAGGGTTCAACGCTGGTTGACCCCTCTCGATATGTCGTAGACACTCGAGTCACGGCGCGGGGATTAAAAAGAAGGTCCCCTTCACCCCGAGAAGTCAGAGTGGCGCTGGCTACCACCCCCAAGCACAGGAACAAAATTACATTGACATAAATACCCCAGAAAGCGGGGGAGAAAATCGCCCCGCCGGTAGCGTAGTGGTTATCGCACCAGACCGGTATTCTGGAGGTCGTGGGTTCGGATCCCACCTGGCGGGCATTTTTTCTTCGCTTTCTTTCGTCCTTTCCAAATTCTTGATCTGTTTCAATGGCCTACCACAACCTCCCCTTTGCTTTCCGATGTCTTCTTGACTGCCAATCCTTATTTCTGTGTTATTTCTACGAGTCCCTCATTTCCTATTCTGATTCGCTATATATATATATATATATATATATATATATATATATATATATATATATATATATATATATATATATATATATATATATATATATATATATATATATATATATATATATATATATATACACACGAGAGTTTTGAGGTGTTCGTGCTTTATTCCTACGCGAGGCTGTTCAGGATATCCCGCGCGTACAGCCGGAGCAAATCAGACTGGTCGTGTAGTGAAAGGAGAGAGGCGCGCCGTTGTTCTTGCCGCCGCGGGCAGCATTTATCAACGCTATGCGTAATTGCCCGTCGCGATGTGCTTGCGGGGCCGCGAGTGGTTCTGGCGTGTGTGCGTCTTTCGGAGGGCGGCGTTGATTACGGCTGGAGACAGTCCGGGGAATTTGTAGCGTGCGCTTTCACTACGCGAGCACGTTTCGTGTGTACGCTTACGAACTGACAAATGCACACTCCACCCCTCTTTAGAGTGTCACTTTAGGCACTTAACTTCACTGGTTTGTGCACTTCGTAATGCCTTCTCTGCGGTGAACTTAGTTTGAGTCGATGGCAGAAACGCAGTGTCAGTCTACATTACAAGCTTCATTGCTAACTGCGTCCGAAAACGGCAGAATTCAAGTGGCAATTTCAGAAAGGCAGCACTTTACCTGGTGGAGGCCATGGTGGCCTGGACATATCTTTTTGCGTACTCCCCAAACCAACCTTCACACGCAGTGCGAATGCGCAGATGTTGACCGGGGATGCTGGCCTTCGGTTGACAAAGACCTTCGCAGGCCTTCATTCTTCCGCCGAATCTCTCCAAGAAAGGTCAGCGCTTCGAAAACTCAGACCGTATTGAGGTGCAGCGGGAAGCACATCTGGCTTCTTACCAAATGTGCGGATGACGATTTCGGTATTGTGTGTATGCAAAAGGGCGAGCGTAAGGTTTTGGTGTTGCTCGGGGTATTTTTCTTGTACGTAATTGGATTTCGCAGTGCCTGTGCCATTCATAAAATTCAAGTACTGCGGGAAGCCGATCCACAGAACAGGAGGAGGCTGGAGATGTGGAGAGGGAAGGGGGCGATGGCATATTCAGGAAGACTGAGCTTGAGTAAAGCCGAGTCTTGCGTGAAAGCGTAGTTCACATTCTGCTTCTTGCTAATTATTTATAGCCAGGGGTTGAGCCGCCCGGCCAAACGTTAAAATAATTCTTGAACAGGACCTTTTTATATAGGCAAAACATTTCCAAACTACTTAATCTGATGGCAATGTTCGCACTTGCCAACATTGGTGAGCAAAAGGAAAACATTAGGCATATTTGAGGCAAGACAGCGATGCATAACTAATAATTGCATTTTTCTTTTAATTGAAAATAAATGGCTGCTTGTCTTTTGCGGTAGCAAATAAATAAGTACGCGTAGTAAAAAAAATGCTTTCACCCGAAAAAACAAAAATGGCTCGTGGCGGCCCCTGGGGGCGGAATTCAAAGAAGCCCAACAGCAACAAAAGGTTCTAGTAGATGGCGAGCGAGAAGTGGAATGCAGCAAAATTGAATTGACTTGAGTAAACCTGTGCTGTCTTTTTTTTTGTGCTAGGAGCGAGACGGGAGAGGAATAGCGTAAGAGGGGAGAGAAAAAGAGAAGTGGCGTTTACGTTGCAGGGGCGGCAGAAGAGTATCGTCTTTCGACGACATTTGCGGCGAAGTGGGCAGATAAGCGGTTAGTTTTTGTTTTTTTTAACACGAAAGTGTTTTATTCCTGGATACACGAAGATTTCACTCACATATCCGTCACGGAAGTGACGCCGATGCAACGAAGCGAGCGCCCTGTAAAGCGTGCACCCCTGCGCACAGGTTCTTCTTGCGGGGAAGCAACCTTTAGTACGAAAGAGTACGTTATACTTAGGGTTGTTCGTTTTCTGGTTTTATATTTTAACACGAAAGTGTTTTATCCCGGGATACACCAAGATTTCACTGACGTCATATCCGTCACGGAAATGGCGCCAGTTCAACTTTGCCGAAGCCACCCGCCAGCATGACGTCGCTCGCCAAGCACACCCACAAGACAGCCGCCGACCCGCAAATCATGCTCCGCTGCAGATTTCACTGCGCATTTCCCTTTCGTTTTTTACTGATTCCTATGACAGAGGAATCAGCCACAGTTTTTTTTTTCTTTTCTTTTTCAAATTTGCGTTCTTCTGGTGTCCGAGTGCTTGCTCTCTTCAGCCGATATTTTCTAGTACTTCCGTGTGCCCTTTTCGGATTCCCTTCTGAAGTGTTAACTAAGCCATGCTTCTCTTTCTTTTTTTTTCCCGTCTGCAGGTAAGAACGGGTTTGACTGCGGTGAACGGCTGCGGCGAACCGCACCGAGAGCTGCAAACGAGGCACCCTGGCCCAGCCGTCTATTCTGGTACCGCTTTTAAACTATGCGGCGGCCATAAACCGCCAGTTATGACACTCGTCTTGTGGTTGGCGGCTATGAACCGCCGACCGATGACAGTTATAGCTGCCCGTTTACGTTTACTATAATGCATGTACACTTTCCTGAAGCAGCTCCCTGTAAATTCTCATACTCCTTGTAATATTCACATACGCGTTTTTAGAGTTTTGTGTGACGCAACAAGCATAAACGTTCCTTTGGCTGGTCGTTAGTTGCGTGTTAGAACCTCTTGGACAGTGCCAGTATTGGTACGGGGATAAGGTGAACAAAATTCGAGACAGAAAAACAGAAGACAAGGCGAAATCCGGTTTATAGGATGTTCACGCAAAAACCGTGTACATTGCCCCTTACGAAGAATTCCGACCGGATAAAATGATATGCCTTGCCTCAGACCATGGCCTTAAATGAGTAGTTATAGAGCTCTAACTCTCGTCAGTGCGTGTACAGGCTCGTCGGCGCGGTGGGAAGATTTACGATCGAGAACAGCTGTCGCCACTCCGCCGTTCAGGCGACATCTTCCGAGAGAGGAAGGCAAAACGATGATACAAATGCACTGGGGCTTGGGAAAGGTCAGGCTTCGATTGCGGCTGAAGTGGGCAGTCGAGCCAATGGGTGGAATTACCGCCCAGTGCGGGAGTGCTTAATGTGACTGTCCTGCAGGTGGCTGTCAATGTAAGGCCGTGTTGCCAAATTGGGGTAAATTTGCCAGATTCGGATAAAATCAAGGTGCATGGAAAAAGGGGAAATTTATTTTGGATAATGTAAAAAAAATTACTTCGCGCGCGGAAAAAATGAGTGAGTGAGTAAGTAAAGACTTTAATAATGAACAATTTGCCTCCGAACGTGGGGATGCCGGGCGTTTGTCTGGCAACACTGCTACAATGCAAGAGTGATGGAGGCGAAAAGCGAAAACGCCCGTGCGCTCAAGATTTCGGCGCACTTTAAAGATGCCTAGGTGGTCAGAGTTAATCCGGAGCCCCGCACACGGCGTGCATCAATCGCCCGTGTAGCGTCGGTGCGTTAAAACCCATAATCAAATGAAATCAACAATGCCAGAGACTGTGTGATGGGGCTCTTGCATCTTCAGTTCTAGTCAATTTCAGCCCAAATTATTCAATTTCAAATTTCAATAAGTTAAATTGTTGGCACAACCTTTGAAATGGAAACAACTCTCTTTGACTTGCTGCTTCTGCTTTCCCGTTTGTGTTCGGCATTGAAAGCGATCGGTGCGCGTATATATTATAACCATTATTTCAGAATTGTACAAATATGTTCATGAATGCGAATTTCTCACCGCCCAAGGTACAATCGCTTTGTTTACTTGCATTATTTATACTTATGAACAGCCTGGTCAAAAGTGCGCTTGTGTTTCGGTTGATGGTTTATCAGTCTATTCCTTGTGATCAGGGGTATAGACCACGAATGAATGACTTGGCACAGTACCTGAAGTAATATGTGCTGCTCCGTGGCCATGACGCTGTGCTAGGTTTAAGAGTAGCGCACAGGCTTCAGGGTGCGCACACAGGGGTCTTGCGATTGACCCGCTTTGTGTTTGCGCACTATAATACGAGGCATAAGCCGATAGTAGACCTTAGAGATCTCTCAAGTTGCGCGCCTTCGAGCCCTTCACGTGAGACTGTTGACTTCCGCGGTACGTCAACTATTATGTATGTGCTGAACAAGTGTGATCGTACAATGGTGTGGTGTATGATTACCGGCGGACCGGCGTACGTGATAGTTTATACCCCGTTCTCGATTTTTTGCTTTGTCGTCCTCACTGTGTGACAGCGTCTGACGGAAAACTAGGTCATTATGACCGAAAGCAAATGCCGATAGGGTTCGTTGTCCTTTCGCAGCCGTTTTTATCTAACATCTTTTTCTCTCTTTGTTTCTGCTAAGAAGTATATAAATGGAGCAGGACTGAATATTTTTCTTTTCATTTGCTTGTTCCAGTTGTCTGCCGGTTTTAGTTTTTGAGCAGTAGCCGATTCTCGCATCGGTCCATCGCTGAGTATTGCGTCCGTATTCATGAAACCTGCCGGTCCAATAATTAGCCAGTATTTCGGATAGTGGCGACCTTCGGGCCTCCCACCCCTCTTCCTTTTTTCTCATTATGCGTCGCTTGCTTCTTTTTTTTTTCTCGCTTTTGAATATTTTTTTTCCCGCGTCGCTTTGCACGTCGCGATATTTTTAAACTCCGTAACTCGCATTAGGACGATTACGGCCTCGAGTTCGAGCCTCGGCGGCACGTTTTACTGCGCGACGAATAATAATAATAAACCGGAGCAAAGTCGTACTGGCGGCGACCGTTTCGCTGGGCGCACTAAAACGTAAAATAATTGCGCGGAAAAGTAAAAATCGGACTTCTTATTGACCCGAAAGTCGTTGCGTATTCCCTGCGCGTCCCGATTGATCGCGTCGGAAAACGAACCGACGAAAGAAGAAGAAAATGAAGCTAGCACTTTGGTGCCCGCCTGTTTCGTTACGAAAGTGCGACAGTAACTTGATATTGCCTGATTGACTTGCTAATGAAGTGCGCCAACAAAGCGTGCAATAAATGCTTCGCAATAATTTCGACTGTGCTTTTGCTTCTTTTTTTTTTTTTTTTGAAGCTGTGTCACGAGTACCGTGTACAATTAAAATGCTAAATCAACATGCCGAGGGGCATGCGTGCTTAAATTTTTTCTCGAGCGAAAACAAATCTATCTGGTAATAACGTACTCATATCCTTAGGGACAGTCGATGAACGTTGGTTTGAAGGGAAGCATTCGGAAGGGATAAAAAGAGAACGGAATGGAAAGGCTGTCGAAAGGGGAACGGTTAAATACGAACGTAGAGCTACAGGCGCGCCGCACGGATGAAAGGGCGGTGAAAAGGCAAGAGGTGGGGTCTTCGAAACACCTTCATGAAATATTCGTTAGAAAAGCTAAAATGCCGAGGTTGTATACTATACAACCTCGACGTACAATAGATATCAAAAAGTTATGTAGTTAAAACTGATTGTCAATCAACATTAACACGGAGAGGTTTTCCCGTTCCCGCTTTTCGGTGTCGGATATAAGGAATATTTAAAGTGATCTGCAACCGTGTCGATGATTTTGAGAAGCTTTCCATTGCAGCAAAGCTTTGCGAATTGGCACCAGCGCGGATACAAGTGAAATACATATATTCATGCCGTAAATGAATCCAGCTTTCGCTGCGAATAATCTGCCACTGTTCGTTTTCAACTGACTGAAAGACGTGACGAGGAGGATCATTATAGGAAAGTAGATCGCGGCGTGTCAAAAAACGTCACTGCTGACGGGGGCTGTAGTTGCAGGGAAGAAGCGCGATAGGACGATTAGTGGACGAGAAGAATCGAACGTGTTCGGGTGGATACATGCAAGGGAAGAAAACAAAAAAAAATGTTTTATTTTAAGTCTCCAAGTTGTAAGTGCACGATGTTTCTGCCCTGTTTGCGAGCTTCTTTTGTATTTGTTCGTATTTTGTCCCGGTGGGGTACACGAAATTGGCCGGGCTGTATGTTCAGCCTTTTTTTTTTTCACATCTCCCCCATCTTTGGATGTTAACTAAAGGCTATTGTCATTGTTGTTGTTAATAATAATAATAATAATAATAATAATAATAATAATAATAATAATAATAATAATAATAATAATAATAAAGAAAAGCGAACATCGCTACCTGCTTTGCGGATAAGCCTACACTTCAGCACAGGGCACGAAAAATTGCTTGGTCACGCGCAAACTGACCAGTAAAGATGTTCACTATCCACCAAGCTCAGATTGTGCCTATTTTACCGGACAACGTCACTGTAAGGCTTCCGGCATTAAGAGACGAGGGGCGTGTGAGGTAGGCGTCCGGAAACCATATGGGCTCCACTTCGACGGCATACCGTCGCAGCCACCTTGGCGGTGGCGGTGGCTCGTCCGTGACAGGAAGTCACGCAGCGCCATATCTGTTTACGCGAGATGCATGCGCGCTCCCAGCGCGCGCATATCTAGTTTATATAGTTTCTAAAGAGCCGGCAGAGGCGCAGCCTGCTTGGCTGGATCCTCGGCTACTGCCGAGTGCGGTTTCGTGGGACTGTCCCAAGGCTTGCTTTGGCTCGGCAGCGGAGACTAGAGAGAACGACGCTGCGGAACGTGCAATCCGCTCTGCGCTGGATCGTTCCCCGCTCATTTCCTCAGCTCGCGTTGCAGCCTGGTGCGGATGTTTGTGAATATGTGATGCGAGCCTGGGACCGTTTATGCTGGCATTTTGTGTACGACGGTTTTTTTGTTCTGTGCGATAGGTTGTTCTCGTGCGATAAGATATGCTCATTTGAGAAGTTGAATCTTTCAACCGTAATGTAGAAAGAAAAAAAAGGTAACCACCGTTTCTGCTGCTTCGTTCGGTACTCGTTTGACAATATAGTTGCTACAAGAACGATTTCTACCATATTGTCATGTAATATAGTGACTGCTGTTAGTTTTGCTGTGACAGCTAGTCCTGCTTCAACACCTGATGCTTGGTAGTTTACGTCGACCGCTGCCAATAGTTTATCGTAGGGAACACTTTTTCGCGGCGTGTCTGTCGGCGTGTGGGCGCGGCCGGCCGTGTGTCCGACCCCGGTATGCCACCGCGTATGCGCTGTCGATCGCTTATATGAAACACAAAATCATTCTGGTACTTCGGAAGTTTAGAGGACTTAACCCACAACCATCTTATTTTAGGTTGGCTGTCATGACCTCGCGATCACTCCACGAGGGTTTTTTTTGTTGTTGTTATGATTGTGAGTTTTGTACTAAGTTTTGTGGCCTGTTTTAAGGCCTTGGAGCCAGAAGGAAAATTCATCGTGGTGGTATATTTCGATAAAACTGAACCAATAGCAATAGTAAGTGTAGCAGTACTTGTCGGACAGGGGTAGATGAGTATTAGTAATCGTTGTAACGACTATGTTTTAAAGGGCATCGACGAAATAGTAGCGGTGGTATTTCTTTTTTCTTTTTTTTTCATATACACTCCTCTTGTTACGGCTAGCGAGTGTGTTGCGCCTGCGGGATGTGTGCGCGGGTGCGCAAGGAAACCGCGGGAAAGGAAGTCCAAGGGGCATTTCCGCTGCGCTGAATCCCGCGACCGAAGAAAGCCGCCCGGCTTTGTGTACACTTTACACCCTCGTCTGTTTGTATGCCTTGCTATCATGCGCACGTCATCGTGCTCTTTAACCGCCACGCATATGTACGTAAAAGCCCAGGCATACACGTACCCTCGCTCTCTTGCTAACGCAAACGCTGACTGGGCTTGAAAGAAAGTGGATGTGCGCATGTGCAGCTGACCTATTCCGCGTCTAGAGAGGAGAAACTGCGCCTGGGAATCTATCTCAGCGTGGGGGATTATGGGAAGATTACTGTTGCTGGCTTGGTGTGTCTATCGGATCCTTAGACGTATTCTTGGTTTTTCTTTCTTCACTACGAATTATTATACGAGGAAGCCGAAATGGTCGAAACTCGCTTCGCTTCTCTGGCTTTGCTCGGAAACTCGAAATCAGCTCCATTTGTTGATGCCAAGACAGCTGTGCCTCATTATAAGCTTGTGGGAGGTCTAGTACCGGAGAGCGACCAACGGTACATATTTACATCACTATAAACCCACAATGTAGATACTGCTAGTTTGTGGTAAGGAGACCTCGCTTTCCGGGTCGATTTTTCAGTAGCAATACATGTTAACAGCGCCCGGACATCTTTGCTTGAGCAAGTATTTAGTCGCCGCGAAAGTTGTAGCAGACGGTCTGTGCACCGGTCCACCGTGAAGGCGATGTTTTTATATAGGTACGCGCATTAAACCTTTCTAAGCTTTTCAAACAATTTTAGTGAACTATTGGCAAAATAAGAGTCTTAGTCCTCTCCCAAAATTTTACCTTATCGTAAACTACCAGCTTGGCCTGCAGAATAGCAGGTGCAACCTTTCCGGCAGACTCTCAGTAAGAGGAGTGCGCTTTACTTCAATTTTCTTAGCTTGAAATCTGCGTGTTTTGTTTGATGCTTATACATTTACACAATCATCTTTGAAATTTTGTGGCACTGTATATAAATTTACGGCCACTAAAACGTCTCAATCCAAGCCAATGATGAAACTAAGCCGAGCTTACAGTTTGGTGACGGCTCATGGCGACCCAGACAGGCTTGGTGTGAACTGCACAGACGCTAGCGCCAGATTCCTCTCTAGTGCATAGTGTAAGAAACTGTACGCCCCCAACGTCGTGTATCATACACACGCGCTTGCTTTCCTCACACGCGGCGATTTCGCCTTCGCACTCTCCTTTATTTATTTTACGGTCATTTCTTCAGAACCTTCTCTTAATGTAGAGAAGGGAATGTACAGGCCTGTTGTACAGCGATGCCGCTACTACTACCACCGCAACCACCACTTTTCTATCACTAATACTACAACTACTACTGGGGCATGCAGCGCCGCCGCGAGGACAGATTTCCGAAAAAAAATGACTGATTTTATTGATTGTGGGGTTTGACGCGGCGACGCTACACAGGCGATGAGGCGCTCCGCAGTGGAGGGCTCGGCATTAATATTGACCACCTGGGGATCTTTAACGTGCGCCGAAATCTCGAATACACGGGCTTTTTTAGCTTTTCGCCTCCATCAGGAAGGCGGCCGCCGCGCCCGGGAATTGAACCCGAAATGATTTCTGCAAAAACTGTGGCCTTATAGGTGACGGAACAGGTCCACCCATTAGTTTCTCGTAGCGCTATAAAGCTGCAGTCAGCTAGAATCATTTGTAAGGCTAGTTCTACCGTTCGGGAACCGATCCGAGGGACCAATAGCGTCTGTGCCACGCCAAAGGAGTCGTAATTTTCCCATAATTTTCCCAACTTTCTTCTTTATAAACTCCCGATGTATATACGAACGTCTATATATACCGTCGTTAGCGTTGTATGAACTGAGTGACGCGATGTCCAGTTTAACTGTGTGATTGATTTTTGCCAATGTCACTGTGTCTGACGCGCGCGTGCAAAAAAAAAAAGAAAGAAAAGAAAACAAAGGGCCCGGTTTAGGCGTGCAGCTGGCAGCAATTGTTATTGACCATTTTTCAGCTTATGTATCGTCCCTTACCCCGAGGAACCAGAAGACTTCGCTGTCTTTCGTTCCAAACACGACACCTCCCACTTGATCGCAAGTGTTCTCAATCAAACATTTTTGTTCATTCTGAAAAACTCCTTCAAAACTGTGTTATGGTTTATGTAGTGGCTGGCTTTGCATTTTCCGTGCGCGCAAATTCACGCGTCATGCGGACGGTTTCGAAAGTGAGGCTAGGAAAGTGCATGGATAGAAGTCTTGTTAGGCGGCCGGGAATTCTCCTGACACGTGGGGACGTTTTATTCCTTCGTGTCCTTTCCTTCTTGGTCCTTTTCTCTTTCTCTCTTTCCTTTTCGCTGCTTACGCGGTGTGCCCTAGCCGTGAGCACTGAATAAAACATGCGGTGTTTGACATATCGCCCGTGCGTGTAACGGAAGGGAGTAACGTGTATATAGATGTACACTTATACGAGACGCGCTTATCCGATGGGAGGAGCTAGCGTCGCCATGGTGTGGCACGTGCACGCGACGTCTCGACTAAACTGCAAACAACGAAGAATCGTTTGAAAGGATGTGTCTAAGGAAAATAACAGGGCAGAGGCCGGAACCGAGAATCAAGATGGGGCCGAACTCGGTGGTCTTCTTTCTTTCTGGCGTCAGTCGGTGGCGGTCCTACATTCCATTCCTGTGACGACGATGATGATGATGATGTTCCTTGGTGAGTGGACACGCGGCACTTCGTCGTTGACACCGACACTGCCACTGATTATGGCGCTCGCGCTACCGATATCCATTTGAGTGATGTGCGTCTCGGGGCTTAGCCGCGCTGCATGGCCCTTTTCGCCTTTCATGGTCATCAAATGAGCAAAAATAGAAAATGACAGAAGGGAACCTCGAGAGCAACTTACGCAATGCAGCTGATATGGGTGGTCGGTTTACATTGATCACCCGAAGTTCGATTAGCAGTGGTGCAGCGAGCAACGAATAATTGCCTTTTTTAACCTTGATTTAAAAAATGCAGCCGTGAGTTAAAAATCGATTAATACTTATGTTCTTGAATTTATGTTCCTTTCTACGTCTTAGAAAGCCACGCACGAATATTCAAGCCTAAATAAATTACCTCTAATTAATATTAGGGATAATATTGTCTGTCCCGTGGTGCTGTGCCCATAATGTCATTGTTGCTGCCTCAGCGTTCTTTAAAACTGAAACTCGCTCGTTGTTATTAGCTTCAAAGGTCCAGCTCCTACCTGCTTGGCCTTGTCGCGCACGGTGCGGCCAGTCGCGCCACTAAAATGTAAAGCGACAGTGACGAACCTACCATGGTCACGAACCGCCTTCAGTAGCGAAATTTCTTCGAATCTGGACGCAGGTTCGCTATAATATAGTTTTGAGAGTATACGACTTCAGTGATTACCCGCCGCGGTGGCTCAGTGGCTAAGGCGTTGCACTGCTGAGCACGAGGTCGCGGGTTCGATTCCCGGCCGCGGCGGCCGGTTTTCTGATGGAGGCGAAAAGCAAAAACGCCCGTGTATACGAGATTTCGGCGCACGGTAAAGATCCCCAGGTGGTCAAAATCAATCCGGAGCCCTCCACTACGGCGCGCCTCATCGCCTGCGTCGCGTCGGCGTGTTAAACCCCACAATCAATCAAACCTCAGTGATTACCCGACTATCAATTCTAGAGCCGGATAATTTTTTCTGCGTGCCCTGAATATAGTGCGGCATATGAATTGAACTAGAATAATATCGTTGTCGGCTGCAGTCTTTACAGTGCGCAACGAACAACGACTCCTGTTACGTACCTTGACAAGATGAGAAAGGGTAAAGTTACAGCGGAACGATAAAGAAATAAAGACGGGGTCCGAGTGAATGGAAACTGCGTCGCTCTGCAGTTTTCATTCGTTAGTTTATTCGTTTCTTTTTCGTGCAGCTTTAATTTCCCCCTCCTGATCTTGTTGTCAAAGAGTGCAACAGCAGACGTCTTTCGTCGTACCTAAATAAAAGGTAAGCCATGAAGCGGCAAACTCTGAGATCACGGCAAGAAACGGGAAATGACAAAGTGCGAGAGAGAAGGTTAACGTCCACAAACGGTGCCCTCCGCCCCTGCGTCAAGATTTTTAATTAACGTCATTCTAGCTTGTGTTCCTCCTCTGGTCGTAAGGGTATGGCGAACCCTCTCTAACTTCGTGTGGGAAGCAAATAATAAAGGGATTCAAGTGTACGAATAGCGGCTTGTGAGAAGAAAAAAAAAAGAAGAAAAAGGCACATGGATGAGCAGCTCGCAAAAGGCAACTAAATGAAGTCCCCCCGGTGCTCTCTTAATTCGTTGCCGCATGCAACGTAGGCCGGGCCGCAGTATCTATACGGGGTCGCGTTAAGCAAAGCCAGGCCCTGCGCGCAAACTGTGTTGTCCGCCAACGAGAGAGAGAGAGAGAGAGAGAGAGAGAGAGAGAGAGAGAGAGGGAAAGAGCGAGAAAGCGAGAGAGAGCCGCGAGACAAAAGGAGGCAAATTGCCGAGAGCTGCGGGAATGAGATAAAACAATGGCTAGTGCGGACAGAGAGGACGAAGAAGAAAAAAAAAAAAAGTTTGGGTGAAATAATAATTTCGCTCGGAGCGGGCAGAGATATCCGACGGTGCGCAGCGGGCTGCGGCGCTTTCCCCTGCGGGAGACAAACTGGCGTAAATGCAGCTGCGGCGCGGCCGGACGAAAGAGAAAGGAAGGGATGGAGAGAGCGCGCTAGCTAGCTGGAGAGAGGGAGGAGGAGGGGGGAAATGCAGTTCGCTAGCTGCCGCTCTGCGATCCGCGAAATTAGGCCCACTGGCCCTTCGCCCCACGGCATGCCGTTGAGGTGGCGCCGCTGGCCTACCCTAATTTCATTCTTTCTCCGCATTTGCGTAAGGCGGTGCGTGTTTCTAAGCGCCCGTGCAAGCACCGGTAGAACGAGACAGAGGAACACACGAGCGAAGAATGATAGGGCGATACGGCGGCCGAAATTAAAACGTGAAAGCTGAACTGAACATAACGTCCCCCCCCCCCTTTCCTGGCAACGCATGTGACTTGCTTCTTCGTTTGCTGTTAGCCCAGCCCAGAACCTCTCTCTGCTATGGCGTCTGCACGGGCGCGGTCGCCTACTCTCTGTCTCTAAAACAAAGCTGGCCATTTGGGCTGATATTAAAATCTCGACTCCAGTTTTGTCTCGATCCTCCGCACGCTCCACTTTCTCGTTGCCGCCGGCTGTATGAATACATAATGCGGGCGCACGAAAAGTGCGCCCGGCAAGCCTGCACGGAGCAGCGATTCTTCTTTGTCTAACAGTGTACACGTGGTTCCGCCAGTGTGTATTTGCAGCCAACGGTAGCAGCTTCCCTGGCGGAGCGAGGGCGGAGGAAAGAGGCTACATCCGCCGCCCAAAGTCACGACGGATGGCCTCAGAAATAAAACATAGAGAAAAGGAGAGGAAAGAAAGAAGCGACGAGTCTTTCCATCCCTGAAGAAGCCAGCGTGAATTAGTGAAGAGTGCGGATTCAAGGCCACGCCATGGATACGTGAACAGCCGGCGGCCGATCACGAGCACAGCGGTGAAGTAAGATGGCAAGTTGGGCTAGTTGGTGCTCATTAAGATTCGTGGTGAAAAACAGCGCAAGGAACACACGGACAAAAAGGAAGAGTGGACGTCCACTCTTCCTTTTTGTCCGTGTGTTCCTTGCGCTGTTTTTCAAAAAGGAAGAGTGGACGTCCACTCTTCCTTTTTGTCCGTGTGTTCCTTGCGCTGTTTTTCACCATGAATCTTAATGAGCACAGCGGTGGTAGGACGCACACCCAATCAAGTGCCCGATACGAGCTAAACAGGACCGACAAAAGGCTCTGACTATTGCGCGCTACCCACGTCGACGAAGTGAAGCGTCGCTAACTTTTTCCTGTCTCGAAAATGCGCAGTCCGCGCTTGTGTAACTACAAACTACATACATAAGAGCGCGTTTAGTCTCACCATAACGCGGACAGTCCGTGTGTTGTCTTCGTTCTCAGAGGGTAAATAGAACTCCTTTGAGAGTGCCGTATAATTAAAGCACGAGCCGTATTGCTGCATAGCGTGCGGCGTTCAATTTTTGGTTGAACTTGGTGGTTACGCATGAAACAAGAGTGAGGGGAAGGCAGTGAAAGAGGCGACGCCATAGCAGCACGTGCCGCCCTCCTCCTTTGCACCTTTTGCCAGACGCTCCTCTCCGCCTTCTTTCTGCCGTCGACGCTGCGTTCGCTCACTCGGTTACGCTGCGAAACCCAGGTAACAGATGCCAGTAGGCGGCGCCCTAAAAAATGAATGCCCAGATCGCGCGTGCTTGATATGGGTTGCTGCTCAAGCTACAAGCCACAGGTGATCGGTCTCTTTCCCGTCTGCTCTCCTAAATTTTTCGTGCCCCTCGCGATATTGTAGTGCCGAAGACGGGCTGCGGCTAGTCCACTCGGCAAAATTTTGGGGAGATCCCAATAGCGCGAGCTCGAACCTTTCCTAGCAGGCCTTGTCTTCTTTCTCTTTCTTTCTTTCTTTCTTTCTTTCTTTCTTTCTTTCTTTCTTTCTTTCTTTCTTTCTTTCTTTCTTTCCACAGGTACATGATTTTTGCCTCGTTTCCGAATCGTTTACAGAAAGCATATTATTTCATATTACTGGCTAAAGCGTAGTCACGAAGATAGGCAAGAGATATAGTGTGCTGCGTACCATTGCATCTGTCGCGAGGACGCAGGAATGGGGCACGATTTTTAGGCGCGAATCCCCTTAGGACCTCGGGCTGTTGGCGTCACACTCGTTTGCGCTAGACCCGCCGCGGTGGCTCAGTGGCTAAGGCGTTGCGCTGCTGAGCACGAGGTCGCGGGTTCAATTCCCGGCCGCGGCGGCCGCTTTTCTGATGGAGGCGAAAAGCAAAAACGCCCGTGTGTACGAGATTTCGGCGCACGTTAAAGATCCCCAGGTGGTCAAAATTAATCCGGAGCCCTCCACTACGGCGCGCCTCATCGCCTGCGTTGCGTCGGCGCGTTAAACCCTACAATCAATCAATCAATCGTTTGCGCTAGAACGTAACGCGTACTGAAAAACACCGGGGCACTCGTTTACGCCTCGCGCTAGAATGCTTTGTAACGCGTACTAAAGAAACACCGGGACACTCGCCTACGCCTCGCGACAGAACGCTTCGTGCTTCAAAGACGCGAGACATTTACAGCAAAAGCTGTATACCTCTACCCCCCAACGGTTTCATCTCCGTTGGCAAAAACGGCAAGGTGCCAAGAATACGCTTATACACTGCCTGCTTCGCCCCGCCCCAGGTTTCACATGAATGGAAACGTCCCGAGATTTTTATATGGGAATTTATCTGTAATGAGAAGACTTTTCGCAGTATATGAAAGTGAGGGCTTTCCACAAGTTCAATCGTTAGGGGGTTTGGTTGACCTGAATTTTTGTAGTGTTACCTTGTTCATTTAAAATATTATTATTATTATTATTATTATTATTATTATTATTATTATTATTATTATTATTATTATTATTATTATTATTATTATTATTCACTTGTAGGCCTCCTTAAAATACGGGAAAGGCTAACGAGAGCGACATATGGTCGCCGTGCTTTAATTTCTTTATGCGCCAAGAGCAAACTGTTTGCATAAGGAACGTGCCGTCATATGTAAACAGCTTTGAGAGAATCGTTTCATGACAGGAGGCACGACTCTCATTCGACTCCTCCACCCATCGCGTGCGGAAGGGAATTAGGGTTAGCTTGTCGGCGCTCCGCGCAATAAGATGGTATTCGCAAGGGCGCTAACCTTAACTGGCTTTAGGTGAAGCCAAGGGCTGCTTCACCGTTTTCCGCGTCGCATACGCACCCGGGAATTCACGCGCACGCCCTCTGTTCCGCGGACAGACTCGTCTGAATACGAGCCTCTTCTCCCCGGCGTCCCTTTTCAACCCGCCAACCGAGCGCGTTGTTTAGAGAAGCGCACTGCGCACTCCCGGTTCGGAAAACTGCACGTGCGACCTAATTACCTCCGTGGCGAGGCCCGAATTCCCTCGTTGGTGACCTGTCGCCCGAGTGGACTTCGCAGGAGCAGGTGCTATTGGAGCTAGCTGGCAATGCTCGCTCCCCTTGGGTCGACGCATGGACCAGAAAAGCTGTTTGGGTGCCACGAGGCTTCTTACATCGCATTTCTGCATGTGTGTAGGCAGGATCGCGACGCGATGACTCTAAAAAGTTATGGCTTGGAGATTAATTTTGACGGCAGGCAGGGATGTGTGGCCTAACAGGAAGCAGTACTCCGAAGCAGTCACGTGGTGTTGCAGTAAACGTCACGTTACTAAGTTGAATCTTCGCTACTGCAGTTTGTTTTCCAGCGGTATACATATATTTCTGCAGCACCCGAGCGATAGAAAAAATTAAATCCGTTCCACTCAATGTGAAAGCTGTCGGAAGGGAAGAGCAGTGATTCGCCTTAATGGGCTGCAGCGCCGTTATCCCCTCACTCTTACCACCCAATCCAATTCAAATTTCCCGCCTTTGCAGTGCTCGCGCGCCCCTGCCTGAAACTGCGCCAGGGGGAGTTCTGTTTTTGTGTGTGTGCGTGCTTGCTTTTCCTCCCGCACGTGCCGGCGGTGCACGTACTGCCACTTTTTTTTTTTTTCGCTTAATCGTGAAAACCAACCAAACGACCGTTCCTAACTAAATGAACGCGGGTGCTGCGGTTAATTACGTATATCTTGCGTCAAATGCGCCTACAGTTTTCTTGCGCTTAACAACGGGGAGATGTATGACATGCGCCAGCGGTTCACGAGCTTCGAACGCTTATGACTATATAAACCGCTTGGTTTTCGAAGCCTCTGGGTTACGCCGTGACGACAGCCGCTACGACGGAACGCCGTGTCTCTACTTGGGTCCAACGAGCGAGCTACGACGATAAGGCGAGCCCCTAAAGTGCTCTGCACCTAAAAAAGTCAGGCAGTTCCACTCAACGTGAAAGCTATCTAGTCCGCAGCAATGATTTGCCAAAAGGGCTGTGGCGCCAGTTTCGGTATCAGGCTAGCCTTGTTACCGAAATTATTCAAGAGAGGTCGCCGCAGCCGCTGAAAATGCCTATAAAGAGACACTGAATTGAGTTCTCATCAATTTGGGGTAATTAATGCGTTGATTCATAATTCTTCCTCATATTATATTATTGTGCGGTTATGTGCGGCCTAGCAACGGCAGCCTCGGGGCAAAGGCGCAGCGCAGATTACCATAGCACTTTTCATATTTCGAACGTGTGCCTGTGTGGCCCAATGGGATTATCATGGGCTTCGTAACACGAGGGAGTCAGGCTCGATCCCGACCACAGGAAACGGTGGTCTTTTCGAAGCCCCTGTTTGGGTGCGTGGCGCTGCGTTACGCGTTACTGCGGTGGCTAGACACCGTGGCCCCGGACGAGCCCGGTCGATATCCGGTTACACGTAGGTGTCGGTCGTCGCGAGGAGCGTGGCATATTATACTTGCTTGCTTTCATTTCGCGGCGGGCTGCACACTTCCCCGCAAGCAACTGAGACGTGTGGGGAAGCAGTTCTACCGAAGTTGATGATATAGGCATGCGTGGGTTATTCAAAGCTTTCTACGAAAAGTGATTGTTGTAAATTCAGTGTAAACGAATTTGCATGGCTTGTGAGCAACGTAGCTCGCGTACATTACGACTGTAAATTATTGGTCCAAATCAGCCGTGATTTGGTGACCAGGTTTGAAACATTCCAGCCGCACTGAAGGCGCTTCGTCGGGGTCTTGTGTTTCTGGCTGCATTGTATAGTTCAACTTACCTTTTCCCTCGCTTTATAGCACAAATTTAGAGCTCTCGGGGAGTTATAAGGAACGGACACCAGGTTTTCTCTTTTGGGACCACTGCGGTGGCGTCACGCTGGGTGGCTATGGTGTTTTGGGCTGTCTCAGCCTTCTCTTTTTAGACGTCGGTTTATTACGGGGAAACTGTAGACCTTCATTTGGCGCATGAACATTTCTTTACTATACACGAACTCGCTATCTGTGGAATGTCGTCCAGTGTATTCGCGGCGAATGCGCCGTCACAACTTTCATCAGGTTGTAGTCGCATGACGAGGAAACGAATACGTTTAAATGCTTCTTCAAAGTAATTAACGAATGCTCGCTAGCTCTCGTAGAAAGTTCTGAACTTCGGCTTCAACTGTAAATGCTCAGCTGACAAAGTGATTTGAAGCCGTTATCACTGCTTACTTGGGGTGGTCAGCATGCAGAAAGGACCCAGGTATGGAATTCTGTTTTTTGTTAGGGGAAGGGGAAGGGGGGGGGGGGGGGGTGACCACCCGAGGATGTTTAATGTGCACCGACATGTCGACACACGTTTTTTTTTTTTCGATCTGTCAGAAAAAATTACTCCCACCTCCCCTCGCGGGAACCCCTGTGTAGGTGCGACGCATAGGGGGTTCCGTTGTTGTTTCCGTTAGGTTGATTCTCCTATCGCGTGAAACGTGCCGTGAGCCCCCTGCCGCGGCTATGACGCAACGTGGCGCGGCTATGACGCAACACAATCCACTTTAATCCAATCCAATCCAAGCCAAGCCAAGGCAATCCAATCGAATCCAATCCAATGCCCCTCGCGAGATAGTGTTCGCTATCGGAAAGGAGAGGGGGTAGGTGGCGGAGAGCGCAGCTCGCGCGGCGAGGAGAACGGGGGAGGGGTGTGGACGGACAACGACAACGCCGTATGGAGGGACAAGGCGAGTGAATGAGATGCCGTCGCATCTAAAACAAACGGTGCGTCCGGAATCGAACCCGCGTCCTTGGGCCAAGCTGCACAACGCCCTGGCCTGTGAGCAACCTCGAGGGGTGCAGTCTTGAAATACAACAATAAGAGGAACTGAGCGCGAAGTCCCTAGGGAGGAGACACTAAATGCGTTCGGAAGGTCTATGCTTCGAACCTTTAGATTAAACTTTTTTTTCCCTGTAATCAGCGGAAGAGCATCGTTATATATTGAGAAAATAGGTTCCGATCCGTATAGAAAAGGCACTATAAAAGTCTAGTCTACGCTGGACTAGACAGGGAGAGATGAGGCATGCAGTGGAGGGAACACTTAAGGCAGATGACAAAACACACCAACTGAAAGCAGTGCGTGCGTTTTTATTGCATGTTATTCTTTCTTTAAAAAACTAGAACCCGCCATTGGATTCTCATCTAGCATGGCTTCCTATGCCTGACCTTCAATTCCGGCTATGATGTGCGGTTGTGTTCAAGGCAGGGAGAGCGAGAGAGCGCGGTGAATCCGTTCAGCTCGGGATCTCTCGTTTCACCGCAGTGCTGCCCCGCAGTACTCCCTCCGATCCCTGCTATTCCGAAGGGAAAAACCCGTTTCCTCTCGTGTTGCAGCTTTGACCGCTGTGGCGGCAGCGAGGATCGCTTGGAATCTCGGATTCATGCGTGGTTGCTGGTCGGGCCGCCTCAGGTTTATCTCTGCGCTTACCGTGCCTAGCGACCCCTTTATACACGCCAGAAGCGGTTTTGGGTCTCTTTATATCGTGCATGCTGCGGCTGTTCCCTTACACGCCCCGCCTTCTTTTCTTGTAGTTCAGTAGTTTCGTTTCCTATTGCACTTTTTCCCCGTCTGTGCATTTCTCGAGCCTGAGTTTCGCTCTGTGATTTTTCGACGTGGATGCTTTTGATGCCAGATATCCTCCGCACCCACCTCTCCGGTTCCATTTCTCTCGTATTTTGAATGGGTACCTTTTAACAGTGCATTTTTTTTTTGTCAGTGGGCGCATGCAAATTTGTTTGCAATAGTACGGCTTGTGTGCAAACGGCGTTTTTAAAACATTTGGTAGGGTATATTTTCATTCCTGTTTTCCTTTCTTCTTTCGCCTCCCTGTGTCGCTTTTTTTTTCTCGTTTTTTTTTACCTGTCTCTCTACAAAAGTTTCCTTCCTTGCAAGGGAAATGTTACATGAGACACGTGCAGGATACACCGCATGCCTGGATTTCATATTTCCTGTGACGAACGTGTCCCGTAAAGGTACGTGCACACTAGCGTCGAACTTGCCGTGCCGCCCTGCCGACGGCCGCCTGCGGCGTCGCGCCGCGATGCCGGTCAAGGCTGCGGCGCGACGCCGCTGGCGGACGTCGACAGGGCGGCACGGCAAGTTTGACGCTATAGTGTCCACGTAGCTTAAATGAGGAACCAGGTCTGTAACCATAGCGCCCTGCGCTTGCTTAGCAGTCTTAAGTTACGTTTATTCCTGCTCGGAAAAACTGTCATCTGAAGCGTCTGAAATGCTTCAGCGGAAACTACTGCGATTGTGTCTTCGGTGTGTGAGGCCTCGAAACGTACGGATTCAAGTTTTGTGTGCGTCTGCGCGTGCGGTAATTGTGTTTCACGCCATAGGATGCTCGGGTGCACTGTTCTCGCATACTCATTGCGAGGGCGAATGTTTTCGTTTTCATGATCTGCAAGTTCTTCCGGCTGTTCTTCATAATGGGGTGGTCTTCTGTAAACTACGCTTCTTCCGCATTTTCGTATGTTTTCTTGTTTTGCATTACTCTGTCTCCTTCCGCGTTCCATCCCCTTGCTTTGATAGTACGCACTAATAAGATAGCGCTGGCGGAACCCTAACCGAGGATAGCCTGGGAGCTTCAGTTGTCAACAAAATTGTTTGTTTAGTTGATTTTGTTTTAATCCCCTGATAACACTTCTTTTTTATTTGCCGCCAATGCCCCGAGAACACGCGCTTCGCTTTGAACGCAAAGTGACTGCACTAAAGCATACCTCAGCACTCGCTCGGTACTCTATTAAACGTTGACAACTAAAGCTTCCGTTCTTAACATGGAATCAAGAGCACGGCTTAGGGCCGCGACCTGCCCTTTTTAATGCGGTTGTGTCGATTAAGATTGCAAGAGGATGAGAGAGAGAGAGAGATAGAGAGAGAGAGAGAGAGAGGGGGGGGGGGGTCTAAAATCTGTGCCGGAGCGGCCAGCTTCTTTCTGCCGTCGTCTTGGTTCGGCATGGAAGCGCGGTGACCGTCGCCTTGGAAGTTACCCCCCCTCGGGGACACGTTTACGAGCGTTCCGTGACAAGTTTTTCCCAAGACGTCGCTATACCGGGGCCACGGGTATCGACCAGCGGCTGCCTCCTGCCTATAGCATGGACAAGGTACTAGCCGCGCATCCATTTAGGAGGCTCCGAGCTCGCGCCGCACGGGCGAACGAACGCATGACCGAAGCTTGCAGCGCTTCGGGCTCGGCCGCGGACGATATAGTACGTCCTATAAAGTCAGCCTCGAAGAAGGGCAGCAAAGAAAAAAAAAAGAGCACTTCCCGGAGAGGAAGATAGAAAGACATGCTTGCTTGCGGTTTCTGTATTTAATTTTTTTTTGTCGTAGGAAAGAAGTTTGGGGGTGCGGGGATGTGGTTGAACTACTGGTATATGGCGTTCCCTCTCGCTGGATCGGAGGGGCTCTCGCCCCTCAATGATTCCTCTCTCTCCGCACAGCGTTTTGCGGCCGCGGGTCGGTTTCGTCGCAGCACGACGACGACTGCGTCCGCGACGGGAGTGCACGCGGAACATTCATCCCGGCGCTCTCCTAATAGCTGCGTTCCACGCAATGCCTTTGCCGTGTGCTCCTCCTACCCTCATTCCACCTCTTCCTTTCCCTTTTTTTGTTCGCTCTTTTGCTTCTCGCTCAGCGCTTCTTTAGGTTTTTCTTTTTCTTTTTTTTTTTTTTCCCCGCTTTGACGTAGAGCGCGCGTTTCCTAGCCCTTCGCGGAACGCGTCAGATGAGTCTTTATTATGATTATCGCCGCCTCTTGCTCCTTCTCGTGCACTTTCCCCCCTCGTCTTGGTCGCACTGCGGCGGGGCGTTTGCGCGAAAGCGAGAGAGAGAGAGCGGTCGGAAGCAGCAGCAGCGGTTGAGAAGCTGCGGGCGGTTGCTGGCGATCGTTTTAAACGCGCGCGCGTGCACCGCCCCATAAAAGCCGCCAAGTCGATGGTCATATGAGCTGCCGCCAGCCTTCCATTACGCGGTAACGGTCGAGAAGAGACCGCCGGCTGCGCGGCGGCGCGCCGCTGCGCGGAGACGGCTGCAGCGCGCTCCCCGTCGTTAGTTGTCGGCGTCGGGCATTCGAAACGTTACGTTGGCGCGCCATTCCATTTCCGTTCGCTCTGGCTGGGGTGCTATTGAAACGGCGTCGGATTGGGTTCACGTGCACACGAAAGCGATAGTGTATCCGAGGTTTAAAATACTTCCCCCTCTGATTCCCCCCTATAAAGAGAAAGGTGGCTGCAAGCTGAAAATTACTACTAACAGTTTACGATCAATACGTAATCGCTTTTAGTTCCAGTGACCTTAAAACGGCTGTGAAATGAAATGGAATGACGCTAACGATACACACACGTCATGACGAACGTAACGTTTTTAACAACTGCCTTAATTTGTGGAATCTTGAAATTCGTTGAAACAAAAAAAAATCGATGTTCTCTTTAAAAAAAGGAGCTGAATGTGGTTTTTTTGTTCATTGTGCAGTTTATCACTCGCTTTTAATGGGAAGGACTGTTTGCCTAAAACTGCTACAGTTTGGAAGGATCCGAAGAGTTGCCGGTTCCTGATACGGGGAAAAAAGTTACATTTTGGTGTTTACGGCGTTGGAGTGACGCCTGGGTTGTGAAACGCGCCGTAGTTGCGGGCTAAGGCTTAATTTTGGGCGACTGGGCTTCTTGAACGCGCACCAACATCTGGAGGCACGTCCAATTCTGCCTCCAGTCAGGAAAACGGCTGTTTCGGATGGAAATGGAGCCCAGTATACTTTGTTACTTTGTATAGTAAGCAGCACAACGTCTTGTCGCTGACTAACTGCTGCTGGTGTGGTACCGGGTCAGACGAGTGGCCGTATTATTGAGGCCTTCATATTTTACGATTTTACGGTCCCTGTCCGTTGTTGCAGGCTTGGCTCCATCGTTCTGGCTCGGCCAGTTCTTGTCAGCGGCTAGACCGCAGAGCCAAAGCTGTAGAGAATACCCACGTGTGAAACAAACACATCTGATATGCCTTGTAGGGCACGAAGCTGTAGATTCTATCCCTTCAAATGACCTCTGTAGTTTTTGTCGATGGGGTAAAAGCCATAATATTACTGCTATTCTCTATCCTTGCTTGAATAAGGACTTGCATTCATAGCGTACACCAAGTCGTCTTTTTGAGCAGTACTGCGGCTGCACCGTTAGTAATGCGGTCAGGCTCTCGAAGCTACTGTGCTGTCCGGCTAAAGCACCCGCGTCTTATTATGCGGAGCTTTTCAGGTCACTTTATCTTCCCATTAAGCACGAGAGGGGTCCTGACCGGCGGGTTGCGTTGCAGCGTTGCCGAGCGCCTTTCAGGTGGCACGAGCCTGCACTTTAACGTGCGCTCGGGAGACTGCGCGCGTAGCTAACGGATTGTGCCGACCCACGCGGTTCTCGTTTCCGTCGGTTCGCTGTTCAGGCTCTTCCCGAATGGCCGCGTCGACGGGTAATTAGCGGAGCTCTCCGTTGCTCCGGTTCCTAACCCGAAGCCTGCAATTGACCCTAAGGGTTGACGCTTGCCGTATAATGCCTACGCTAAGCCATTTAAACCTATTCGACTCACTCGCTAAACCATTTTTGTGCTCGTTTTTTGTGTATTTTTCGTGTAACCAAGGCGATATGTGGAATAGGTTGCATTGTCGACTTCGGCACTGAAGAGCCGACAGGCAATGACGACGATAATAATCACTGTGATGACGACGACCGCGACTACCTCGAAGTTGAGTGTTAGGTACACGAACAGTCCGCTTCGTGGCTAACACGTTGAGGGTGTGTGTGTGTGTGTGTGTGTGTGTGTGTGTGTGTGTGTGTGTGTGTGTGTGTGTGTGTGTGTGTGTGTGTGTGTGTGTTATGTATGTAATGCATGTATGTACGCATGTGCACGCATGTGTGTTTGTGCAGCATACATACGTACATATATTCATGTTACCGTCTCGACAGCTGCCTCGGAGAGCCTGCTATTCGCAAACCTGCGTGTCATAAGCGGCGGAGGCGGCGGGCGTGTGACCGGAGCCCAGCGGGGCTCCGCGCCGTGGAGGCTAGGTGTGTGTGCGCCAGCCAGTGTGGTGCCGGCGAGGTCGTCAGGCCGTATTGATCTCGCATCGATCGCCGCCGAGGGTCCGACACGTGTACACCTGGCCACCGGCTCACTTGGCTGCTGCTGGCTGGTGCCCCGCGATAATCGAGCTCCCCCACTCCGCCTTCGCTCATTTATTTCCCTTGTTTCCACTTCTCGTCTCGCGCCAGCCGCCGCCTTTTGTTTGCCCTGCAGCGCATTGCACAGGGGGGACGGTATGGCTATGACGGCATGAAATTAGCATTTCGCCTAATTTGGCCCTCACTCCGTCCTTGCTCGTGCACCTTCGCATAATGGTGGTCATCGATACGAGTTTGGCTCATGGCATCGGCCTTCCGTCGCACGTTACGATTTCGTAATGTCTTTAATCCTCGGGAAGACACAGTAAAGCGGCCTCTTTGGAGCTTGAACGTGTTTTAGCGTACGCCGCCTTTTTCGATACAGTTCACTGACGCATATAAGTATCGCCCTTGGAAATATCGTGGATGGTGCAGTTAAGAGAATTTAACTCGCACGTAGCCAGTAAATTGTTGGAAATTGGGACGACATAGGTTAGGGGTGTTGCGGATTTCTAATCTGCCGCCAACATGGACAATGATGATGATTGTAGAGACGCTGACAACGAAGTGGCACGTTCACGCGCCTCGCGAGGCGTGCTGGCACGTTCGCTCGTGACTGGGTTCGGAACGCTGCGCTTGAACGACCATGCGCGGCTTTGCGTCGCTCTCTCCACGGCGCCAATAAATGCTGAAGAACGGTTTTCCCTTTTCGTAACAAGGGGTGTTCGGCTTGTCTATTAGAGGGATGATGATGCTAAAAGCTTTTTTCATTGGAACTAAACCTGGTGGTCGATCCTCTGTTGCGGAAGTCCGCTGGATTTTGCAGCCGCTCTTTCCCTTTCAGTCGGATCCTGCTTAACTGTCGGGTGTGTGCGATGGACTGCATGATGATAAGGACGACGACGATGATGATGGCGATGTGTGGGTTATGTGTGAAATTGCGCTGAACAATCTGTCCACGTGTGACAGCGTTTGTTATGGAGTACTCAACCGCTCTCGATGCATTTTTAAGGCGAACTTCACTCGTCGGCATAGCGAAGATAGGAATCTAGATGATAAGACAGGAAAAAAAGCATTGAGGGGCTCCTTTGAATGACGAAGGAATTAACGGTGCATTGCAGAAATAGCTCGTACGGGGAGGAAAGATATAACAACAAAAAGAGGGGCGACACGGCATAGTTCCGCTTCTGCTCCAACTCCGACGCGTGTCAAACGAACGGGGGCAAACGTCTTCTTCACACCGGAGCAACAACCGCCCTTTTTTTTCCCCAAAAACCTCTTCTCCAAGTGAACAAGTTTCAAAACTTTGCTTGCCCCGTGTAAACCGCTCCGCACGCAGTAAGCACGCGCACAACGTTAAGCGCGCAGCGGGGACGACACTCGCGTTTGCCGTGAGGGAATCGCTCAGATATGGTAATGACATGCCATTCTGACGGCGTTTTGCTGCCTGTTTATTAACTCTGCTTTTTTTTTTTTTTTCTCCTTTCACACGACGTGTCGCCTGTTTGCTTTTGCCGTCGTCGTCGCTCGCTGCGCTACAGCAAACGCAGCTTTCGGCACCTGCACGCGATAAATCGCTCAAGGCAGTCGTCGGCGAGTGCTCACGGGCACGACGGGACAAACAGAAGAGGAGCTCGGCGCGGAGGGGAAGTATAAAAGCGCAGGTGAGAGCGGCCGATTGGGAGCGATAAATCGCTGCCGCGGACGCGAACGAATGGAACGAGAAATCAGCAAAGAGTAGACGACGGATGGCGGGGACAGGAAGGGGAAAAAAGAAAGGAGGCTATTGCGTGTTCGGTATTTCGAGTGCGGGATTCAGGACGCGGTGC
Organism: Haemaphysalis longicornis; assembly: GCF_048455015.1. Classification (NCBI taxonomy): domain Eukaryota; kingdom Metazoa; phylum Arthropoda; class Arachnida; order Ixodida; family Ixodidae; genus Haemaphysalis; species Haemaphysalis longicornis. The sequence goes on from NW_027526295.1 coordinate 166,105,654, forward strand.
ATGTGTGAATACTGCGAACACGCGTCTCGTGTAAGAAATGCGCGATTTTGTCTTTGCTCTTCTGCCGCCTTGGTTGGTTTTCCGAGATCGCTTTGTTCCGCGCGGCGGGGTGAGGCGCCCCGTAGAGCGTACACAAAAGCCTTGCCGAGAGACTAAACCGGGCTAGGGATGGTTTTCACCTTATAGACATGATGGGCTTCTTTTTTGTATCAGTTCGGGATGGAGGTTTTCGTGAACGAACGCGTCTTTGTCAGACTTTTGCGTTCCAACGTCACCGCTCCCCTGTCCTGAAAATGAGCGCAATTTTCGTCGGAGTAAAAACATTGCGGTTTGCGGAGCATGCGAGAAATTATAATGGAACCATTAGAAAGGGGTGTGTGTAGGATACCGAGAGCGTTAGATTTGGTAGTTACCTCATCCGGTATCACCCGAACAGTTTTGAAGGGGGGGGGGGGGGGGGTTTGTAACAGTTTGCGCAGGATTCTTTGTTTTTGTATTATGCATTTACAATGCTTCGAACGACCTTCACAAACTGGCGCATTTTAAAAAATATTTGTTGTACCTATAGCAACCATGCTTTCCCAGAACAGGGAGTAAAAAAAAAAAACTATGGTCGCGCTTATCACCCCTGAACATGGGCAGGAACTCATAATGACTTGAAGTTTTTGAGATGTTTCCACGTGTTACTGCGGCCGCATGTTCTCCCTGAGGCATGGTATCATTCTTTATTGTGCACCGAGGCATATTTCGGATCAGTCTTGCATCAACAAATACGCCTTGCGGCAAAAGACAACCTTGAATCGTAAGTGCCCTCATCCGTGTTCTCACCCCCCCCCCCCCCCCCTTCCCCATATCCTTGAAACAAGGAATAGTTGGATTAACTGCTGAGACCATTCCAAAGCTGCGTTAAGTCTCACGGTACTGCATCAGCTGCAAACAAGTAGAAATTCAGGCCGGTCTTCCTTAGGAGTATGGCCTGGCTGAGCGTAACTTCTTTCGGCAAGTTTTCGCCACTTCTTCCAAACGGAATATAAAGGTTGCACGGTAAGCAAAGGTTGCACGGTCCCGTCTCCGGGGGGCGCCTGTCAAACGGTTATTGCGTGGAGGATGTGCATTGGATATGAAATGCCGCTCCGCACGCCATATTCGACGCAAATCGCACAATTTGCTTTGCCGGTCGGATATTGTTTCTGTTCGATTTTCCTCGCGTGCTTTCTTTTTTTCTCTTGTTCTTTCTCGCGATTCCAGTTGGCTGGCTTCTGTCCACGTGGTTGTATGGCGTTAGAGTTTTTTATGTCATGTTTTCTGGAAGCTTATGCGTGTTCTTATGGATACTGCTGACAGGAGAGTGCGAACAGGTGCGCTACCCCTTTCATCGCCGCGTGACTACCATCATCCATCTTTTTGCAGGCAAAAAAAATAAAAAAATGTGTGTTTGTAAGGAGAGCGGGGGAAGCGGGGGGGGGGGGGGGTACTTCCTTCGTCCCGCGTTGCTGTTCTACGACGAAACTTGGTGTTTTGTCGTTTCGTCTATTTCCGAAATTGTGTCTATGGCGATACTTCTTAAATCACTTTCTCGAAAAACTATTGGGCCAGTTGTATGTACATTTCGTATTGGAAGCATGTTTCCTATGCGAATTACCATCGTGAACATGGGGGGGGGGGGGGGGGGGGGAGGGGAGGGGGGATTGCAGTACAGGAGATGCCCGGGTTAGTACACGGCCTGCTGTACGCTGACATTGTCTGAAGAGCGTTGGGAAACTGCACGGTGTAAAGCGCTGGCTGGGACGACCGGAAACTCACGACGGCTCATTGCTCTCAGCCGCACCTTGCGCAAGCGACGCTGGTGAGGAATCGCACCTGACGCAACGCTATGTAAACCTGAGCTTATGCAAGCTGCCCTTTCCGGGAAACATTGGCAGTTCGCACTGCGCACGCTGGAATACGCTGAGCATTTCCTCAAATTAGGGGCACTGTGGAGAGCTAGAGGAATTCGCGGTATACAGTTGCGCGGTACCGTATGAGGGCGCTATACGCGCGCTTTTGCTTGGTCTAACCTCATTAAGTTCCAGTGAGAAGTAAGGGGCATTTCTCCGAAAAAAGCGCAGAAAGCTGGAATTGTAACATATATCGGCAGCTCCGTTGCTTTCTGCCTCCTGTTGCGCGTGACTTGATTCTCCTCTGTATATGTTCAAGTTTTCGTGCGTTTTAACACTTCCCGCTGTCTCGCAACCTGTCTCGTATATCGACTGCAACGTAACTTGTAACCGCAACTTTGTAGCAGAGGGGGAAATGGTGTGCTGCTATCCCTTCGGGCCTCCTAATTCTCCACCATTGAGCCCTGAGCCGTCGTCCCCTCGGGGTTCAGAGTGCGTAACGATGGCTGACTGAATCGGCCGGGGGCCTCCGCTGAGCGGCTTTTCCTCCCTGGCGTACAGTTGGACCGGGTGGCGCCGCACTGCTCTTTAGCCTCCTCCTCCTCCCTGTGGAGTGCGATCGATCCTGTAAATGAATCGATGTGGCGGTGCTTCGGCCAGCGTCCGCATGCCTGCGCGGTGCCTCCCCGTCGGGTTCCTTTCCGTCCATCCTCCTCCCGCGCTTCCTTCACCTGGCGAAGTGGCATAGCGAAGACGACGATCGGTGTCAAAGAGGACGCGGAGGAGCACGGAAGAGGATAGGGGCGGGGTTGAACGACTGTTTGCTCTTTACGTTACCACCTTGCACCTCACGTGGGGGAAGGGGGGGGGGTCTCTTTGACCTTATCTTTGATCACTTCTTTTTTTTTTCTTTTTGACTTGCATAGCAGGAAACTGTTGTGCGTCTGCGCAGTCTTTTATGCGAGCCCTTATTCTTTTTACTATTGTCTTTCGGCCGGGGCTGACAAGCTTGGACATCATTGGCCTGATGCCGACTCAAATTCACTAAACCTGCGCAGCTAGTTTGTTCGCTACGTTGCTGCGGAAGATATGATAGAAAACCATTGCAGCTTTGTGCAGCCTAATCATTGTTCGGAGACGTGTTTCCGCCGTAGACACGTGGTAGGGAGTTTACGTTCCCCGCTTTGGTAAATTTGTTTGTTTGTTGGGCTATTAGTTGTTTTCGCTCAAGTTAGAGCGAAGGGGTATTATAAAAATAGCAGAACGAGCTACAATAATCGGACGTTCTGCGGCAATTGGGTTCAAACACCGTTCGAGAAAAGAAGAGCTCCTGCGAGTTAAAAGAAAAGAAGAGGATATCGGGACATTTTAAAGCCAATCTGGTTTTGTCTTCGCGCAGTAACTATATATGTGTCCGTAGTCGACAGTTTTCGGTTCTTATTCGCAGCAGTGACCAGGGGAATACGAAGCCAGACAGGTGTCGGGCGCTTCCCCCTCATAACGGGCCTAATTGAACCTTCTTGCTTAAACCACACTATAGGTGCGCTAGCGACTGCAAACGTCCATTGCAGTAGCCGCGTCAACCGAGTTTGGAAGAGTAACCCTGGTATTCTGAGTACTTCCTCCAGTGGAGCCTACAGTGGAGGAGATCCTTGAAAGCGATTTCCCCGAGCACCAGGATTGCGGAATCCTCCCCTCAGCTGAGTGGAGGGAGCAAATGGAGTGGAGGAGGGACTCAGAGTACGGCCCAAAGACTTTTCATTACTCTCCCATTCCAGCAGCAAAGTCTTTGTGCCAAATTATACGTATCTTCGTCGGGGCTTCTGCTCTTGTTTTGCTATTTTGTTTTTATTTTACTCTGTTGGTTGTAGATACTGTAGAGGCGAGGTTTCAGTACGGCGGCAATAAGTCACACAAAAGTTACCTTGCAGCTTCATTTTTCAAGACTGTGACAGTTTGAACTAAATTTTGTTAATATAGACTTAAAGCATCTGCAAAGACCGTTCGACAGCTCCGCGAAGACGTGAGCATAAAGGCGTAGAGGAAAAGAAACACTTCAATCTCAACCCAAAATCTGGGCTCCGGAGATGTCTTCAAATGCGGCGTCCGTGAAAAGAATCTGGCAACTAATTTATTTATAGCAATGCGGCGGGCGCCTTGTGCTACTGCTTCAACCGTTAGTACGCGGTATTTCGTTCGTTGCGTCTGGATGCGGGAACGAGAAACTGGAGGCATGGCAGTCGCTTTAAGAATTCGCGAAAGCCCGCAATGCCCCTCTTCTCTTCCCTCAGCGGCATTGTGTTTCAGAAACAGGGACAAAAAGAGTACTCTGGCTGAAGCTGTTGTGAGTGGAATGAAGGACACTGTCCTGTAAAAGTGGGGAGGGAGGCGGGGGGGGGGGGGGGGGGGGGGGCAGAGGTAGAAATTAGGTAAAAATGAAAACACTCCGGAGACCAGTTCAGCAAGAAAAAAAAAAAAAAGCAGCGCCTAATGAACCACTCTGCGGGCATAGCAGCCGCCTCAAGTCTTTGCCGTCCGGCTAGCCTGCGATATTGTATTAATTAGAGGGCAAATGGAGACGGAGTATGTAGGGTCCGGCCGGGGCGAGCCCTGTGGGGCGTATAGCCTTAGCCACCGCGCCTCGCATCGGTGCACCCGAGACTGCGAGAGGTGTCGTCTTCGGCGCCCCGGCGCCCCGGCGCCGCTGAGGTGCCGAGAAGGGAACATCTCATTTTCACCCAGCAGGTGTACCTCGCCAAAATGCGGCACGAATGGGCGCCGGGACATCATGATGTCTTCTGCGGCTTTTCTCTTTTTTTCTTGTCGCCTGCAAGTTGACGCGCTGGAGGAGGAATACAAATGATTCTTCAAATTACAGAACTCGTTTGCAGTCAATGAGGTACAGTCAAAACTCGATCTAACGAAACCAGACCATGAATTTCCCGATCTAACGAACGACCTCAGTTTCCCCCGCGGGTGCCCATACGGCTCAATGCTTTGATGAACTCGAACTGACGAAATAGATTCAGCGCCATCCCCGATTTAACGAAGTATTGAGAAACAGACACAATTAAAAAAGGAGCAATTTCTGACGTGTTTTGTCCAAATGCCACCAAAAATATTGTGCCACGTCAGAAAAAAAGAAAAAAAAAACAACAAGGCATCTAGTTTCGTCTTTGCATAGCTCTACGGGATAAACTCAGCAGACGCGGTTTTCAGTCAGTGATACTGGATAACGCCAGCAGTAGTGGCGGCGCCTGCTATTCACTTGCTCAGGCTCTTTGGTGGGACTCACGAAGGATCCGAGGACGCGTTGAACGCGCTTCCGCGCTACAGAAAGCCCGTTCGCCCATAGTTAACTACGCGCACGCAGGCGAAAATCACAGGCTCTTTTTTTTTTTTAGGAAATAAATCCATTTTCCCCAGAAACCCAGGCGTTTTATTATTTTTTTTTGACCGTGGACTTCTCGCGCATTGCCTAATTACGGTAGGTGACCGCCGTAGCCGCCGCAATTACAATGTCGCGGCAGCTGCTGGAATGCGTTTTTTTTTAGCCATCGAACTAATTAAACCAACTGCTTGTAAAATGGCAGTTGCGATTTCATGAATTTCTTCATTTAACAAAATAATTCGCTGTTCTCGGTGTCTTCGTTACATCAGGTGGATAAAGAAAGGGCTTAATATTTCTCACATCTTCGACGTGGATCTGAACTGGAATTTAACTTTTAAGAACAGGAAAAACAAGCCCCTCAGGTCTTCTCTCTGGTGGTGTGCACGAGCGTAGACCACGCCGTGGGGCTCCACCAAAACAGGCAGCAACGTTAGCCCGCATCGGATTGACCTGTACACGTCGACAGTCTCGTCTAAGCATTTTATTTAAACGTTTCCTCGCATTCGACGCCAGAGCAACGTTTTTTTTTTCTTTTTAGGGGGAGGGGGGGGGGGAAGCGTTTTTCGAGATGCACCATTCTCACGCGATATCGGCGGGATAGCGTGTTCCGCTCGCTTCAAGCTTGATCCGCTTCCAGAGGTAGCACAAGAGGAAAGACGGCTGATATTTTCTCGCTTTTGTTTTCAACGCGCTTGAAGTGTAATCCCAACAGTTCCGTTTTTTTTTTTCATTTAATCATTCGGTCCTCCGCTCCTCTCACTTTTTTTTTTTTCTGGTATCTTTCAAGACCGGTTTCGTGGCGGCAATGTTACAGCAGTCTCTTTATTTTACTCCCCGTCTTGTCTTCGTCCTGGCGTAATCCGCGCGTCTGAGTGTTCAAAACAACGACATGCTTTTTGTTCGTACCATTTTTTATATTTTGCTCGCAGACCCCGACGCATAATGTTTGTTTAACGAAGTAACGCAAGCGAAAACTTGGGCGAGGCGTCGTCGGGAGTGCATCGAAAGTTCGTACAAGGTATTGCGTGTTGTTTGCCGGGAAGAACAAAAAAATAAGAAGGAAGGAGTTAGAGAGAGGAGGGTACGGCTGCACCAACCATTTTGTTGAACCCTTCGGATGCCCCGCTAGCGTATACACAGGAAACCAGAAGCGAAAAAATTGAACCGAGAGGAAGGGGGTAACTCGGGGGGTCCGTAGTAGAATAACAGCGATAAAATAACGGCAGCGAGAGCATTAACAACAATGGCGGCCGACGTGGGAGTCGGGCCGAGCGGTGCTGCGGTGTCGTATGTCGCGGTTGGTTCTCCTTGGGAGGGCGTCTAGAGGGCTTCGGTGTCGTCATGCCCTAAGTGAAAAACTTTGCAAATAAGGTCGAGGAGCCTCGAAGAAAAGAGGGTGGGACACGGTGGAGCAATCCGGAGATGGAGAAAGAAGAAGCGGCGCCGAATTTTTTGTGTGCGTGCGAGAATGTCTCAATTTCGGGTGCGTGTCGGGCTTTTCGCTGATTATGAAAAGGATAGAGTTTCGACAATGCGAAACTTTGGTTTTCCCTAATGATCCGCGTGGAGCCTCTTTGTGGCTGTTCGCCGAAGCGGGTCTTCGTTAGTTTCCCAGGAGCAGACCTTCGGGCTGAAGCGAGACGACCGAAACTATCACCTTAACTTGACGCAATTTTAACTTCTGTTGATTAAGTTTGAGCAATTATACTTAGGCGATGAAACTTTGGGGTACAGCTACAGCTGTGAATGAATATTAGTGAGAGGGGGTGACCTTTAATCAGTTATTAAGTGGACGTGGTGAGGCTTATTTAAGTGGGCTGAAATGCCTCGGTGATGGACCGTCCTTCACAAGCCGCGTTTCTTCGTCCAGCGCTGGGGCCGCGTGTCCAGTAGGCGCTCGCGCATGCTGTCGTAAGTCGAGCCCCTGCTGTCGGCTTTGAGTAATGAACGATCGGAAAGCAGACGATGCTGGAATAGTTGCGACAGGACACGGGGGCTCTTGCAGAGACGTTGAAAAAAATTAGAGGCCTGCTGAAATTTAAACTTGGGCGGAACTTTTAAATTGGAAGCGCGATAAGGCAGGACTCGCGGTAACCTAACTTCGCTTTTCGTGCTTTAACGGGGTTAACCATCGCAGTGCATCGTTAAGCCGCCTTTCGGGGACAGACCCGGTGTCGCGGACCGATGGCTAACGCAGGTGCGCCCTTACGTCCTGCCTGCCGCTCCGGTTCGCTGCCTTGCTATTCACATTGGCACTCTATTCAGGACCTGCATCAGTGGCCGTTTTAACGGCTATTTTATGTTGAAACGGAACTATTATTCGCCTCTCGAGGTTTTTAAACCGGTATGGACAATATACACGAAAGAGTGATTAGGGGAGAAGTAAAATGCAAGATGAGCGCACGCCCTTCGTGGCTCCATGTCGCGAGACGGCGTGTTATAATGCTTCCTTATTCAAGGCATGCTAGGGGACTTTCGTGCAGGGAGGAATTCTTCAGCAGCCATAACAAGTCCCGGAAATTTCGGTGACGACAGTACGTCGGCATGCCTCAGTACGTCTCCGTACACTGCTCGCTGCTGCTGCTGCTGATGATGATTGCTATTGGTTTCCCTTTTGTAGCGGGGTGATGACGTATCAGCTTACCAAAAAGGACTAATATACCTATGTTTTATACTCTTGTTTCAATGCTTACGTTGCTTAGGGCAGGCACAAAAAAACTTATTGGGCACAAAATACTTTTTTTTCCTGTTACAGGTAGTAACTGTCCTAGGCAATATTCCCCTCTCTGCTTTTCGTCCACCAGCATTCTTATCGTCTGTTCGTCGCCTCGACAGCCTTGAAGTTAATTCCGTCTGTGCTACCCTTAAATCCTAGGGCTTCTGGAAGCCGAATATTTCCCTCACGTAGATTTGGATGGATACCCTCGCATTCTAACACTATGTGCCGCATAGTTTTTTTTTCTTTTCCGCAGACGACGCATACCCCATCATTTTGTGAATACTTCCCCATAAAGCTCTTAGTTCGCAAGCGACCTGCCCTAGCCTCAGAAAGCAAAGCACTGCCCTGGGAATTATCGTAGACATTTTCCTTTCTGATGTCCAATTTCTCAGCCCTGTACATCTCTAACGACGTTTTAGCTTCCATTTTTTCTCCCCATTCATTCGTTTCTGTCGGCATTGCTTTCTTTTTTGGTTGCCTTGGCTGTTTTGGATTCTCCACTGTCCACTGTTCTTTCCGTATTTCATCGTCTTCCTTAACCACTGTGTGTTCCCCCTCCCATCTTGGCGTGACAGAGCTCTTCTGGGGGCGCTAGCGAAATAGCTTTATCAGTTAAACAACCGTTCTTCTGAGCGCGTACTGTCAGCTCTCAAATCCTTTTCACGTTGCAAACGGTTCGTGGATATCCAAAATTTGAAACCTCAAGCTGCTTGTCACGCGTTCGACGGAGTGCGTAAAGCTTTAAATGTCGGCTTAGTTCAGCTCTGAATCGAATAAGGCTGAAGAAAGCCGGACTGCTGTGTCTTCGTCACTTTCGTGGCTGCGTCGTTGCCGCTGCCCTGGCTTTTCTATTTCCGCTCGTATCAGGTTTCTTATCCTCCAGCGAGCGGGCCAATCTCCAATCCGGACTGTTCGAATGAATAAAACAAAAATCCGAACTGCCTTTCTGGGAGAGCGGGTGCTCATTGATCCACCGCACATTTCTATATAATATCTTGTCGCGGATGTTACTTCCGCCTGCCACGCGTGAGCGAAGCCGGTTCTTTTTCATTGGCGCCTCGATAAAGCTTCCGGTTCCGTCAAAACGGCGGAAGCGTTTGCCGCGCCGAAGGGGCCCGCTGCTTCGCGGCTTTCAGCCGAAAAGGAACACGAAAGAAAGACGGAGGACGTAACTTCGAACAGAGCTACCGCGCTAGGAGGACAAGCAAGAGAACTAAGCCAATACGAATCGGGACGGGGAGTGTGTGCGAGTTGTGGAACGCGCGAGAAAGACTTCTTCTGCCAATGTAGGCGGACCGGGCAAACGTACAACGGGATTGAAGCCCGGCGGGAGACAGAGATGGAACTGACTTGGCGCCCCAGATTGATGGGGGCACGCAGTGCATTCGAGCGGAGCTTCCTCGAACGGACTGGCGAAAATGGTGGAGATGCACGGGGCGTCGGAGAGTCGTTGGGTTAGGAGAAAGTAACGGGTTGGACTCAGGAAAAGAAGAGAAGTCCTTGGTCCACGTCTGGCCGTTCTGCGGGTGGGCTATGGGCGCGTTCGGAAGGGTTAAGGGTAGTCAGCGAGCGGGGTGTAACCGTGCGAGGCGGGGGAGTAAATCGAAGTGCGGCGGCGGCTGACAACATTGAGGTCCGAGCGACTCTTGAGGGCCCCGCTTCTCCATCGGCGGCCGCGGTAGTGGTAATCTAATCAGTAGCAACAGTACGTGCGCTCACAATCCGCCGTCGTCCTGGAACCCATCAAGCTCTCTCTGTCTCCGCCGTTCCATTCCCGCCGGGCGTTTGAACCGCGCGCTGCGCGATTGGTCCCGGCGACGAATTGTTCGAGCGGACCAATAGAACACTGGCTCCCCTTTGCGTTTCTTCTTAGTTGTTCGCTGGTGTGCGCAGCTGACAAATGAGCACGCAAAGGCTGAGAGCGCGCTTTTTCAAAGCGCCGATGGAACGACGCTGTGGGTGATGAAAAATGGCGGCGGTATTACGCGCCTGCCAACCTCATCTTGCTGCTGTTGCTGCGCGCCCAAGAATTTACCCTGTCTGGCTGTATTACCACGGGAACAGCGTTGGAGGAGCCCGTTGTAGAAATGGAGTAGCGTTCTGGTCAACTACCCGTACCAATTGCGCGGCACGCCGCATTGGGCCGCTGTTTGTTTGCGGTTTGGTTGGCCCTGTTGAAGCGGTTGCTTTGCCGCAACAACTGAACTGCAACGAATCCTGCGCTGGTCCCATAACTGGCCCTTTAGGCTGGATTTTATTTCTGTGGCATTCATTTAGAGGGGGGGGGAGTGCATGAAAGGGGGACATAAAGTAAAAGAAATGATGGATTAACAAGCCCAACCAATGAATGAATTCGAAATTAAAAATGGTCATCGGGATGCTGTGGGTGCAACCTTCCTATTGTTTGGTTCTTTTTTCTTTTCCGTCAAGGGTATTGCAAAAGCGTGATCGTCGTACCGAGAGCAGACGTCGAAGCTGTGTAAGCTTCTGTGCGTAACTCGCCAAAGAAAGATATTTATCTGGCGTAGTTTGATGATGGGCGGAGTTAGTGAGTTGAAGGCCTCGTCCACGTCTCGTCCACCCTCTCCCCTACCCCTTCGCTGTTGGGAAATTCCAGGTGTGGCGCGATCTCCTCCACCCTTACATAAGTTTACAGCTGAAAAGTTTACATTCACTGAAACAGCGTCATTTTTGCTTTTACCCGATCATATTTGTTGCAGGATCGCCGCACGTATCACATCATCCGGTTCACCCACTCGCGCTGTCGAATGAAGGTTGATTCAGCTTGAAAGCCTTGCAAATGGAGCGGTCACCGTCTAAGGTCAATAGTAAATGCTCGAGCGGCTTTGTTTCAAATATTTCTAGGCTCCTCTCCGCCCTTTATATGAGGTGGACGTTGTAATATTTTACACGGCTATGGCTTTCTGTGCCGTATATAAGAACTGACGAGCCCATCTCCCTGGGCTGCCTAGTGGTTACTTGTATTTTCTTGGGTCACTATCACTACAGTTAACGAAAAGGGTCTCTCTCTCTTCTTTCTTTCTTTGTGACGTAGTGGGGTGGAACAAAGAGAGAGCTGGAGGTTGGTATGGAGTAGGGTGCTTCAGTGTAGGCTACTCGCCCGAGCGGGACCAGGAGAAACATCCAGCCACCATAGTTTGGGACGGCGCGCGGCAGTCGGATAGGTAGGTGCTCGCAGGGGCCTCTGGCTTCCCTGGACGCCCCTCGGGGCTGGGCAGTGCCCGTCTCCAATGCTTGGACCCCACTGGTCGCACGCGAAGCGAGGCGAGGAAGACGGTGCGTTCATTCGTTGCCCTCGTCGTCCATCCCGACGGACCGTAGCACCGCCGCTCCGGACCACACACACCTATTCTTTCTCTAGCCCTCTTCCCTTCCCATACCCTCTCCACCGCTGGGCGAAAGTCGACAGCCATGTGGTATAAACGCTCCAAACAAACAAAACCTGGACGTTGTTCGCTTTGTTGACCGGGAAGAGGTGCCAGAAGGCTAGTGTGTAATTGTATTTAAAAAGGAGCAATCCGAGGAGAATATTTGTGATGACTACTGCATGCTGTTGGCTCAACACGGCCGCGATAGTGGTCATCGACCGTGACGCGTGTTCCAGCAGTAAGCAACTAACGAGCAACGAACGTGGCCGATGCTGTCCCTAGTTCATCCACACATGAGGTGGAATGCCTTTTATTTAATAATAGCGGCTGTCCGCTTAACATGCCGATCGGTCGGCCGGGCTACTATAACGTGGGGTCTGTCGAGGTGGGGAAGGGGGGGGGGGGGGGGGGGGCAACACCCGCGCAGCACGCCAGATTAAGCCCGGCGTGTACTTTGGAGGAGATGAGCCGCGTCTCCTAGTGGCGCCTGTACCTCGTCGCTTTCCCACCTCTGTCGATAAGGCACGGCAACGGAAAGGCGCCGTTGTCAGGCCCTGTTTTCGGATTGGGAGCTTTCGGTGGTGCTTTAGTTTCTTCCCTTTTATTCGCTTTATTTTTCCCCGCTCGTCCTCTCGGTTCGGCACGCCTCGAGTGCCTCTCTTTACTCGGACGCCCTTGTTTTGATTGAAAACAGAGGGACGCCCCCGGCCGCGGCGGGCTTGAGCCCTAATCGATTGCGACGGTATGCATGCAACATTGTCGTCTCATGCGCGCAAAGCTGGCTTGTGTTGTTAGAAGCGCGAGAGAAACAAAAATTATTTGAACAAGAAGCTTGTTGAAGAAGTTTGCTTACAAAGCAGAGAATATTTGTTTTATTTTGTTGTGTTTATTTCGCTGTTTGCTCCTTCAAAGCGTTAGGCGCAGTTGTCTTATTTTGGCTGCCTGTATAAAGTTTGTGCTTGGACTTTTGCAGAGCAGGGGGCCCGTGCGACACGGCACGAAGAAGGGAGAAACGTTTTAGGACGAAAGTTAGATTCGAAACTAAACCATGAGCTGTTGTTTAGCGTTATTTTTTGTTGCTGTTGTTGGTTCTCTTATAAGCTATCGATATAAAAGTGCCGCCCTTTGCCTTAGCACGTGTCCCCAAGCAAAGATTTAAAAATGTTGGAGGAGAGAGATAGAGAGGGAGAGGGAGTGAGATTGTTTTTTTTTTTTTTTTTTTCCACGTCAAGCAGTCAAGCCGACCCGAAATCTCAACAAAACGTCGTTTTCCTCAGTAAGGGGCTAACAGTGAGTGAAACGTCGTCTTCTCTATTTTAGAGTCCTCGAGCGCTAAGTCGCCCGTGTGTGGTTCCAAGTCGCTGTTTACGTTTGGAGAGGCCGCGGACCTTTGTCGAGTGCGGCGGTGCCCTTCTTCGCCGCCGGTCTCCGCTGCTGTGCGGGGAAAGTTTACACAGGCACGCCTCCGCGGCGGCAGTTCGTCGCGCAAACCCGGATTTCATCGCCTCCCGCACCGTGGAACGTTTGCTGCCGCGTGTTCGCGAGCTCTTCCCCTCCCGACGATCGTGGGTGGGCCTGTATAAACTGCGCGTATACAAATTCTCGTGGCAGCGGCCCACGTTCGCTCGCTCCCTCGGCGTTGCCATGGGCGTGACGTCGGCGAATTACCCCTCGTGAAGTGGACGCTTGTCCCGCGCCCTGCAGCGAAGAGGCCGGGGGAGAAAAAGGCCGGGACGAGAGAGAGGGGTGCCGGGATTGAGAGGCTGGAGGAGCTTTTTGCACCTCGCGGCCGGCGCGTGTTGCGGCCGGAACTCAGGGCGGCAGCAGCAACAACTCGACGGTGGCGGCTCATGAAAGTCAATGACTCAAGGTCGGGGCTTCGCTTGGTTCCTGAACCCCGGATGCTGTAGTATCGGGGGTCAAGGGAGAACGACAGCGCCGGCTCCGGGAAGAGGGGAGGGGGGGGGGGTGCTCTCGTTGGTTGGGCAGTAGGCGATGCGGAGGGTATATACACTTGCGGCTAAAGCAAAGCTGCCCGGGTTATTTACGGTGTTCCGGCGCACTCTGGTTGGGCGACGTGTAAAGGGGAAAAGTGTGTTCGCAAATCGTGTTATACGCGTCCGCGGTTACGTGTTTGGTTTGCAGCCGTCGGGCTGTTTTTATGGGGCCTTCGCTATCCTCGTCCCCCTTCCTCCTACCCCTGGTCAATCTGTGGGATCTTTTCGTCGGCCTTGCGCGTTGGAAGGGTCGGGAGCGACATCGACTGGCAAAGAGGTGGCCGAGAAGGTTGAGGTGGCCCGAAGATGTCTGCGTGGAATATCGCTTTGCCTAAGTGCTGCATTAACGGGATAACATGTCCAGTGGTAATGGTTGTTGCTTCTGCCTTAGAAAATAGATACTTACAGCACGGGTCGTACCTTTATTTGGAGTCTTTGCACTGAGTTCTTGTTTTTATTTTTTCGTGGGCTTCAGCAACACCATTGTTTACCGTTTAAAATGTGCCGTTACTCGTCGGGGTTTTGTTTGAAGTAACAAGAATTATTTTTTCACGTTTTATACGACAGACATTTCCGGTCGCAAAACGTTTAATCTAATGGACACTGATTCTGCGCCAATGCTCATCGTGCCTCCGTTTTAGTAGACTGACATATCTTTATTAGTACACTTGCGATAACACACTTTCAATCCCTGAAAAGTGTCACGTGACACTTTACACTTTAGGACTCGGGGAAGTATGACCTGGGAATGTGCCCGATTTTGTAGTATGTTGTACTCAGATTGTTCACGTCCTTATCCCCTGTACCGTATTCATGTTGCAGGCTCTGCTGCAGCTAATTTGTATGCCGAATTGTTCGGCTCTTTCTAAGGCATTCTACACGGGTTGCTTCATGCTGCGCTCGAGCAGCCTCTTGTGCTCTGATCGTCACGCTTCTTTCACGGAGGCATGATCGCCACGACTTTGTGCCCTTTCGCATGGCACTTTTACCGCATCCCCGCGTTTTTTATGTAACGACATACACCGCGTCCGGGCGGTTATTCGGGCTCGTTCTTCGCGCGAGCGGAAACAGATGTTTGTTAACATCGCATGGGAGACATGCGGGCTTCTCTTCCACGCGTAACCGGAGGCAGAGATGGATTTGCGTACGGCTTTCTGGTCGAAACTGTTTGCGCAATGCGGCGCAGATGACTTGTTCACCGTGGTCGGCCCGCATCACACCGAGAGCAGCGTTGCAGCGCGGTGGTCTGAAGTACGAGGTCGTTCTCAGTTCTCTTCCCCCACTCACTCTTTCCCTACTCTCCTCCTGCCCGTATCAACTCGTCGCAGGAAAACTTTTCTTTTATACTTACACGGTGGAACTTCGAGCCGAAGAGTGTTTGCGGTCGAATATTCTTCTGCTCAGGTCGCCCTTGTGTGGATATGCCGTCGTCTTAAGCGCAGATAAGGGTGTGTGACGGGATGTTGAAGTGTTTCAGTAGGTTATAACATATGAGGAAAAACTTCGGACAAAGTAGCGGCCTCAGTCCTGCGGCCAGCGCTTTGACAAGAACTTTGCCATCGAGTGCCGCCGTCGTCATAGCAAGTCTTGCATTGTCGAAACGGACTTATGCCGCTACCTTGCTCATAGCTTGCCTAACACCTTCCAAATTTGATATATATACATATATATATATATATATATATATATATATATATATATATATATATATATATATATATATATATATATATATATATATATATATATATATATATATATAATTTCGTTTGGGTCAACCCCAAAATGAAGAAATAAAACTCGATTCCACAAAAGCCTAAACGACACCAAAACGTTTTTATGACAAGCAGTTACAGGTTCGTTTTTGGAAGTACATATATTCCGTATATCGAATATTCCGTATAGCGTATATATATTCGGTATATCGTATATATTCCGTATAGCGTACGTTTTTCGCTGCCGTCATCGATGAGCTAATTGCTCTCTTATTGTTTGTCAAGTTATCTCTGTACCGCTCGATCAGAGAGAAGGCCACTTTCTTATGCACTGGGGCAAACGAAGGGTTTGATTGATTGATTGTAGGGTTTAACGCGCCGACGCAACGCAGGCGATGAGGCGCGCCGTAGTGGAGGGCTCCGGATTAACTTTGACCACCTGGGGATCTTTAACGTGCGCCGAAATCTCGTACACACGGACGTTTTTGCTTTTCGCCTCCATCAGAAAAGCGGCCGCCGCGGCCGGGAATCGAACCCGCGACCTCGTGCTCAGCAGCGCAACGCCTTAGCCACTGAGCCACCGCGGCGGGTATGCCAACGAAGGGCTTTTAACACTTTCGCCTGCTGCGCTCAACACCAGCTATTCTGATTGTTGCCAAGAAACGCGTTTTCTTGCTGGCGCGCCTTTATTTCTCTCTCTGACCTTGACTGAGAGGCTTCACACTCTGGCAGAACGACGTTGCCCAGAAACAACGCGCACCATCGGAAAATGATGTGCTTGTGTTTCAAATGAGTTTCATTCTCCCGGGACACGCATCTTTGAAGCGGGGCACATACGCTCACGCGTAAGAATCCCACCCGTCGTGGATTGCGGCAATAATTATTATTTTTAGAACATTGTACAGTAGTAAATCTGGTTTTCAACAAATGTCCCCTATCACGTGAGTGAAACAGGTTAGAAAATGCTCTCAGTTTACCATCGTTCCTACGATGTCGCGCCTTTCACCGTCGCCGTGTCCTCCCACCCGGCGAACAAGTTAGAAAAAAGAAATGACGAAACAATTTCATCTAGCCCGCCGTTCCGCATCGGCGCTCCCCCTGTGAACGGGCGTCGCAGGGTATGACTGGCGCGACCCCAATTTAAATTGGAAGTGCGCTCATTATTGTACCTCCGTCGCGGTGGCGTGCGGCCGTATTGTCGAACACGTGTCCTCGTGGTCGCCTCGCCTGACGGAGCGTGTCCCTGCGTTGGCCACCTGCATTCGCTTGTCCGACGCACGTCGTAAGGTCTCGCGCTGTCTCTCTATGTCCGATACGTGTGTCGCGAGCGGAACCACTATCACAGACGCTGCGGGCACTGAACGTTCAGCGCAGTTTCATCTTTATGTCGTGCTGTTTTCCCCAGTTTTGGAAAAAAAAAAAAAACGAAATCTCGCCGCTTGATCCCTTGTACCCCTTTTTTAAGGTGATGCTCTATTCTGCGAGTAACCGTTATTGTTGTTGTTGTTGTAGTAATTGTAGTTGTCCAGTCAAGAAAATGGCCGCCATTATAAGGAGTAAATTATAAACGCCTGAGACATGTGTGATTTGATGGGATTTGAATCTGGGTTATTGGGACGAAGGTGCCTTCTGCCCAGTAATACCGGTACCAATTTTGTCGCGAACTTTAAAAATGATAACCTAGATATTAAGGGAAACGCTTGAAGCATTGGTGACTCCCCAGCCGCTATTCTGCTATTGGTCGCCGCCGACTGGAACCACTGCCAGGAAACATGGCTGTGCGGCTGTAATTGGGCCTCTAACTCTGATTGAGCATGCCACCTCAATCCAGCACTGTTAACTGGGATTTCAGTGTGAGAGCAAAACATGGGAGGATTTTTTTTCTGACCTTTTTTTTTTCGTTTGGGAAACGAAGTGCTATTTCTTTGTGGTTGAAACATAGTTGCATTTATTCTTCACGGGCCCTTGAAAGTTTTTGCTAAAGCTAGGCTCTTCCGTCATACGTTTCCGGCGCGTTGCGCTCGCAGGGGAACATGAGGTAGCTACGGATATTCAGTAGAATCGCGATAATTCAACCTCGAAGGGACCCCTGGATTTTGTTCCGATTGTCAGAACTTTGAATTATCAGAAGTTTTCATTAATACGAGTCCGGGTCAACATACCAACTTGCTTTGTAATGAAACATTTCCATATATATTCAGTAATACAACATTCACAGGCAATACTGAAGGGCTATTCACAATTTGGAGAAGCAAAAACAAACAAACAAAGAAAAAAACAAATTGATGACTGCGTTGTCTTTGCATGACAGGCTAAACCGTTTTCTCTGCCGGCAAGAGCAGCCAGTTCATTGCTTTCATACGTGTGAGCAGGTAATCGGCTTCACTTGTCACTCTCAGTGTTATAAATGTGCAAATGTGCAGCTGGAATTGCCAAATGTAGCCGATATTTTCAGCCACGGACAAGCAAAATGTACGAATTAACCGAATTTACGTGATGAAGCAGAATAAATTAAGCGGCTTTAAAATCCCTTGAAAATACAGCGGGCAAGCATAATGTTGAAATTTGTTTGGAATTTACCGAAAGTTTGAATTATCTTGACTCTACTGTACATGACTTTCGCTGTGAGAGCGGGCAGAAAATGTTAGTATCCTCCTGTTCGATGTGGCTAGTCATCGCCAGAAGCATTGCAAAGAAGGTTTGTTTAAGGATGAGGGGGAGGATGAGGAGGTGGAAGAGGGCGTAGGCAGTCCTCGTAGTACCCCGCAGTGTCCCACTGCACGCATGAGCGCGGCCCCATTTCACGGCGGTTGCTACTGGCGCTAGTCAAGCGCCTAACGACGACGTTTGTTTGTTTATTCCCTCCCTCTGTCGTTTGTTTCTTCGTGTAGTGACGCTAACCGAACCGTGAATATACGAAAGCGCTTGGAAGGCGCGCGCTGAAAACAGGCAAAAGAATATATGCGCAAACTGGCGCAAACGGCCACTTGGGTGCAAATTGCAGCTGCCACCGCAGCGTCTACAGAAAACGGGCCCGGAAGACAAACTCGATTGTCCCGCGCGATGACAGCCGCGTGACAGGTCGGCCAGCGCTTGTCGTCGGAAATTGTCGCTTGATTGGCTGCTGCTGCGAGCGCGCGTAACCGCTGCGATGGCGGGGAACACGCATCCCCCGGATAACCAACCCCACGCACTCGTTGCGGGCATTTGTGCCTGCGATACCAGCCTAAGCAAGCGCCTGCTTCAATAACGGTGGCCTTAAGAATGGAGCGAGGTCTCGTAGTGGAAAACGGTGAGCTGGCGCGCTTGGCGCTTTTGTTCTTACGAGTCGATCTGTAAAGGCAACTCATGCCTTAAAGGCATTCCGCTACCAAAAAGAAAGTGACGTGTCGTGCACGATGTAGATTCAGTTAATGCTGAAGCAAACTGCGTATTTAACGGAGCCCGCGAGAATAAAATGCGAATGATCGCCTGACCTGACAATATCGTTTCCTCAAATTGTTCTTCAAAATCTGCGTCCACGATTTCAGATCTGTACTTACCGCTGCTTTCTGGCAGATATCAGCTTTAACCAGTGTCGAAGAAGTTACTATTAATAGGAAAAGTAACACGACTACCACTATTATTACTCGTAATACTGTGTAGCGGCAGTCGCAGTAGTACAGGACCAACCAGTTGTAGTTCCAGTAATACAAACAGTAGCTGTAGTAGTGGCAGCAAAAGAGAGAAATGGACGTTCTGGATCGACATGTACTCAGCCCCTCGTAATCGTTCGTGTTCGGTGATTGTAAGCCACTTCGTAATCACCAAGCTACCAGCGAATTGAAACTAACAACCGGACAACGAAACGCGTGACAGAGATGAAGTCGGAAGGCTATCAGCCGCAATTCTCTTCGTAACCACTGGAACAGCAAGAGAGAACTTTATCGTGCCCTCGGGAGAAGAGAGGCAGTGAAGCTGACGACCATAACCGACTTCGCTCCGCTCATTTCCAGCCGCCGTAGCGTGAAATTGAGCTGAATGGGAGCTGTTGTCTCGGTGCTGCCGCTCGCCTCGAAAGATGAATGTATGCGAGGCCCGGACTCCACACCATCCGCACCTAGCATTCTGTCCACATTGCGCCATCGTAATCAGATCGATAACAGGCTTTTTTCGTGTTGAAGGATCGGTTGAATCCGATGATGTGCGGCTGTTGCGAATCACCGGAGGGAAATGTTTTGCAGAGGAAGCGCTGCGAAGGCATTGCTCGCCTCTGGGAGGTGTCTTATTCGAGCGCGCAATGGCGCCAGGGGCGGTGGTTGTGCGCTCACTTTCCCCCGCATGTCGCGGCGTCCGCGCGCGTCAGCGGACGAATAATTTTCCGAGCGCCGCTGCGCGCCTACAGCTACGCCGTCGTCGTCGTCGACCTCGTCGACCTCGTCGGCGACGTCGAGCCCCTTTCGCCGGGCTCGTTCATCCGTGCTGCTTGCACGTCGGCGCCGTCGGCTGACGCAGCACTTCACCCCGCATGGCTTGGCCTGGCCCCCTTTTTCTGTCTACGGTTGCGACGGCGGGTGGTCGGGCCTCGCAGGGCCACTGCGGCTGCCTGCCCCTCGCGTCCCCGCCGGGGCAGAGTTCAGCGCATACGTCGCATTTCTCTTCCTCTCGCTCTCCGCCGCTGCCACTCGCCTGTCAATCCGTCTGTCGCTCTGGCGTTCATCCGGGGGGCCCTGCGCAGGAAGGCATGAACTCGTTCTCGTAGTTAACGTGGGGTGGGCCTTGCTAAATCTCCATGGCGGTTTCCCCGCTCGTATTCGTCGCTCTGATGTGAGGTCGTTGTTTGGGATTGTAACACATACGTACATAGCACGCACGCAGACCGTGAGAGACGGATATGGAAGGAAAGAAAGAGGGAGAGAGCGAGAGAGTTGCGCTGGGTTAATATAGGCTCTGATTAAAAGCAGGAATTCTCCATCGCGTGGATCGACATTAAGGTATGATACCCAAAAACGAACATTTTAGGTTTTTTTTTTTCTCTCCTGAGCTTGTGAGATGCCTTCGCATTAAAACCTGGAAAAAAAATATATGCAGCATGGAGGAAGTTCTGCAGGTCATTATTGGCTGTAAGAGCTGATTCCCTCAACTGTCCTCGGGGCACCTTCGCCCCACACAAGCGCTGAGATGGCAAAGACTCAAGGCGGAGTCTACTCATTCTTCCGGGCTGCGCAAAGTACAATAATCCAATTCGTGCGGGCTTCGCCAGTTACACTAATCAATTTCGCTCCAGCGCTGTACCCGGCTCAGTGGCATCTATTTGTGCGATGGTTATCAAAGTCATCCGTAGTAAGGAAATACAAGACGTGCTGCCATAAATTCGTGACCTCTTAAGCACAGCAATCTCTTCACCACTTCCGTGAACTGCATATCAATAAGCATACATGCTTATTTATACATACCAGGACGTGGCTTTGTTCTTTCGTACCTTCCACTGAGTTGTTAAAAAATAAAAAAAAAAGGATACTTGCTTACGTGTTCGACCGCCGCGAGTATGTGGGAGATGCCATGACCGTGCGCAGGATCGCTGCTCTGCCTTTGATCAAAGACGCCTTTAGCGCTACTTACAGCCGCTCGATCATACACGTTCCAGTCGGAAGCCGTGTTTTTTATAATTTACCGCGCAGTGTGTATAGCCGGCCGCGGAGAACGGTCAGCCGGCCGGCTGTACGCACAGCCAGAGCATCGCGTGCACTGGGCGGCGATGATCGAACCGAGGAGTAGATTAGGAAGGGAATCGTCGTTCAGCCCGCGCACTTCTTTGCCTGATGGATCGACCCGCAGAATGAAAGGGGAGGCCGGGGCACAAATAAGAAGGCGCTTTTTCATAGCAGGGCTCGCCCCGTACAAGATTTGCTGCGCGGCTGCCGTCGGTTGTTCCCGCCTCCTCCCTTGGTGGGCCGTGTGTTTGAAACGCGCGCTTGCTGCTGCCGACACTCACACAGTGCGGTTGCCAGGGCGATGAAGGGTTTCATGCAAACGCGCGCACTCGGTTGCCGCCCCCGCCAGCGACCTGACGCGGCAACCCTTTGGTTCCAACACCTTTGCTTCAGTTTTAAATGGGCGCGTTCGGCAGTGCTAGAGTGTGTGATGGACATTTCAGTTGCGGTGTTGTTAGTACTAGGTTTCTAGATAGGGTACATTCGGAATGGCAGAGAAGGGCTCGTTGTTGCTCGGAGGAGCGAAGTGCTAGGTTTGGGAGGAGGGCGATTACATGCTTAAGCCGTGAATTATATACAGTACTGCCCACTTATAGCGAACCCGGTTTTAATAGCGCTACAATGAAGAAATCTTATCTTCGTTTCCCGTTACTATTGGTATACGTAGATTGTGTGTCCAGATATAGCGAAAATCGGATATAACGAACTGATTTCAATTTCCCGTTGTGTTCGTTATAAGCGGGCTCGACTGTATCTCCCGTGCGCACACGTGCTTGGTAAAGGGACTGTACTAACTAATGCTACCTGACGTTTCCGTTATCATACGATACCGATTGCGTTTGCCATATCAGGTGTGTTTGAACAACAAGGGTCTGCGCTATGCGGATACTGCTCCCTGCGCACACTGAAAAAGGCGACGTTCGGGCGACGCCACGGGGAAGGAAAGATGGGGAAGAAAGTAAGGGTAAACAGGCCGTATATTGAGTTGATCATGTTTTACGCGCCGAAACTACGCAGGTGTGATGAGGCGCGACGTTGTGGTGGGCTCCGGATTAATTTTGACAACCTGGAAATTTTTTACGCGCGCCGAAATCTCGAACACCCGGGCGTTTTCTGTTTGTTTTTTCCTTCGCCTAAAGCAGGCCGTATAGAGCGGCCGAAAGGTGAAGAGGACTTCCCAAAAATATGATCTCGAGCGGGGACGAAACCGTCTACAATCCCAGCGCGCTATAACATACGGGCTCTTCCTCACTTTCGAGAGTCGTCTGCGTCGCCGGGGGCATTAAGGCGACGCCACCGAGAAGCGCTCAGGCCTCTCGAATGCGTCGCGAAAGCTCATTCGATTAAGAAGTTGCTCTCCCCGAATTGGCTGGACCAGGGAGGCGCCCGCGTAAGAGGCGCCGTGGCTGGTCATTCGTGGCGCGAATGTAACGGGGGAAAGCGGGGGCGCCCTGCGGGGGCCCCGTTAACCGGTACGTAGAGTGCGGACAGCGTCGGTCGGGCGAAGTGCTTATCTCGGATTAGGGGGCTCCCACCGCCGCCAGCAGCGTCGCATTTCTGGCCATCATTTCGGCCTTTTCTCCCCTCCCCTCGGCGGCTCAGGTGCGGACACAAAAGAACGTGCCGGCCGCTTCTATCGGATCGATGCGAGCGGACATCGATTACGCTGCCCGAATCCGCCACCACGAAACACGCTTGGCGTGCGTAGTCTCTGTCGTGCGGTCTAACGCGTTTCCTTCCGCTCGCTTCGCGGGTTCCTATTTAATTCTTGTTTTGTTGCGTATTTAACATTTATTTATTCCCTGCTACGCGTAGCACTATAGAGCCTGGTTTCTAAAGGACCCGAAAAGTGCGTCGAAGTACGGGTGGAAAACCGACGCGGTCCTTTTTTCCTTTTTAAGTGACAGCTTTTCATAGACAACTTCTTCAAGAAAAAAAAATGCTGGTCTTTCTTGTTTCTATCTGTCCGTATTCATGCACGTGTCCTCCTCTGCTGGTCGATCAAGCGAAAGAGGCGCCAAATTCAAACGTATACACTTACGTTAATGCGCACTGCTAAATGAGATTACGTGCCAGCAAAAGTGAGGGAGGTATGCTGCTTTCTACACGCTATTGCACGGTAGGCTGTTCGCTGCCTGGGCGTCAGCGGATGGAGGGTGTAGGGCCCCAATTTTTTTTTCCCCTGCCTGATACAGGCAACAGGGGTGGCGTTCGGTGGTCTCTCTCTCCAGCTTTTCGGTCTCTGTGCGCGCGTGCCAAAATCACACGGTGCGCGAGCCTGCCAGGGAAGAGAGGAGAAACAGCTAGAGAAACAAAACAAGCAAGCAGAACCAAATTGTAAGGTGGCTGTTAATTTGTAGTTTTCTCTTCGAGAGCTGAGCGCTTCCCTTAACCGCGGAAGTTTCAGCATCGTCATATTATAAAGAAGAAACAACGGGCAATAGGCAAGCCACAGGCTCAATAAAGCTTTTTTTTCTCTCTCTGTCATGGATCTTTAGATCGTAGACTCGCAAAAGCGTCGAAGTGGCAGCACGTAACGCTAACAGGTCCGATGGAAGATTTGCGAGCCAGAATGCTATTAGTGCATTCCATCGCGCCGTTCTCTCGTTGGACGACGGGTGAGAACTCGGGAGTGGGTGAGGGCGAAATTAATGCGGACTAACACCTCACCCAGCGACGCACGCCCTTATTATGCCTGTGGATGTCCACCCTCCTTCCTACCACCTGGATGCCATTGGTGAGAGGAAGGGACACGGCAATATTGGCCGCACGTTCCTGCCTCAGAATTTGCGCAAGTGCTTGGTCGGTGCCTGCAGTGTTCACCAAGTACACGACGATGGGTGTCTCGTCGCGAAAGGTTCAGTGTCGACCACCGTGCAAGAACGCAGCGAATGCAAGGTATAACCGCTTCCCTCATTTCGTGCACCGGCTCGGCCACCCCTGCGCGTGCTTGCACGTGTGCGGGAAGCGGGGATGTATGGAAAGCGTCTCGCCGGCCGCCGAACACGCCGTGTTTCATGTGGACGGCGCACACACTTTTAATTAAAGCGGCGGCGGCGGCGGCGCTGGCGGCGAAGAAGGCCACTCGAAGAGTTCTCCTCGAGCCCAGATCGCGGCTGCGCCTCTCGCGCCAGTCGCTTGGCTGCCCTGCCGCCTATGCACGCCTCTACACCCCCTTCACCTTTTCCCCCACCGGCCCCCCTTTCTTGAGCCGGCGTGGCTGGCGACTTGGCGGTGCGGAGAAAGGCGTTTGGCAGTGACACACGGCCTGCGACCAGTCGAGCGAATCAAGTGGAAGGAGGGCGAGGGGGTACGCCCTCCTTCCCCTCCAATTTTCCTCGCTTCGCTTCACTTGCGAGAGGAGGAGAGGTGGGGAGAGCGCAGCAACGAGGACCACTCGGCTAACCGTCGGAGCGAGGCGCATAAATTATTTCCTGGTTAAAAAGTGCGCGTGCCGCAGCGCCCAGCGCGGGGCACCGTCTCCCCCTTTGCCCGTGAGCCGCGGGGGTGTACCGTTTCGGGCACGGTCGAGCGAGAGAGGCCAAGAAGACGTTTTGTCGGGGATTAATTAGCCGGCTCCTATGGTGCGCTCTGCTCTTCTAGCTCGCGGCGACGTGATGATGCCAGTGGTGGTGGCTCGGATGCCCGAGACGGCGGTCTTCGCGTGCCGCGTCCTTTTCAGCAGGCTATCTCTCTCTCTCTCGTTTGCCCGGTTTCGTTAGGGAAGACGTCACTCGTGTGTGAACGGTGCCTTCACTGCACGACGTGTGGGCGCTGAGGTGAAGCTCCCTTTGAATGATGCGGTCACTGGCTTTTGCAGTGTTGTGGGAAAGGGCGTTACAGATGGCAGCTAATCGTACCTCTCCCCGTTTCTCATGCTGCGACACGCCCGTCTGTCTTGGGGGTATTTGGCTGCCGCAATTCGTGACACTGCTTCAGAAGACCTGGGGTTGGTCACAGTAGTGGGAACTCATTCGCCCTCCCTGACTCCTTTCGTTTTTTTTTTCTTTTTCTTTGTGTTGTGGGCGATAGGGCCGTGGACTACAGAAAAAAAAAAAACTGTGGTTGATTCCTCTGTCATAGGAATCGGTAAAACACGAAAGTGAAATGTACAGCGAAATCTGCAGCTGAGCATGATTTGCGGGTCGACAGCTGTCTTGTGGATGTGCTTGGCGAGCGACATCCTGCTGGCGGGTCGCTTCGGCGTAGATGTAGTGGTGTCATTTCCGTGAGGTATATTACGTCAGGGAAATCTTGGTGTATCCCGGCATAAAACACTTTCGCTTTAAAATATAGGACTAGAAAACGAGCAACTCTAAGTATAACGTACACTTTAGTACTAAAGGTTGCTTCCCCGCAAGAAGAGCCTGTGTGCAGGGGTGCACCCTTTGCAGGCCGCTTGCTTCGTTGTACTGGCGTCACTTCCGTGACAGATATGACGTAAAATCTTCGTGAATCCCGGAATAAAACAGTTTCTTGTTAAAAAAAGCATCTCTTTACATCGTTTCTGGAAACGACGTAATCGGCCGCGTCCCTTTCATCAAGGGGCGTTCAGCTGAGGCGCGCTTTCTTTGCTGGTACTCGCGGACGCTTTCAGCGAGTCGTGATCGGCAGCCCATCCTTGACTTCTCTCTCCGCATTTTTTATCGTGCACTTTTTACCCTTTGCACTTTTACTCTGAAGACGAACCGCCACATAACTCGATCTTCAGCCTTGTTTGAAAGTCAGAGAGGCATTATGAACGAATTCGGGGAAAAAAAAAAAAAGAAATCGACTGATTCAGTTGCTGCGGTATGGCTGTTTTGGTCACTCCTTAGTACTGAAAACCGAAATCCCAGTTGCACCGCAACATTCATCAAAAGAGCAAGCACTTCTGATCTTTTTTTCTATCTGGACCCGTTAACGGCTCATTACGTGGCTGCTGCTACTGGATATCGATCGAAAAGCATGAATGTCGTGTTCCGTAATCTATCGGAATTGGCAGAACGGCTTTATTTTTTCTTGGTCGTCGATATCACAAGTGTCCGGAAACATGTCTCGAAGGCGGTCAATAAGCTCGGGCATTTGTGTGTTTACGTGTTTTGATCTTCTCACGAATAGCGCGAAGCTCGAAATTACGCTGAGAAATTCGCCGCATCTTCCGTGTGCCCTTTTTTGAATCCTCGCCGTTTTTCGCCGCGGTTCTTACTCCTCATCACCTCGTAATTTTCGCCGCCGTGCTTCTGCGTCATCACCGCGTTTCCGCGTCAAGGATATTAAATTACGGCCATAGGCCACATTTTTTTTCTTTCACTTCCGTTGACGACAAGACTCGTCCTTGCCTTGCCTCCTCTAACGCTTACTCCGACACTTTTCCTTAATTAGTGTCCCTGCAACAAGCTTACGCGCTTGTTTGGGAAAATTGGATAGAGAAAATTTGCGAAAATCGGATCAACTGTTTACAATGTCTTGAAGGCATAGCTTCTGGTGTTCCTCAAGGCTCGGTAGTTTGATTAATATTATTTTCTTTATACAAAATTATCTTCGCTTGAAGTTGAACTTGAGCATGAAAATGTAATTACGTATGCTGGTGATACTTATTTCTTGTCTTCGGGCCATAGCGTGCAATGTTCTGTCCCGAATGCCAATGCTTATCTCACAAGATTGTCAGGATGATTTAAAAATGATAAATTGACCGTAAATCTAACCGAAACAAGTTACTTGGTATATTATTAGTCCCAGTAAAATTGAATACTACCCGTTCATCTTGAAGATCGATGACCTTTCGCTAGAGTGAAGTGGCGAGGGCAGATATTTAGACCTGTTCCTAGATACTGCTTTAAGTTTTAGTTCAGTGACATACCACGCACGTATGCAACAAGTTAACCTTATTCTGTTTTGTTTTCGTTGAAGCTAGGGGATGCTTTTTATTGCGTATGGTGAAAACAATGTGCGACTGTATATTTTATTAGCCTCATATTTCTGGTATTTAAATTTTGTTACTGTATTAAAAATATAGAACTTCACATTATAACAGTTAGTATGGTGAATGAAAGTTGTGATCCACTTTTTTGTTCCTTAATTATTAGGCCTTTTTCAAATTGAAGCACCCCAAATTAGCTTGTATGGTTAAGAATGCGTTGGACAGTAATACCCCCCTTTTCCTATTCTGTTTTTCAGTGGCCATGTCGAGAAGCGCAAAACCTAACTAATCTGCGTTTTTAAGCTCCCAACATTTTCCAATACTTACGTCAAATAAAGCATTGCGTTTTCAGGAGCTATATCCGGAACCATTCCGGAACTAACTTTCTGAAAGAATAAGAGATTTTTTGTGACGAAATGTATGTACCAGCATCGTAGCGAAGCAACGTGTCGGTATTTTAGTGTTTTTCTTGGTCTGTTTAGTGATATCGGATTTTATTACCCGCAAATAATTTTAGGAAACCTTTACTGCGTGTGGCCTTTACTAACCTATTGGTTTGGGTTAGTAAAATTATTTGGACTTTCACGAGGAAAATCAAGTTTCTTGCTTTCTTTCTTCTACTCCAACTGTACCCCATAGTGTCGGTGAGCTTGGCTTGCGGACCACTTTAATGTGTTGGAACGATTCGTTACCGATACATATCGCACGTTGAGTTCAGACAAGTATATTGACTCGAGCATCAACTAAAACGTCCACGTGCTTTCTTTGCGGGGAAACATTAACAAATTTAATCTACCTTGTAACGACTGGCTCTTGTGTATACAAGCGCTTCTTTTTTCTCTTTACATCTTTTGAAGACATCCTGCAGCATAATTGCTGCAATTAATTAAGGAAGAAAGGGGCTGGGTTATGCCTCGGTGATTAGCTGCACCACCCGCTGCTGCCCTGTAGTTAGAGAATCGCACGCTTTCTTCCTAACGGGCTGTGCTTTCTTTTCTTTCCTTTTTTGACGTTGTGTTCATAAGAAGCTTGCTTCTCCGGGCACGCACTTATCTTTCTTTTTTCACATTTCCCGCGCTCATTGCTCCGTTCCGCGTGGTCTTGCGGGTTACAAGCGACTCTTCCAACCTCTATGTCTTACGCCCTAAAGATTTGCATTCTGTCGCTTATAAAAAGAGAAGCGTGCGTGCTCGGCCGGACACGCTGGTTTTTCATCGTTTGTATAAATGGCGAACTCGGAAGAGGGAATTAAAATGTGTTTGCATAATGAGCCTGCGCATTTAGTCCGTGTATACAATGGCCTGCGTATTATATTTCCCGCTCTCTTTTGGCGTTTTAATGCGTAATGTAATTACTGTTTCTTTTTTTTTTCTGATCTTGCGTAGCAAGCAAGGCGCAGCAGCTGTGCTAACATCGCCTTCCCCGTTAAACGCATTCTCTTTCCCTCTCCCTTTCCCGCTATACTCTATTTCGGTCCAGCGCGGACGTTACTTGTAACCACCTACGAGCTATGCGTATGTGGATATAGATACGAGCTCGTTTATTACCTGATGGTGTGTAACACTTGCCCGTTAAGTGGGCCGCTTTTCTCGGTACGAATTTTCTCCGTTATAGGTGTGCGCTTCGTGCATTCTTCCAATTAAGGTATAGCCAAGCCAAACTTGTACAAATGTTTCTGATAGCTGTCTCAACTTCAACTTGCGCTGTCATGCACGTCTCGAGCGTACGAATCGGCACCGAAGTGGAGTGCACTTTGGCAGAGTTAGCTTAGCAGGTGAGGGAAAGTCAATCAGTCCATATTAATTGCATGTAGTCTGTTCATATCTGGTAAAATTGTATGTAAAATGTAAACCAAGAAGCTTCTGCTCTAATACTTCGGGGTGACGTAGCTGAAACTTTGCTGGAGGGCAGGCCAATTACTGAGTGAAGGATGTTCCGGTAACAAACTAAAACCGCGGGAGAAATGTTTCATGGGTTTGTTTTCCTTTTTTAGCGCCCCCTTCTATCTCCCCTTTCAGCGGACGATTCGTGCTCTCTTTGGGCATCCTATATCTGGGAAGGCTGAACATGGGGCAGTGCAGAGAAGCGCTAATGTTGTGGAGGAGACAGTCTTCTCTCGCCTCGTCTACTGTTCTCGGGCAACGGTGAATGTTTGCAAGGAAGAAAAAAAAAAAACACGTCTGAAAATTCTTTTTTTTTTTCTTGAGGTTATTCTGTTTTCACGGAGTCTAATTATTCGCGGCTAATTTGTTTCGCTGAGCAAGATTGAGGCGATAAGAGATAGCGCACTTCGTATAATGGCTTTACCAAGCAAATGAGAGGCTAGTTTCACCGGAATTCTTTCGACTTCAGGGTCTCTAACACCCTAAGTTTTTCATTTTCGTCAGCCGGCAAGAGTGTACGTCCTACTGAAATCAACGTGAGAAAGAAACTCTTGAAAGAGAAAAAGAAAATCGCTGTTCTGGTTAGAGGCAGTGGTCGTACAAGCGACATCTGTATTGGCCATAATGGGCGGGGTGCACCTTCCGTGTATTACCTCAGAGGTATCCACAGGTAAGCATTGCTGCTTCGTTATATGGAATAAATCCTGCTGCGAGAGCACTCCGAGAGTGAGTAGTGCGAGTGCGGTCAGTTTGAGCTGAGGCGTTATTAAGCGTCGCAAAAACGCTAAAGTTTGCTTTGCCGCCGTAAAACTCTTTGTGCGGTGGTGCACGCTTTACAGGCAAGGCGCTGATTGATGGATCGACGGAAGGGGATAGATGGCGAGGCAGCCGGGTACCGCAAAGTGGATGAAGCATAGGGTGTGAATGCTCTGCGTTAAAAGGGTTTGCTCTTTAGAGAGTCCCGCCAACCCACTGGCTGCTTGTATAGAAGTGCAATAAATTCTGAGGTAACTCTTATAAATAACATTTACCACAGGTTTTGGCGTTTTAAATCATTTTCGCCTCTTAACGCTGAACGTAGCAGTATACAAAAAACTCGGACATTTGCCGTTTTGAACTTGGCGCTTCCCTGGACTTTTGTCTCTATTTGATTTTTGTTTTTATGATTACGCATATTGGTATATAATAACGCAGCTCGTTGCTAAAAAAATCACCTTAGTGCCTCTGAAGCGTCGTAATCTATTACGTGTACGTACTTCCAAAGTAATCAAGCCTTCCATTTTCGATGCTGTGCAAAAGGTCTTTTGGGTTACCTTGAATTGTAGGTGGATACGTGTACGGAAGAAGAATCAGCAGCGGCGTCATTAACGGTTCTGGCGCGTGTATTGCCGTTGGCTCAAGGCGGTAGGAAAAGCGATGACCTGCACGGTGAGATAAACTCGCGACACTTGTCAAATGAGCGGTCGTCGGCAGAAAGACCAAGTGCGGTGCCGCCTCGTGCAGGCAGGAAGGGAAGACGTATTGCTTATAGCCGGAAAGGTGTCGCCGACGGCGACAGCGACCTTATAGCGCGGGCTAACAGCCATAGACGCCGCGGGAGGGGGAACCCTCCACGCGAGTGGGGCGCGCGCCGCTAGCCAGCAATTCGTCTGAATCGGCTCGCTACACTTCCTAATGCGGCGGGGGGTATTAATCAGAGTGGAGCCGTAATTAGGCGCGCACACGAGAGCAGCCGACGGCGCACCACTCGGCCAACTGCTTATGACGCGTTGGAGAAGACGGTGCTGGAAGAGAGAGAGAGAGGCGAGAGAGACTGAGGAGCGGAGGAGGGGGAAAGGGGGAATCGTCGCGGAGGGCCGCGGCCGGGATGTATAGTCGGCACGCGCGCCAAACGAACTGCCTGTTGCTGCCCGTGTGTCGTGTTCAGCTGCTGGTGGTGTCTAAATCGTTGCGAAACTCGGAATGGCTGGCGGGAGACGGCGCCGTGAATTGAGGGCCGACGGGAGGGTAAGATTGATCGGCGAGGCCGGGAGACGGCGTAAATTAAACAAAACAGACGGGGGACAGTAGGGAAGGAAACGCGAAACTCGCATTCGAGAAACAGATGGGAGGGAGGGCTTGGCGTTTGCAGAGCATTGCTTCGCAGGAAGGATGGAAAGTTCTGTTTAGATATCGTTGCAGGGAAACTCTGTACTGTCCTCGTCAGTTGTGCGTGGCTCTTTTTTGTGTGTATTCTGTCTCTGCACTTCGCTGTATGTATGTACGAGCTCATATGTGTTCGTGCTTAGTAGAGCGCTAGTGAGTTTATAGGTTGTGCGCGTAAAATACTTTCGTTCGTGTTTTATTTCTATGCATGTTTATTATTGTTAGGTTCATACAAAGGCCCGAACCGCACTAGGAGTGCGATTAGGGCGACTCCAACTCTCCATCACTCAGGAAGCTTGTGCAACGAACACTCCAAGCGTACGCACATACTTCGAACATCAACACATAAAGAGAGCACTGAACGAATTTTGTTATCGTAATGTACCGACCAACCCAAGTTTGTATTCGGTCTAAGCTTAGCGAACACATAGCCAGGCTGTCGTTAACAGGACCTTTTTGAAGCTGATAAAGGCAAAGATGCACGTCGAGTGAGCGGGAAGCCAAATAGGGCCTAATGGCCGCTGATGTGTCCGCACTGAAGTATACAGAACGTCAATGACAACTAGAAAAGCAAGCTACACGGGGGGTAGTTTGCTCACTTGCTGTGTTGACACATTTTATTTGCCAGATATTTCCAAGGAACCGCGATTGTTTCCATCGCGTTGCTTAAATCTCCCGGCCGCAGCGAAGCCCACAAACACTGCACTCTGGTTAATAGTCGGGTGTATTGCCTGCCGCTGCTCTTGTCATGGAAACCGTGGAGCAGTAATTCTTTACTAAAGTACGATTGATTTAGTGCTCGTCATCCACACCCATTAGCCGCTTACAGCCCGACCGAATGTCGCTCTTCCAGTGGCTTCGCAGGTCAGAGTCACCTAATACGGTCAACAAAAACGAACTTGTTGTGCCGGGAGGCCCGTGTGACGGCAGCCGTTGAGCGTCAGTTAGCTGCCGTGCCCGTGGCACTCAAGTATTGACCTGCGGCACGACACGCAGAGGCATGCTCTTTTACCGTCCAGATAACAAGGTGGCCAGTCCCTTCCTTCGCGGACTATGGCCGCAAAGCTAGCGGCAGTTGCACACTGGTACAGTTTGTTACTCTTGAATCCCCCCTCCCCCTTTTGCACTGACAGAAATGTGAACGAAATGGGGGTGCTTGGAAGGAAGGGTTAATTTCGGCGTCCATGTTTCTATGCTAGCTTGCCCGCCATGCTTCGGTGTCTCGGTGGTGAGCGCTTGGGGCTGCTGTGGCACTGAGCATGGCCTCAGGGGGGGAGCGAGGATAGTTGAGGGCGAGGAGGGAGGGCGGCTGCATCCATCCTCCATGGCTGCATCCTCCATTGTGTTTCAGCCATCGGCGATGCCGTGGCCCCTTGTCAGCGGGCTGTCAGCGCCGTGCGGCGGCCCGTGGAACCAGCGCTGCTGGGCGATAATTAGGCCGCGACAGGCGGCGACTCACTCGCTGGTCTCCTGTGTTTCGCCACGAGCGCTGCCAACGCCTTAGAGGTGAATTAAAGCCTACGCGTTAGGTCACCATCGGCAGATATCAGAGTTGTGCTTTTAAGTATTCTTAATCGCTAAAGGTTTGAAAGAATGGTCGGCATCGGCGACTAAAATATCACTCATTAACCGCTTTGGTAGAAAAATGGGCAAGGACATGGTATGGGGGCTTGCGCTCACCTGGGAGGTGTTTCTCTGTACTCGGCTTGCTTGGTTTGTACCTTCGTTAGTCTGCTCGGGGGCTGGTCTGTGATTTGCAGTTACCTGGCATGGAGCGCTCGAAGAGCAGCGGCTCGTTGCGAATTGTGCGCGAGTTGTCGGACGTGGTAGCAATTTTTCAGCCGCCTGCGGAAGCGAGTTCGAAAGAAAAGGCCAAGTGCCGAGGTAGAGGTGGAAGAGGCTCGTTGGAGACTAGAGAAGCTTAGAGACGGAATGGGAATGGTCTGCCTGCGCATGCGAGGCTGGCTGGGACGCTGTTGCCGCGCGGCTACTGCGCTTACTCTGAGCCACCGACTACGCCTCACAGCGCGTAGTCGTGGGGTGCAGACGCGCCTCCTAAACTTCGGTAAATTGAACGCGCGCTCGAGTCGCTCCCAACGGGAGATTGAGATCAACGTTGCAGGCGCTTGGAAAAAGCGGACTTGCGATTTTTTGCGTTGTAGCTGCCAGGCGTCGTCACAGCGATGATGCCGAAGCGCAACCCTGCCGTCGCAATCAATTCTTAACGCATTAAGGAAGCGTCACAGTATAATCACGTTAGAGCAGTGCGCGGGCCGCAATTTCTATGCCCTGCCCGACCCGGCCCGATAAAGACACGGCCAAGACCCGGCCTGGGCCTGAGAAATTTATAAAAATTTAGCCCGAGCCCGACGAATTTTTAAAATCTGAGCCCGACAAACTTCTAAAATATGAGCCCGAGCAAGGCCCGAACCCGCCAGAGTGTTGTTCAATATCATCCCTAGTTCGACAGGATATTAACATAAATTTGAAGAAGTTTGCTGTTAACCTAAAAAGCGCAAGCACAAAGCGAGTACGACTACTTTAGATTTAAATTTCCTTTAAACTTGGACCGAACTTTGTACAACTTATCCTCACTTAAGAGCTCTATTTTCGGTAGTCGTGTAACTTCATTTGCCGCTTCATTTGCCAGTCTCCGAAATCAAGGCACACCCGAGGATACCTTAAATGATTCTGAGTAAGTGGATTTTTATTATTGCAATTCTTGAACAGATATTGCACCTTTCGTTCTTCCATTCCTTGCTGAAATTTGATCAGATGATGCGTCCGGTTTCACCATTTGATTTTTGTCTTTCCCTCTAGTTACGTTGGCAGCATGATTTTATATGCTCTTCTGTTCTTTCTTGCCTTTAGTCATGGCTCTAAAAGAATTCTTGCGCAAAAAAATCATGGGCTCTGCTTAGAAAATTGGTTCTTCAAACTCTGCACACACTGTGAAACCCAGGTCACGTTTGTTCTGTTTGTTTTAGTTAGAAAAGGAGAGAGAAAATACAATCATGTTGTAGTCTGTGGCTGCAGTGCCGTCGTTTTCTGCTCATGGTTGACGATAGTTAAAAATGGATAGCGGTGACGCGTAATACGAACGACGCAGCGATTGGTTTGATTTTAAAAACCCTGGATAAAGCGTACTATTCATTCGGTAGAACGCAGTAGAGCGAAAGAGTATTACGCTTCATTAGAGGAAAGGCGCGTTCCAGAAATTTCACGACAGAGATCGGCGCCCTCCATCGGAAGTTCAGTGAGCCATTCTGTTTCACTATAACACAAGGTCGTAATAATATCACTCTACCTGAGCCGAAAATACGGAGGCTGCAAGCATCTGCCAGTGCTAGCTAGCTCTGGCGAAGAATATTTGGGTGTGTATCATCATCATCATCATCATCATCATCATCGTAATAATCCTACTCGGGTCCACTGCAGGGCGAAGGCTTCTATATATAACTCTATATAACGCTGCACACCTGCGCCTTTTACACGCTCGTGCCGGCGCCATATCGCTTGACTTAACCCTGTATACTATAGAGCGCGGGGGTCGTGTGAGCAGGCAACAACAAGGCGTCCCCGGTGTGCCGGCCAGCTGTCGAACAGAGTGCCGATCATAAACCCTGTCCCGAACGGCACGGGTGTGTGCATTATACACAGCATGTGCCGTGCATCCATAAGCGCACACCACACGGCCGGATGCACGCTTTCTTCACATTAGCGTCGCTCGATCGAGCTAATTCGTCTCGGCGTGAGCGGCTCGTGTCTTCCGCGAGGCCCGTGAACGCCCCGTGGCCGTATCCTTATCGCCATCGCAACATCTTCCGGGGGAGTTCGGCGGCACGGCCCCGGCGGCGCGGCTCGGGCGTCTGTGCCTGCTGTGTTTGTGTAGCGTGCCACGACGCTCAGTGGGATGCGGCGGCAGCCCAAGCGTGACCACGTCGGGGCGCTGCGCGGGAAGCTGCATCCTTGACGTCCGCGGGCGTTCGCCTGGCGAAGCGTGGCCTGTCATTGCATGACGTTACCGCGACGAATATGAAGAGCGGAGGCGAACAATTGTGGACGCGGAACGACGTCGGCGTCAATGCACGTATACGGCGACGGTCGCCTTCCCCGGTGGTGTTTCGAAAATGTGATAATATATAAGCCCGGGCGCTCATCGAGTGCTCACCTAAAATTGCGTAACATGTGCTTTTTTTTTTTGTTACCTACTCTCTTTTCTTTCGGGTGCGTGCCTCAAACAGCGCTAAAAATATGCCTGGCAACGACACAACTTTCAGCGGCGTCTGCCAATCAAAGTTTGTCGTGGCAGCGGCCTGAAGGGGTGATCATCGAAGCCCGGATGGGGACGTCGGTGGTGCCCCCTGCTAGTGTGCTATGTTTAGGCTTCGCCAGCCATGTCCAAGAATTTTAGCTTTGATTAGAGCGCACGTGTATTACAGGCCCGGTGTGCAGGCAGCGACCGCAGCGCCAGCCGCGCACAACTCTGGGTCGGTGGGCCGCGCCGACCGCCTTCATCACCCTCGAACGTGCGTTCGCAAAGGCGTCTAGCTTAACTTCAGTAGCACGCATACCTACAAAATACTGTAGCGATGGCAGAAAAAATGTTGTAGAAAGTAGAAGCCTCCAAATAAGACGGCGCTGATGGAATAATATCGCCGTCCTGCCGAGCCGTAGGCCGGCACACTGTGAAGGTTGCTTTGAATGGTTTACATTTTCTCCTAGATTCTGCGTGGTGGCGGCGGCTGATTACGGTTCAGCTATTTTGTGATTGGGTGGCGACAGCTGGGGTCTGGTTTCTAGGGATGTGTCTGTTTGTAAGCTACATGTCAAGTGATAAGATTGTTTTGTTTTGTGAGACACGTGAAGACCTGCAGGGAATGCTCGAAGAACTGCGCTCAAAAGGCTTAGTCGTTGTGTCGAAAATAAACCGGGTTAAATTGACAGTAATGTCTGATAGACTTGCAGAAGGCGTCCCTTTCAACCTAGGTAATGAGATAATGGAATGCTTACCCTCAATGATGACTTACGGGACGAAAATGTGGGGTCTTATACACCCCAAAAAGAAACATAGGTCGGCCAAACGAGCCACTGAAAGAGTTTTTGGATTAGTGCTTTAAAATTGGAGACAAGCTTCTTAGATTTGGAAGGTGAGTCTGGTGGGAAATATGAAAGCGAAAATTCAAATGAGCAACTGGAGTTTGGCTCGCCCTGTTAAGTGGGAAACTAACAACCGGTGGACCACAAGGGTGTCGGAGTGGATATTGCAGAAATGAACTTGGAGAACACCGATTACTCAATGGAGGGATTGAACAAGAAAAAAAGAAACGTCGCTGTTTTCTCACTACTTAGCTTTAAGATTAACGAGGAAAAGATTCGGGAATGGAAGCAAATTTTCTTCAAAGTAGCTTCGCGGTAGTGATTACAAGACTACATTCGTTTCCTGAATTCACGAATGCGTGTTGGAATTGCTTATGACGGCAGCGCCTCGCTAGTTACTTTTCAACGAAGCGAGGAAAAAGGGCTGGAAACGTTCGTGGCACCTATTTCAAAATCGCCGAAGAGGATGAGGAAAGCGACGATATTTGGACAGCCTTAATTCAGTGGCGAGATTTCAACGCGCGGCGTCGTGTACTTCCGACGTCTTCGCTTCAGCTCCTTTGCGCCGCTGCAGTACGCTGCATCCATTAGGGCGGCCGCTCAACAAACTGGCTAAGGCGAAATTATTGATTGAGACGGCGGAGTTGCCCGGCGTGTATCTTCCTTTAACAACTGCTTTCTCCGGTAAGTTGGAGAAATGAGAAAGGGGGGATGGCGGCTCACTCCCCTGCACTCCCGCGGGTGGGGCAGTAACATCGAGGTACAAAGAAACTAAAGGAAAGGTTGTAGCAACATCGTTGTTATACGTATTTCTGTATATCCCGAGCGAGTTCTCCCAGCGGCCCGCTTTTCCCGGTGTTTCCAGCTTCTCTCCTGCTGCCGCCGGCACAGCGTGCGTGTTGTACTCCTCGTAGGACGTGCCCGCGTGTCGTTAGGCCGGCCCCTGCTTTCTTGTCCTCTCTTCGGCCCTCTCGTCGTCGTCGTCGTCCCCCGCTCTTGCCTACCATACTCGCTCGACTAAAAGTTTCATGGGGGCGGTAATTGTTTGGCGTAAATCGCTGGATGGAGCTCCTTTAGCGCCACTGTTTTCTCTTCCCCCGATACATGCCCTGCAAGCGTTCGCTCGCTGTCGGGCTGCTGCTGTTTTTTCTCAGTGTTCTCCGTCCGGCGCTCACCGTACGCTGGAAGCTCATACGGTGGATCTCTTTCGCCGGGTCGCCGTGTGCCTTAATTAGGGAACGCACGCGCTCGTGAGGAGTGCGGCTGGCGGTGTTGCGGGCGCGTTCGCCGGTGCGCGGCGGGCTGAGAAAAGCGAAAAAAGATCGGCATGTGCCGAAGCCGGGAATGTTCGCGTTGGCTGGGCTTTTCAAGGAGCCCTTGTTGCTATCGTTCGCTGTTAATGGCCTTTGTCTGGAGGGAGGAGAAACGCGCGAGAGAGCGAAAGATGGACCCAAGCTGACACGACGCAGGACGTGCGATCTCGCGAGAATCAGCTGGGTGTGCGCCTAGAAAGAAACGCAAGAGCAATGCGGCTCAGTAGGGCAACATACCGAGACTAGGTTAGAAGTGCACGGCCTACTGATATAAAATTATTCACAATTACCGTAATCTGCGTTGACGCTTTTTCTCTCGAATAAGTATTTCCGTGTCAGGATGTCTGTTATCCAGCGCTTGTGATCATAATAAGCTGCAGCAGTTCGGACGTTCTCCTGTTAGCACTTCGTGAAGGATGTACCGTTACGTCCTGCGAACACGCCATCTGTTGGCGGTTCGCTCCTTTATGAAACGGAAGGAAGGAATAAATTTTATGACACTTTAATTAAGCTTTATTTAAAAAAAAATGGATGCCATCCCGCCCTGCGAGAGCGGATGTCCAACCCTGTAAACCACTACACATGTTTATAGGGAGGGTGTGAACATTCCTCGTTGTTTCGGGGGGCTTGCCGCTTGCGTTCGGCTTCGCTGGTGGCAAATGCGGGGTCCTGCCTGGCCTGGCGCATGCGCAAGCCCTCGAATGTCCTCAACCCCCTCCTCTTTCGAGAGCAGCTGCGAACCTAATCTTTACCAGAACACGGGGTTTGGGTGTGGGGCTCCCATTGTTCACCGGCGCCCTATCATCTATCACACGGTTTGTATGCTTGTTTTGAGGTTTTTCTTTACATGAATACCGAGCTCCATGCGTCAGGCCTGATTAGCCTGGCGCATGCGCTCGGCGTCTTAGGCGAGAACTGCTGGGTCCTGCCTGTGTTTTTGTTTACGCACGAAATTTTCGGACCAACAAGAGGCTCACAGCTTCGCTCAAAAACAAGCTGAAACCATCGCTGCTCCTATTCTATCCATCATCTCTCGTAATGCGGGCTGCATTCTTTAACAACGCAACGCAGTTGCGCTGTGGGCAAAGTTATAGAATACTGGCACCTAAATGAAACATCATTATTTTCATTACACAGTCCCATAACGCAGCGTGCTACCACAACATTGCATAGTCTGCGGCAGGGATTTTCATTAGACGTAGGGCTTCGCGTTCGTACGGACTGTCCTGATATCGACGATGTGGCATCGTGTACGGAAACGTGCAGGGAGAGTGTAAGTTGCGGCACGTAACCGCCGTGCGTAAATTCGCATTACCACCCTGTGGAAGCAGCGTATCTTGCGTAAAAACGTCAGAGTGTTGTCATCACGACGTCGCCAACTATACGCTGCAACGTTATTGATGCGAGGGGCTAGCACTTTAGGCTACGCGTAGTACACGGTGGCGAATGCGGCGAGAGGTTCTGCCCGCACACACTCGGGCGCTGGGAGCCGACGCGTTAAGTGGAGGTTGGCGGGGCGCTTAAAAGCCGGCGTATCCTCATTTGTAGCGCCCAATTCGGTCGTGCGGATGCGGGGATGGAGAGCTCTGCGGCGAGGCAGCTGAGCCGCAGCAACTGACGCTCTTTTCTCTCTCTCTCTCTCTCTCTCTCTCTCTCTCTCTCTCTCTCTCTCTCTCTCTCTCTCTCTCTCTCTCTCTCTCTCTCTCTCTCTCTCTCTCTCTCTCTCTCTCTCTCTCTCTCTCTCTCTCTCTCTCTCTCTCTCTCTCTCTTATAAGTAGCCGTACATTCCTTAGCTTTTCTTCCCCCCTTTCTTTTATCGTTTTGGTGGCAGCTGTGATTTTCTTCTTTTTTTAGACACTCGAGATCGCTTGGATATCTGAGAATAGTCCTTCGTCGTATTTGTCGGAGTAACGGAGCTAACCGTTGCTGTAAAAAATAAGAAATCATGGTATTTAAGTTTTTCATGCCATACCACTAAGTTTTTGTGGAGTACAGTTTGAGTTTAACGCGTGACTAGTTAGGTGCCACTTACCAATGTTTTTTTTTTTTTTTCTGTGTTGGTGGAGTCGATTCTTTTTTCTTTTACTATTCAATTAGAGAAAGCGAGGAGTTTAATGAAACCACAGGGAGTTCAGCCTTGCAGCGAGCTTTACCGGTTTCGCCGGAGAATGGCTGTCGGAAAGGCAAATCACGCAAGCCCTCAAAAACTCGCACAAACACAAACAGACGTAGGAGCGCAGGCACAGCACACGCGGGGAGCGTGATTTCGTTCGACGTTCACGGAACTCTGTCCAAACCACGTCCACCGGAAAAATACACTGAGGCCCATCTTGTCGCACCTACCACCGTGCTGTGGTCCGAAAGCGTAACTGAATTTTAGGGATGACGTTTGGAAGAGCCGCTTGGGTACTGCGGGTTTTGTTAGGCTTAACCGCGTCTGTTATTTCCAGCTTTGTGACCTCGCGATGTCCAGGAGAGATCGTGTTTCGTGAGCAGCGTCAGCCACCGCAGCGGGAGTCCTGAAATTTCTACAATCCATCGCATGTCATTGAAAGAAATTACGCGTCGTAGTTTTTTGTGCGTTGCGGAGGCCATGAGACATGTCGAAACGCATCCGTTCAGAATCACGGTATTCGTTATTTGGCGTTATCGATTACTGCTACCACAGTTTGCGGGCTCTAGATGAATGAGAATATATAGCTATCGAATACTGCTAAGAAAAACTGCGAACCGGCATCTATACTTCCACAACCACTACATATTTCTCTTCGCGATTTCGGTTTTAACTACTTCTTTTGTTTAATGTAATTTTGTTTTTAACTAATGTGACTAATATTGTACCGCATAGCTATGGTGTGCAGCAGGATCTAGTACAAATATAGTAGCAAGAGTGACCGCAGCATTCATTCCCACGTTCTGTACTCGGCGCACGCAAAGCGGGCGACTTCCGGTTGTTTAAATTTCGCGCGCGGCATCCTAAGCGACGCAGGCTCCTCTTCTTCTTTTCTGTTGCTAACAATTATTAGGACACAAAGAAGGAGGTTGATTGCCTCACCCTTCTCCTCTTCCTTGTCGTTCTCCCTTTCGCTCGCGCATTCTACTCGAGTGCCTTTTGTGTAACGAGCGACATTTGCGAAGGAAATAAGAAGGCCAAACACGGAATTACGGCGAGGGACGAGCAGAGGGGGAACGGCGGAAAGAAGCCGAGGAGAAAGTTAACGCGGCTCGAAGAGTAGGCTGTCTGTACCTCGAAAGCGGCGCGCCCCTTTCATAACGCGCTCATATTCTCCTCCCTTCCTCCCCACTTGGCCGCCGGGCCCGTTGATTGCATTCACTGCGAGCGCGGCTTTTCTGCACGACACGCGCGCCTTGCGGGGCCAGCTTGCGTGCGCACCGCGCGCGCGTGCGACTGAAGTGCCTTTTTTTTCCCTTCTTTTGCTTCTTCTTGACCGCGCTGCGTTAGAAGAGGGCCGCGTCATTTCCCCAAGGCGAAGTTAAACAAAGCCGCCTCCGCGAGTGAAATTCCAGCTTTATAGCCGCGCTCGCAGTGCGCTTTTCGTAGCGACCTCCCGTGCGTGCGACGCTAGGGGGGGTGGAAAGGGGGGGATGCGAACTGGGATGGAGCCTGGCTTTGCGGAGCCACACGAGCCGTGCTTTGGTTTGATCCTGCCTTTGGCTGCGTTCTATGTGCCGTATGAAGAGCGGACTCTCTCGCCCTGTGTGCGTGCGAGGGTGAAGCACGCGGCGCTGATAGGGGCGCGGAAAAGAGGGCCCGCTGGAGTTTTGATTTTTTGCTGCCCGCGTAAAACCTGCCGCAGAAGGGCGGCCTAGCGTATTGCTGAGTGCTCACCACTCGGTTCGTCCAGCGCGTTGTCGGCGTGGCGGTTTGCCGGCTTTCAATTTGTATCGTGGTGGGTGCATCACGCTGGCCGGCATTCGCTTTGGGTTTAATGCCGGGGAACTACAGTTGAGATAAGAGATGCCATAGTGTAGCTCCACCTATCCAATTAGAAAACTCAGATTTTGCTGTGTGGGCACGATACACCGGCTGCAAAGCTTCTTTCTTTTCGTTTGTTTGTT
Source organism: Haemaphysalis longicornis (assembly GCF_048455015.1). NCBI lineage: Eukaryota > Metazoa > Arthropoda > Arachnida > Ixodida > Ixodidae > Haemaphysalis > Haemaphysalis longicornis. The sequence continues at coordinate 166,146,858 of NW_027526295.1, forward strand.
TGCTGCTTGCTCAGTCGTTGTGTTTACGTCTCTTTCGCCTCCGCTACTATCAGATCTTCTTCTTTCAGCGCAGAAATTACGCGGTGCTAACCGTTTCTCTTTGCAACGGGGACCCGACATTTGTAATTATGTGCGAAACGTCAGGCTTGATTGTACGAGGCTCTGTTCGTTGAGTTTCCGAGAGATTGATTGATTACCTAAGGCAATCAGCACCGGGCCAGAATACTTCCCGAAAAGCTTAGAGAATTTCTCGAATTTCCCGTCTTTGACTCCACAAAGAAGTACCGTATTTCAGGGCAGCTTTAATTATATAACGTAGCCTCAATTCCGATATTTTACGTGAAGGCGTGTACTCTTCGCACTTCCATTGCAGAAATAATTAACACTGAACTTTAAAGTATTAAGCATTTGTATGTGGGCTAAACGAATAAATTTGTCCGTGTGTTACCCCCGATGTTTCGCACTTTCACCGCACACGAAAAGGTATTACAAAAGGCTCCTGGGTCGCTGAGTGAAGCTGAGTTCAAAGGGACTCTGTGTAAGGCGCTCCATAGGGATAGTGGAGCTTCATGGGGGTATAGAATACGCGACCCTCGGTCCTTCATACTTTGATATAAGACTGCTTGAATGGCCCTGTAAAAATGCCTTAAAGCAATGCATTTCTGTACAGTAGTGGAGCCTGCGTTAAGGTGGCTAGGTACACGGCGCACCATAGTGGTACAGGGCGTCTTATGAAAGTATTTAATAACCGACCATCGGGCCTTCCTAATTTCGAATGAGACTGCTTAAGTGGCTCGTGAAAATAATTTCTACTCAGCAATGCACCCGTGTACAGCAGTAGAACGACCTTCAAGAGGCTCGGTGCATAGCACATCGGCTTATAGCACTTATTCGACAATTCGCATTTCGGAGACCCCGCATTTTTAAGATTATTTTTCTATGAGCCCTAGGGAACGTGGAGGAGACGACTGCTTCGCGGCCGCGAGAGGCCGGCGCTCGGGGCCCTCTCGTCGCATCCACACCAACTCCGCGCTGGTATCCGCTTCCCGGAAGGGCCATGCTAACATAACGGCGCCTGGCCGCTCGCGCATTCTCTGCGTGTTCCAAAATTATCGGCGCAGCCGCTTCGCGCGAAGCGGGTGATTTATTATGAACTGCGTTCACTATAAGCGAATTCCGAGAATCGTCCCGCTCCTTTCGCCTGTATACTCTTGCGAGTGAAAGAGAGTGAATGAAGATTCTTTAATGAGAGTTCCGTCCTGCACACTGCTGGCCTTGCCAGTTTAGATGAATGGTGAAAACGTGATGGATGGTGAATATGGCACCTAGGTGGGACAACGCACGCACGCACGCACGTGGACGGACGGACGGAGGCGTCACAAGCTGGCCTCTTTAACAGGCGTTTTTTTTTTTGTATTGTTGTGTTTCGCCCCTTTGACGTGCGCTGATCTGCTTCCCTGCAGAAGAGTATGTGGTTGACGACTTGGTACTCATCTGTTAGTACCCACCATTACGGCGTGCTGGTCACCCGCCGTAGCCGAGTGGGTTGGCTCATGCTTCCCTTCCTCCTCTCTCTGCCCACCCTGCAGATGGCGACGGCGATTGGACGCCGGTGCTCGCGTGGTGTCCGTGGCTGTGCTCACATCTCCGGTCCATCCGACACTGGGCGTCTTCGTCCGCCTCGATCGGAAACAGCTGCTTTCGCGACTGAGCATTTCCGGGCCAGCGGTCGTCGCGTCGTGCAGGTGAGTTTACACTCTCTGCTGTGCTTCTGCGCACTGAAGCTACGATTGGGCAATGAGTCTCGCGGTAGTGCGGGGCTACGGAATAATCGTGACTGCCTGGAGACATTTCTTCAGCGTGTGCCGCAATCGCGACTGTCGGGCGTTTTCGTTTTCAGCCTCCTTCATAAAAACGGCCACCGCATGTGCACGGAAACCGCGCCATCGTGCTTTGAAGGGCCTTGCCTACCGGGCTACCGCGGCAGGTTGTGAGTGGCTTGGCGTAGATTGTGCTAGTCGCTGGCCGCTATTACGTGGCTGTGACAGATGCGCAGAGTGACCCTGGAGTTTCCGTCGCGTCGACGCCATGTAAACAGCACTAATTATATGTACTTACTGAACCTCAACCGTCCTGTCACCACATGTATTATTATTATTATTATTATTTACAGCCGAAGCATGAAGGCTTCGGCTGTTCTTCGACACTTTCATAAAAACTGATTGATTGATATTGATTGATTATAGCAAATCTACCATGGTAGTTTGATGCAATTCCACTACCACTTGTGCATAGCATACAACTAGCAGCCGTGGCCTGGATAAAATTGAGCAATTCGCACACACCTGCAGACTTCGCAGCGGGTGCAAAAAAAAAAAATTACGCCCATCTTCCCGCGATGGTACCCTGATGTGATGCGACGCATCAGGGGGGAGCGTTTGGACTGACGCTGGTATTGGATTGCGTCAGTCCACTCGCTGAAGGGACTGTCGCTTCCATCACGTCTTCATCGGAAGAATCAAGTCAAGCACGCAGTCGTCAAGCAAAGTGACGCGAAGTCGAATGAGAGCGAGCGCTGACTGAACCGCCGCAGCGCGCTACCCGCTTTATATTCACAGCGCCTGAAGGAGAGGAGACAGCGGAGGGCAGTCGCGCATGCGCGCACTTGCGCGACAGGAGCGGAGCGAAGCGAGCGAAGCGCGCGCACGCAGCTGTTGTTTATGATAATGAGACGGAGTGAGAGTGTTGCCCACAGCTGTCGGAGAGAAGAGCGGAGGAGAGTCGCGCATGCGCAGGTGGCGTGCGGACGCCGCCGACGCAGGAGGGACATGCCTCAGAGCAAGAGATACGTCGCATCTAAAAAAGAACCCGCGAAGAGCGCCCGAGGTAGCGTAGTGTACCTTTCGCTACAAAAAGGGGAAAAGAGACCTCCCCCCTTCCCTCTCCCCCTTCATCCCCGTTTTCAGTTGAAGGGAGGGTCAGCAAAAAAAAAACACCATGTTTATAAAATCACTGCTATTAAGACCCCCTTTGATAAGTTTCGTCGAAAACGGAGCCAAAATACGCCATTTCATGTCTTGTTTGTATTTGTTTAATTCTTATCGGGGCACATATTTGATTCTTCCTCCGTGGGTACCCCAGAAGTGCTCGTCGCCACCCCTTATTCAACTTCAGCCAATTAAGAGCTGAAAAAGTGCTCCAGACACCTCATGCGTGCTTTTAGACGACACGAGGTCCCGGTGCGCTGACTAAATTACGCATAGCTTTTGAAGGTTGGCTTCCATGAGCTCAGTGTCACTGTGAGCCCATAGAGTTCTCTTTGAACTTACTCTGAATGTGTCACCCTAGTGTTCACATTCTCATTGTAACAGTTGAACTGCAGCTCCCGATAAAAAATAAATTAATAAATTAACATTCGGTTTCATCAGAACGCTAAAGCAGATAAAGTTGCGTTTTCCTCGTAAGTCTCGGTTAAATTGCCCACACGCAGTGAAATTCACCGTAGGTTCGCTGTTCCCGTATCACAGCGAGCCGTGGGGATCTCAACTCGTACACTCACTGCAAGGCAAGCTCGAACCCACGAGACTGAATTTCTGAGCTTCTTTTTAAACTGGTAGCTATCAGTTCTGACCGCCTTCGTTATTCAAACAATGTATTCTCTATTGCGTGTTTCAATCAAATGCAGTCGAACTCGTCTACTCAGTGAAGCTTGCCCATCTCGAATGCCCGCTGGTTTACTTCACTCATACTGGGCCATGTGACCGTACTCATTTCAGAGTCGCCGTACTTCCAGTGTCGTATGAACTATAGCGCAAAAGACAGGACGAAGGAACACAAGCACAACAGACGGGCGCTAAGTTCCAACTAAAACTTATTCGAAGAAACGTCAACCACATCCAAGTTGAAAAAGACAAGAAAAATTTCGGTAGTTTCCCGTATTTTCGCGTGTCGTGCGGTCGTCTGGTCGTATTCTTGTCGTGTCGTGATTCTGATGGTCTGTCGTGTGTTGTAATCCTGTCGTGGTTTTGATGTTCCGTCGTGCCGAATTCCTGTCTTGTCTTGATCCTGATGTTCCATGAGTAGCTGGACATGGCTTGAATGCTACTGCCCGTTGTGAAAAGTAGCGTAAATGGCAGTTCTGTTGTGACTACAGGAATGTTTGTTGTTGAGAAAATTGTCTTTGTCGTTACGACAGCAATGCGTGTCGTAACAACAGGACTTCTGTTATCGCAACAAAGTTTTTTTTTTTGTCGTACGACAGGTATTTTTGTTAGGTTTTTTTGCGGTATTCCTGTTGTGATTTTAAACTGGGATATGTTCCACCAACTTGCTCACGTCAAGCTCCATCTGTTCCAGCGTCGGCTCAACCTTTTTTGCATTGTTTGAACACTGTTTGGACACTTTACGGGGTCGTCGAGACTACCACGTTTCCGAAAAGCGTAACCTCACCCGTTGCGACGATTGGTCGAAGTAGCGTTCGCGGGGAGCAGAGGGTGCCCCGCCACCACCTCCCGACTTGTCGCCGACGCTGCGGGAAGATTTTCTCGCTTGCCCGCTCGAGCTTGCGGCACTCGGTCGGCGCAGCGGATTATATGACGGCCCTTCCAGCGGCTCTGATTGCAGGCGGCGATGTCACTGGGACACGACAATGGCGGTTGAGGACGCCGCGCGATTTCCATGCATATTGATTTGCCCTCTGCCGTTGGCCGGGGCCACAATTAGTGGCGCCCCCTGTTCGCCTTTTCTCTGGCGAAGTGGGGCTCAGCGTCGCTGCCCCGATGATGCTTGGGCTTGTTCTGCTGTGTAGTTTGAAAGCGTAGTTGTGGCGGGGCTACATTATCGTAGGAAATTCCCCTTTCGCCAGTTCTTTTATTTATTGCACTATAACCGTCGATAGGACAGAGTTGCATGCAGCGATAACATGTTTATAGCGACAAACGGTGCGGCCGTTGCATAGTAGAACAAACGCTGAAAGTTGCTCCTTTCCGGGTTTTATAGAAGCTGGAAGCGACGAAATTCTGCTTTGCTAAGTGATAACGATTGGTGTCGAGTGTTTACAATGGTCAGTAGTTGATTTATTTATAAAATGTAATTAAAATTTGCTTAGCAAAGCGTTCTTTTTTTCTTCATAAAATTGGCCGCATATCTCCAAGCGACTTGTTGACGTTCACCCGCAGCGACGAAGTATAACGTTGCCCGTGGGGATTTCCTCTGACACGACACAGATGCCGACGCCTCGGCGAAAGGAATTAACGCGCGAAAAATCCCGCCTCGCCCGGGCGGCGAATACACCCTTGCATAAGGGCAGCCTTCATTGTAACGAAGTTAGCTTGCGCCGCATAGCGCCCGCACTGATTCCCTGTTCAGCGCAAAATTTGTTCTTTCCCGCCGAAAGAATTAAAAGCGCGCCCGACCTGTCGCAGTATAGTGGGCCGCCAGATTGCCCCTCGCATTAAGCTCGCTCGCGCGGCTTTCCAAAACTGCGCCCATAGGACCGCCGGTGTGTGCGCGGGGCCTTTTTCAGCCTCGCGATCCCTTTGCCTCCTCACCTCTCCCTCTCTCTTCCTCGCAAATTGTGTGAGGCGGTCGTCTAATTGGCTTTTCCTTCGTGGCCGCTGCGGCCCCGTTGTTCCTGCGCCAGGCCAGCGGTAGCCTTCGCGCCGGCAATTTGCGAGTGAAAATGCAAAGAGGCTTTGTAGGGACTGGTTGACGCTGCTTGAGAGACCGAACGGCGCGTCGCTCGGTTATAGGGGCGTGGAGCACGCTTTACGACGAGCAGTTTTGGAAGCCTTCAGTCTCCAGCCCCGCCCATTCTCACTTTCCTTTATAATAAGCGAGGTAATGTCCTCCTTTGCGGCCCTTTTCACGAAGCATTTTCTTCATCAGCGGCAGAATGGAGAGCTGAATCTGAAATTTTCTTGCGCGGTGGCCACTTGCGGGCGCGGGTGGATTGTGCGTATGGCGCAGCTTATAACGCGAGTCCTCAACGCTAGTATAAGTGCGAGAGATTAAAGCAAACGGCGCGCTTAGTGGGGGCCCGTATTGCATTTATGTTAGGCATGCCGAACTGGCGAAGCAAGGCGTGGGGGAAAGGCATCGAGGAGAGCCATAAACACAACTGCATACAGCCGTCCTTGATAAGTGGGCGGGTGAACTGGGAAACGTTGTTCAAAATCGAATGGGGTGAGGTCATTTTCTCGCTCTCCTTATAACATTTGTGCGCCTTTTCTCTTCGGTATTAGTCTTTTTTTTTTTCGCCTCATTTTATTCCAGTTTAGTTGTTCTCTGTTTTCATTCGTTTCCGTGTCGCCATAGCGAAAATGTTTCTCCAAGCTTCCCAGCTCTTACGTCCCCCTTCGAAGAATTCGTTTCTTTGCATAAGGAATCATGCACACTGACCTGGAATTTTCCATAGACTGCCACTTTTTTGCGAGAATACTTCGCGACTTTTCTCCGCCACTGTTCACTGCTATAGCAGCGACGTTTTTTTCTCCTTCTACTTGTATTTCTCCCTTTGTGCGTCCCTTTGTGTTCTTATATTCCACAAGGCAGCATCGATTCTGAATCGCGCTATAGGCGTGAGCTTCGACGGCGCATGGTCGAAAGCGAACGGAGCATGCAGCCGCAGCAACTGCAACAGCAGCAGCGAGAGGGCGTCGTCGACTTGGGAAGGTTTTGCTGTTGTCCGCCTCCGCGCCATTGGAAACCTTAACGATGCAACGGCCCTTTATGGGCGCTGCAGGAAGCCATTCAGCGCTGAGAACTCGTTTACCGCCTGGCATGAGGGTCGAGTGCAAGGTATGCGAGCGAAAAGAGGGTAGAAAAAAAATGGGAAAGAAGGATATAAAGTCGCAGCGGTGCATAGATGTATGCGCTGCTGCCGCTGGTGGAAGAGCACGAAAACTCGAGGTTGTCGATAGGGAGCGTTGTTGATAAGCTTATGAATTTCCTTTTGGCAGCCCTCACTGGAGAAGGTCCCTTCGTTTGAGAAATGTGAATTCGTGGGAATTCGACGGGGCGTATTGAGTGTTTGAGAGGTTTCGTACGCGCGTTGCCTCCGGTGTACGAAAGGCAGCCCGGGGGATGATTGCCCGAGTTTTCTTTTTTTTTTTTTTTGTGAGAGTGCGTGCAGTTGAAATGTTCGCGTTCTTTAAATGACGCTACTTAAGACTTTTTGTCTGCCGGCGTAGCTGCCTCCGAAAGAAGGGCATGATTTTAAAGGCTCAACACGCTCCTTCGCGATGCGATGCTTTTTGTACCTTTTATGGGAAAGCGGTCGGTCGAAAATCGGGCGTTGAGGCCAAAAGACGGGACTCAAAATGGCTGGCTGTGCAAGAACACCGCGAGTTCAGTAATCCTGTTGAGAAAGAATTCGGTTGATTTGGGTCTGTATGAGAATCGAACTGGGGACCTCCGGAGTGCAAGGTGAGTGCGCATTCCGAATACCACGATGTTCCTACGGCTCGAGCTGACTCAAAGTGGACGCAGGGAATGCGTCTTGGCTTTATACTTGGCAGCACACGTTAGACACATTTACTGAGGCCTGCATGAAAATTTCGGTGTGCGAATTAGCGAAGTAGCAATCAGGCGAGTCGCAGAGTTCACTAAATGTCCTCTTTGCTTGGCGTGCAACAGTGGCGCTATTAAACTAACAGTAGTAACGGTAGCGTACCCACGAAAACCTGCGATCGTATACGGCGCTGCCCCGGCGAGTGAACAGCTCGCAAGAGAGAGGCGAACGCGTGTATGTGCTGGGCTGCCGTGAGGCTCAGTGTTGCGCTTCGAATTCTGACGTCGTCAGGTGGTGCCGGTAGCTTTACGTGACACGTTGGTTGGGTATGCGGCGGGCACTATATTTAGATGAAACGTGCCGGCGGCGACGGAAATGACCAATGATCTGAAAATTAAGGAATTCTAAACTAAACGGAACGTTTCTCTTGCAACAGAACCACTTATTAGTGGTTCTGTAGCGCGCGTGCAGGTACGTGTGGACGTGCTGAACAAATTATCGTCATATTCAGCCTGTTATCTTAGGAGTGGATGACAGGCCGTTGTTTATGTTGGTGAGAGGACGTGCGATTTTTCGCTACTATTCACCCTTCCCTGCGGTCTTCGCCATGAAGAAAGGATCCGGATCCGGTTCCGTTCCTCAACTAACGCGCGAAGAACGGGGAAATCCCGTCGTCCCTTCTACCAGGAGCGGGATTATATATTACTTCGTTAAACGCAGCAAAAAAAAAAAAAACACAGGACGAGGGAGACAAGGACCAGCGCTACTTACAACTTAATTTTAATCACAACCACGGGGCATATAAACAGAAACGAAGTACACGCTCAAATGACTATAAAGTTTTTCATGTCACTGCACAGCCCCCCACGCACCCGTCATGCACGCATGTGCGATAAATGCTTATCCAAAAAGGCATTGTTACCGCTCTTAACGAGGTAACAATGGAGTACCAACTAGCTCGTACCCCATACGTTGTGGGATTATATAATGACACTCGTAATTTCGCTCCCAGGGTTATGGACCGGTATGACGATGACAGGATGCGTTGTGAACGCACGTTCGTATATGAGCAAACGTTTGCTCCGCCTGGGCGTATACAGATCGTATTCTCTTCAGCCTATGGTGTGGGCTGCTCGGCAGAGCGTGTGAGAAAGCATGGACGCTGATATCCGACTCGGCTGCTCAACATCCCATTGTCTAGCTATCCGACCGCTCATATGGCGTGTGCTCACATAGGCGTGTGACGGAGAACTCTGGAATGGAACCTTGGGCCTGTTCAGTGGCCGCCACCCGGCGCCAGTCTGGTGGGATTCGGTCGGCGATGGGAAAGAAGGTTCGGCGTGTTTGTGCTCGAGTCGGCGCGCTGCTTTTCGCCTTCGAAGCTATGTTGGGACGGTGACGGTATAGGTTGTTTCCTGCTGCCGCGAAGTCCGCTCGTCCTTGGACATTGAGAAGCCCCGTCGAGGGCTGAGCCTCGAGCTGTGTTTGTTGATTCGAACGGCCCCCAGCATTGCAAGCACTGCGGGCTGTTGGCGTAGAGCTCGAGTGCCTTGCCAAATTCCGCGTTTGCAGGGAGCGTGGGTTCCGAAAGGGGATCCGCTATTGCCACTCACGTGGTTTGTGGTCAAGGAAGCTGGCTGTGGGCGCGAAATACGAGGTGTGTATTTTCAGGAAGGCTCGTGAATCCACCCGCTTTGGGTTGCCAGGAGTTTTCTGAGTCGACGTGTATGCTTACTACTGTGCAATAATCCATCCATAAATTCTGGTGACTTCTAGGGAGATAAAAAAATACGGGAAGGACGATCGTGAAGAAAATGCAATTCCAAGGAACGTAATAGTGTGGGGAAGTGAATGCAAGATAACGAAGAGCAGAATAAAAGAACGGGTAGGGAGGAATGAGAAATGAGTGACCACCGTGGTCGAAGTCCGGACGAAACGACTCACGTCACTAAGGTATGGCAGTGGATTCTAGGGCAAATAGGCGGAAGCGGGATAGTGGTTATCTGGCCCAAAGCCAGAAGTATCGGCATGGCTGGGCGATACAGTTTTTATTAGCAGTGGACAGGTGTCGGCCTCGTCCGTGCCAACCAACTTCCATCGCGAGGTGCCGCAAATGTTCATAAGTGTACAAATGCGTGTGCTTCGAACTTCATTCTCGCTCAAGTTCTTGGTGTTCTTTGGGAGGGAAGTCGCCCCACATCCGCTAACCGCTGCGGAACGGGCTCAGATCCCGAAACTATATGTAACGCGTGTAATCAAATTTTCCCCGTCATTCAACCATTCAATTTTTACATTCACATTCCGTGTTCGTGCAAATTTCGTGTTCGTTCCAGGGGCCATGGTCCTCTTCAGCGGGGCCATGCTTTCATGGTGCCTCCCATCACTCCCAGGTCTAAACGTTGCCCAGGTCATTCAGAGTATACGGGTTGCCGCCTGGGTCTTCCGCTGCTCTCCCCCTTCTTTGGTCCTGGTTGCCTGCGGACGACCGCGGCTGCCGGCTGGAATGCGTGCCACTCACCCATCCCCCTCCTCCTCCGTGTTTCCCCCTTCTCATTCGTTGCGTTCTCCCAACCACCCAAGCGAGAGCGTGTGGATGGACGTCTAAAAAATAAAACCCTGCCCAGCGTTCCCGCCGTCTAGCTCGTACGTGTTCTCGTGCCTTCGTCTCCTCCTTCTCTTTCTATTTGGTCCCATAGACTATGCACACCGGTGGTGCTTTCTGTTTTGCTCCACCACACGTCCGGGCTGCGGCGCTACAGCCCCTTTGTTTGTGTAAGCGGATTCGCGCGGCACTTCCTTTGGCTTCCAATACGGGTATCGCTCTCACGAGTGGAGTGTGCGTTTCCACGTGATGAATGGTCGCGCTGGAATGCTGCTGTTGTCTGCGGCCGAACGATCGGTTGTGTGAACCAGAGCAAGAGATGATCGAGCGGAAGCTGAGCGCTCGCCGATATGACTGATGTGAGTCGATGAGCCGCGAAGGAATTCGGGTTCGATATTACGGCGTATTTCGAAACTAAGGATTCTTGGCAAAATGCGGAGAGGAGGGTGACCTCATGTTTATGGAACGGCTTTGTGACCGCCATCGCAGGAAAGGTGCCATCGGTGTAAGAGATGCGGTGACTGATCCAACCATCTCTCCCGTAAGGCTAGCAAAATTGAGCCTAATGTATGCTTAAGCTGGTGTTATACTGACTGCTCACGTTGAAGGGAAAGTTCTCTTTTTTTTTACTATGTTGAGTTTCTCAGAGTACTGAACAGGGGCAGGGAATTTCCGGTTGCAATAGACAGGAAACAAAATGTGACCGACTTTTTTGTTTTACCTGTGGAATCACTTAAACAAGCAATATATATATTTGGAGATAATGAACAATGAAAGTTATTCGCGTCATATACAAAGTACACGATTGCGGGTGGCCGGCAAAAAAAAAAAAAAAAAAAAAGAAACGCCGTTTCAATGAACACCTTGACATAGCCTTCACATATACAGGCATGCCGCCTCCAAAGTCACATTATTAAATAAAGGTAGGTTGAGGCCAACATAGGCCTTCGAAAGCATAAATCCGCAGCTCGGGCAATTTCGACGACCTTCTGTAAGCGAAAGCAGACGATTCGTTGCGGATTGCGTACAAATACCTACCACGGCGGATCAAATCGAAAGGCTGCCTAAAAATGTCTGTTTTTTTTTTCCTCGAAAACACTTTTTTTCGTCTAGCTCGCAGCTTACCTCGTGTTGTTACATGAATATCGCCGACTTATGCGTTTCTCCAACTTTGCCGAGAAGGCGCCAGCTTGTGGCGTGGCATTCCGCGTGGCTAGGTATTCCTTCGTAGCTTCGCTTCGCACCTGTGCTTCCGCCAAACAAAACGAAAAAAGAAATAATAAAAGAAAAAGAGACAGACCTCAGCTCTCTTAGCAGCCTTTGCGTCCACCTGCGTCTTCCTTTTCGCTTCTCGGCTCAATCGCAAAGAACGTGCCGAGGATAGAGGGTCGAGAGGGAGAGGGTAGACTAGCTGCGGCAAACCCACCGTGGGCAAGACGTAATGTACGGACGGGCCGCGATGCAGCGAGAGAAGACGCCAAGGCGGTTTCGCGCCGTTCACGGTCCAGCGGAGAGAATTCCTCCTCTTGTCCGTGGCAGCCGGCAGGAGTTTCTTTCATTTCTCGCCCCTTTCTCCGCCTTTTGTGGCCCCTCGCCGCCGGAGCGTTGCTCCCCGATGTACGGGCCGTGCGCGCAGCTTGTCATATTCGCCGGCGACCAGGAATGAAAACGAAGAGGGGAGGGCACGGTGGAAAGTCGTGGCGGCCAGCAGCAGCAAGAGCGCCGCCGTCGGCCCGACAGCACTTGCCACCCACCCGAGCAGCAGCTGCGGCAGCGTCTTCAGGGGCCCATCCGTGGAGTCCGCGTATCGGCCCGCACGTAGGGCTCTCGCGATCTCGGGCGTTCGTTGTTCGTTCGCTCGAGTGGATGGCTGGTGGCGGTGGCGTGTGATGAGGAGCCAGGTTGCGGCGGCGGCGGATTCGCAGAGGCATCAGGCGCGCCGTACGTGTATATGGCTCACGGCGCGCGAAGGTCGGCCGCCTCGTATATCACGCGCCGCGCGGCATTCCACTTTTTGTCTGCCTGCCGCTCACTCTTTCCTGGTGCGTCTGCGAGGGGTGGCGGCGGCCGTTTCACTGCGGAGCTGTCGGATCCTCCGCATCCTTTTCTTTTTCATCGCGGAGAACAACGACGCTTATGCCACTGCGCGCGAAATACGAGAGCACGATGCAGCACCGTTCGCACGGCCTCTATAGTGTCGTTAGGCCTAGTTCTCCAGGTGTGCCGCCTATGGGCTGGAAAGTGACAAGATCGTTCGCGCCTCGCTCCAGGCGATCACCCGGTGTGTCCTCGAGTACCCGTGTGCACTGTAGAGTCTGTGTGGGTGTGGGTGTGTTTCGGGGGGAAAAGGGGGGGGGGGGGCATTCATGGTGGCAGCGACGTTTTTACTGCGGAGAAGTGCTCGCGGAATCGGTTGGGCCCACCACCGCGTGTTGCGAGATAGATCCGGCGCTCCGCATGAACTGCTTGCAGAGATCCGTTGGCGTTCTGACAGGTTTTTCGTGGTTGTTTGTGATAACCGGTGCGATGCCAAAACAGAAGAGCCCGCAAAAAGTGCGGTTTCTCGATTTAGAACAGCGGCGTGCCATAGAAAACAAGGCCCAGAAGATAGCCCGGGCGTAACCGTAACTGGAGCGGCAAGCGCTCTGCACCCTTAAATATTCCTTCAAGCTAACAGTTCATTTTTCTGCCCAGAGGTGGCCTTTCCGCGGGCTTCTTTTGGAGGTGTGATAGTGTTACACAGTGCCCATTGCAGTACATTTATTTTTGAGTCGTTGCGCTGCCAGACGCTAGACGTTGAGTTGAGAAGGCTAGATGCATTTCGAACACGTTCATTGTCACCGCGTCTGCGCGTCATGATTTCTTGAGACCTCGTGTACCCGCCATCCCGGTACATTAACTCGCGTATCGTTTGCTTCAAAAGCAAGGGTACTGACGCGTACAAGTGAAGTAATAAAGAGGTATGCTTACGTTGTTGAGTAAATTCCTTTACTCTGCTGACATGATTAGTCAAACTTTGGGTGTTCGTGAATGGCAAAAAAAGCACGTATCCAGAAATTCTTTGACATTATTAATTTTTTCCAAAAGGCAAAAAGGTAACACATCGCACTACATAGACAATTAAAAGGAGGTCGTGTGCTTTGTTTCCTAGAACGCATTCGTTCTGTCCTTTCTTATGGCATAATCAGAAGAAGCCGGGCATGAGACGCGCTGGTTTTCCTGCAAGGAGCGTGATATTACCCGCCATGTTGCTTATTGCAGCAGAAAATTGGCTTAACCGCGTCTGCTGTTATCAACGTCGTACTTGTCCTCGGGGGGGCCTTCTTCGAAATGATTTTTTGCATGCCTTGTTAACGCTTACGAGGCGTCGAGGTTCAATAAGTAAAATTTCACTCGGAATGTCAGTCGCAGTCGCTAGCCCCGAAATAAGGGTTGAAATATGCCGCCCAACGGTATGTCCTAGAATCAGAGAAAGCTGTGCAAGTTTGAATGGACTCATGATTAAATTCTAACTGCGCGTCGGGACGAGGACAAGAGAGGTCACAAACGAGTGCAGTTTCACAACTGAATGATTTATCGGCAGGCTTCTATTATTTCCCTCTTTACAGGAGGCGGTTAAATAGGGAATTAATAGAAGCCTTCTACATTAAAATACTAGGTGACGCATGAGTGAGCGAGCTGTCGATCGTGCTTGCTTGAAAGGAGTGCTCCTATCTAAGCACCACATGGAGCTGAAATTACAATCCCTGTGATAACCGAAATTTTCCAAATCATAACGTTTTCGATCCCCCCCACCCACGTTTCTTGTTTTTTAAGTGCGAATGCACTTCTTAAGCGACCCTGAACCTGCGTCCACCGGCGATGTCCGTATAGCATACCCACGTGGGGGATTGGCCAGGAATCTCCTCGTCTTCCTTGGCAACGGGGGGAGATGGGCGCGCGCTGCCTGGCCGCTGACCTGGCACATACCCACGTGGGGGATTGGCCAGGAATCGGGCGTGAGAAGGGCTAATGCACCCGCTTAAAGGAGTACTGACACGAAATTTCAAAGCTGAGATCCGCTCTAGCAATCAAGTACAACGACAACACAAATAGGTGTCTGTGAATAAATGCATCTTTCTTTCTTTGTAGTTGTGTGTGTGTGTGTGATCTCTCTTTCGCGAACATTACCGAACCGCGCAAATTCAACTCGTGCATTCGCACTTTCACATTCTTCCCCTCGGGGAAATGCGGGGAATTTTATCAGGAGTTCAGTGCTTTCGGATAACTTGCATGCAGTACGACATGAAGCGCCTTGTGAACACCTATATTTACGTTTTTTCAATAAAACATTTAGTTGTGAAACTGCGCTCGCTGATGCCCTAGGTGCACTCATTTCGGGTTTGCTGATACACCCTGCTATTTTTTTTATTCTAGACTCTAAGAAATCACCGCGGGTGGGCTTTTCCACGGTGCTCCATAATTGCCACAATGCTCCAAACATGGAGTCGAGACACGGATGCAGACGATCCCTTCGAAGTGTCCACACGCTCGTGGAAAATGGGAAAGTAGACCGGTGGGCCTTCATGCTGCGTCGCTTGCACAACGTGCCACGGGCGGTCGGCCGAGCTGTCATCAGTCAGAACGACCCTCTTCTCCGTGCGACGGACACTCAGTGGTCACGACTCTTCCAGATCCCAACGCCTCGAAGTGGTAGCCTGCGAAGGCACGGATCATCTACTCTTTCCTATGTCATCTTGCTCCTGGTCGTTTCGCATCAAGTTCCTCGGCTCGTTTCAGCACTACAGTGGCGGTCCGGTAATGGAAAATTATAAAGACTCGGCCATATGGCCGGCGTGCCGTCGGCTCAGTGGCCGAGAAAGAGCAACACGTGGTGACCGCCTTTATGAGTAGGAAAGAAAACAAGTGGGCACAAGCTTCAATGGCTCTTCCCACCTTTCTTTCTTGTTTCTTTTCTTTTTTGCACCAAACGGACTCCGCAGTACGGCAATTTTTTTCGTCGCAGCTTTCGCGCTAACCGACTTGAGCGGCGACGTTGGATCTGTGCCATGTTCAGGCCGCCGGTACAGTCGAACCTCGCTGTAACAAAGTAGTATCGGGACAGCAAATTAGTTCGTTATAACCGATATTCGTTATAACAGCAGAGGTAAAAATCAGCTATAACAAATCGACAATCTGGCTCGCGCAAAAATACCTGACACAAAAATACACTATTTGAGGCTTCGCACCCACTATACACAAGGTAACCCTAAACTTTCTCCTTTTTTTTCATTTCGAGCTCAATTAACTGTAACATGAGTACGGGAAATTACAGCAGAACAGACGTCATTTGACAAAACAGGGCTGCGTTCTTATTTATTTGATGAATGATGTGATCTTCGTGTGGTGGATACTCACAGAATTGAGCAGGATGAAGTTTTGCGCAGTATCCGCGAACAAGAGGGCCTTTATACTTCTGCAGTTTAGGACTACGGGTTTTTTTCCCAATTAGCTCCTCAGCCTCCTGGTCAAATATTCCTTCGTTATATCCGATATCGCGTGGCTCTCACGGTTTTAGTTTCGTTATAAAAGCATGCGTAATTAGAATAAAGCCCGACCAACGAAAGTCTGTATTTAGTTCGCTATAGCCGACAATTCTCTATATCAGTGTTCGTTATAACGAGGTTCAACTGTGCACTGCTGTCTTGGAAGGCCACGGTTGCGTCGTGTACTTTCTTGTTTGATTGATAACTCAGCTTTTATTTGCACTGAAGCCGGTAGTTCTTCGTGTCAGTTATTCCTACAAGCATGTGCGCATTGTAAGGAGGCCGACTTTGTATTGAGATTTGCTGCAAAGCCAACTTTGTAGCCAGCGCTAACTTGACGTCGGTTGATGCAAACGGCAGCGCAACGTATACAGGAATCTGCGCATGCGCCCGTATGCAACATGTCCCGGTCCCGCCGTGTGATACCACTAAGCTTCGCCTGGACTGCGGGACAACCTCCACCCGGAGGGGTGAACGAGGTCCCGTCAAGGACGCGGTAAGGTCATAGGCACAATGTTTTGCGCGAGTGGCTGATGAAAATGTTATAGAGGTACGGGCATCATAACCAAAACTGGCGTCACTACCGGAATCGACCCCATCAGAGACAGTAGCCGTAAGTGCTGTCGCTTCCAGGTGTGAGTTTGCATTCGCTTGTGTAAACTCCATCACATGTAACAGTAGTGCTGGGCAGTGAAGCAGCAGCGGAGCGGAGGGAACGCTGAAAACACCATTTCGCACAGAAAACTCTCACATTAAACAGCCTCGCTTATTTATAAAGTTATACCGAAGTGCAAATGTGCCTCGACCCTTGAAAAATATTACGAACAAAGG
>NW_027526295.1:166163425-166325198 GCF_048455015.1 Haemaphysalis longicornis
GCCCAGTTTTGGCTGCACGAAGTGTTAGGGTATAGGTTGAAGAGTCGGGTGTCTTGACTGTCTCGCAGTGTTGGCCGTTAGGCAAGATGTCACCTGTTCACCATGTCCCTGCAGTTATCGTCATCATCGATCCTTGACCCGTGGAGAGGCGATGATGACGAGAATTTGCGATTATTATTGTGATAATTGTCAGCAGTAGCTCAGCATCATCCCTGATGGTCGCACTGCGTTTGTGTAATCGCCTGGTCAACTTTAACAGCCAAGCTTTTAGTTGGACCGGGATTTCCGCCGTTAGGAAATGGAATGGATGTCTTTATTCTAGCAAGGACGTCAAGGGGCTCTGTTGTAAGATAAGAATACAAAGATCTTCATATAGTAGAAGATGGTTCGAATAAAAAGAAATGCTTTTAAGCTAATAATAAATAATCCGTCGTACCTCCTGTCGTTAGCAAGGAGCGGCTAACACGCGGCAAGTTCCTTCTAAGGAGGAAGGGTTATGTTTCTCGTCTCAAGAGAGAGCAGATATGACGTTACGGAGGCGCGGGATTGGCCGCGGTTGTTGCTGCCGATTGGATTGTTGCGATTCTGCAGTTAAGTGAATCCGAGCTTCCGTGGACCTTCGTTTGATCAGACAGCAGGGTGCACCATTTATCTTTCTACAGTATTCCAATTTAAATTCGGGTTTATGCGAGCGTTCTTGCGCCAGAAATAGGCGTTAACTGAAAGCTAAATTTAAATTTTATAGAACAGTTTTTTTCCCTCTTGCTCCCAAGTTATCTCGTAATCTTAACGAGGTCTGAATTGTGAGCACACTCGCAGAAACGCATTGCAAAGCGCTGTGATAAATCCTGGCCGGCAACTTAGTAGAGGGGAATTTAGACGTATTGGGCAGCAGGGTTTCGACCTAGGTCGAGAGAGTATAATTACTGAGAAACATAGCCTACGCCTCTAGGTACACCCGACACTGTGCCCTCTTTTCGCGCTCTAAGAATAGCATATCGACACACTCCACGAGCGCACTCAGCCACTTACAAGCTATGCGTGCGAAAAAGCATATTGTGCAACTCCATAAACGCGTGTCGCACGTGGATGCAAGAATCTAAATACCGTCCACGTAGGATGCAGAGCAGTCAGCTCTTATCCGAAACTTAGTCTGGGTAGCATCATTGCCAAGCTCTGCCAGCAGGCTAAGTTTAATTAAAACCTTGGTTGCATGCTCCCTGAAATAAGTACTGGACATCCTTAATTAAGGTGTAGCTGCTTGCCATGCCGGGGCTATCTAGTTTATGCTCCTTACACAAAACAGTCATGCCGTCGAATGGTGAGTTGTCCGCTACGGTAAAACTATATAAAATGCGTATCACTTATCTCTTCTTCCTGTTCTTTTTCAATCGAGAACTTGATGTTGGGTATTTCAGAACGTTTGAATTTACTGCCGATTATTAGGGCATACTACGTTCATTTATGACTGCGTTGAGACCAAGGCAAGTAATTTGGATCAACTTTTAAGAAACAAAACATTTTATTGAGTTGATTTCGAGGGTGGCGGTGCCGGCGGGACGTTGCAGCGGTTTCCTTTTTTGGTTAGACATGAATTATGGCTCTTTTCGCACATAGACACGTTTATCACTGTGCGCTGTTCGTGCAGTTCGGAACAAGAATGGTGGCACCGTATAAATGCAGCGCGACGTATTAACTGTGCGGCACATACGTGGATGGCTCGCAACAAGAGGCAGTCGCAACAGACACGCATTAGCCTTTTTGTTTTGTTTTGAGTGAAAACCACGTCATCGCAAAGTTAAAATTACATAACTAACGTCTTATCAATATAGATATAAAGGCTTACAAATAAACTGCAAGAGATTGGGGAGCGTGTGTGTGGATAGTAAGACAGCCTGAAGGTGGCCCGAGGACATCTCTTTCTGGTACTTTCATATTACCGTTGCCGAACTGCTTCCTTTCAACATCTGAACTAATTTCCCGTGGTGTCCTTTCAGTGGCACATGTCAGTCGAGGGTTATGAACCGCAGCCCGGGAAGCGTGATTCCCTCTGGGGCTGTGCTACTGGAAAGGGCAGGAATGGCAGCAAGCTGCAATGACGATAGACAGGAAACGGAACTGAGCTGCAAAGTAGTCCGTTAACATTGTGCGTTTCTGTGATGATGGCACACTTCGAAAGGAGCCGGCAACCGGGGCATGCATGTTCGCTGACTGTTTTCTTTCATTTGCGCTTTTGAGCAAAGCCAATTCATTTTATCCGACTCGATTTGAAGATTCGATATTCGCGAACCGCTGGTTAGCATGCCAGCGCTGCGAAGCAAATATCAAAGCTGAATTGCCGAATTAAAATATAAGGTGAAACGTGCGCTTTCGGCAACGCGGGCAGTGCCTTCGTGAAACTTTCGCTCGAGCGAATTATTCTACTTCGAAGAGATCGTGAATCTGTCATTCGTTGCTGCGTGGACGTTTTATATTAGGAAAGCAATAGCTGGTTGACAGTTTGACGGCTGCGTGCAGTGTCCAACTTTCTTCTTTCTCGCGTTACTCTTGGAGATGGCAGTGAAAATAATGCTGTCGGCAGGCGGCGACACATTTCCCTCGAAACTCACTATAACGCTAAAGCGTTGTAACCTGCGCACCTAAACTTCCCGCGCACCTAAACTTCCCGAGCAAACTGTTTTCTGTGTTTCCCTACCGTAAGGCCTTCGTGGGAGAAATGCCATCACGCAAGTTCTTGGAATGCATTTGAGGGCTTGATGCTGATGGCGGGCCCTCCGTGATGACTTTTTTTTTTTTCCGGGCGTCATTCCGACTTGAAGCTCGCTCCACCGTCACCCCTTACACCGGCGGTGCGCGTGCATGACATCTATTATATATAGATCTTCCGCGCGTTCCTTGGCGATTATTATTTAACGCTGCCGGGTGGTCGTCGTCGTCCGCCGACAGGGGGACGTCCTCGCGCGCTAATTTCCGCCTCAGCCCACGTCCGCTACCGGTCACTGCAGCGCCCCTTCCCCCTGCCCTCTTTTTGTGATGCATGCCCACGTTGGCGGGCCTCGGGGCTCCGTGTCGCTTCGATGCAGGCAGACATAATGTGCGCGCGCGCGAGTCTTGCCCCACCAGATACGGAGCCTATTCTCTAATTACGGGCCCCTCGGCGCGTCCGGCTAAGTAGTGCGGCTCGAACGAGTTTTTGATGGCGAGCCTGCATACCCAAGCAGCTCCGCCATTGTTTCGCTATCACGCCGCGCACGGTCGATGGTCGGGAAAGGTGGAGGGGGCGGGGAGAGGGTGGCGCGCATTTTGTCCTCGCCGGACATGTACCTGCGCCACGTCGCGAGACGGTCACGGTTGAATCGACGGCGCGGAAGAATCGCTGACTGAAGGGGCGTGATTTTCTGGGAAGCAAGGGTGGCTCGAAGAAGGTTGTAAGAAGTCAGCAACAAGTCGGGTGTAACGTCGCTGGTGCTTGTCATATCTCAGTGTAGCCGATCCAATCCAAATGGATGGGCGGTGTTGCGACCGGGCGGGGGCACCCGATCTTTTCTCCGTGGCCTCCAACATACGATGGGTAGCGTGTAAGATGCGAGCGGCCAGCCGGTGTTGCAGCCGTGAAGAAGTCCAGAGCAGTAGGGTAACGTAACTGTTTACTTCATAGCGAGAGGGGAGCCGAAGCCAAAAAAACATACAATGCCCCGACGGGCGAGGTTACAATACAGGACAGGAGCAGAGCGACCGCATGGATTCGCTGCTCAGACAGGAATGAATTTCAACGTTTGTGCTGCCTCTATTTATACCCAAAAAAACGCCCCCAAGAGTAACACGCCACGAAATCACAGACACGCACACACTCTGTCCATAGTTGGTGAGTCACCCATGGCTTCGTCCCACATGGCGTCCGAGAGGGGGGGGAGAGAGTGTCCTTGAAAGGTGCCGGGGTCGCGCTATCAACTGCTGATCGTGCCGATAGCGAAACGTCTGAGCCGGGAAGGTCAAGGCGACGCGCAGGTGCCTGAAGGGTGTGGCGCAGGCAGCTGCCGGAATCACGTTGCCAAGCGAGGTGACTGACCCGGCATGTCGAGACACGAAAGTACGATTCACCGACACGTGGGCGCACATGGTCGATTCCCACGTGGTCGCTGATGCGGAAAAACACGTGTTGCTGGGTGATTCGTAACAGCTTCTCCGCCGGGGGTCCGAGATCCCGATGGATAAGGGTCTTCAACCGTTGTCCGGAGGGATGTTTTCGCAGGGAAGTGCTCAGCAGACGCTCGACTCCAGGCCTGGGCTGTACGACACCGTGCTGGAGCTTCACAGGGCTGATCACTGGACGAGAAGTGGCTCCCCAAGAACGTCTCTGGATTGGTCAGGCAAGCAACAGAACAACACAGCAAGACACAACCGCATCGCCGGCAAGTGCGAAGACAAATCCCCACTGAAGATCTACCAGGCTTTTAGATGCGAAAAAATACGCTAATAACTAACTACACTAGTTATATTTTAGCCCAGCAGTACTTTAGACAAGTGCACAAACCTGAAAGGTGACATTTCGCGTGAATGGAAATGTCCCACACACACACAAAAAAAAACGGAATCGTAAAGGGCGAAGCCTGCTTCAGGAAAAACAAAGAAATTTGAGAAAGTCAGGCGTCAACAGGCCACTTCTCGCGCCGAGAGCTGCGATTTGAGCTCTCGTCAATGCCCCGAGCTTTTCCCTTCCTATACCGCACTTTAGCTGCAGCCGTTCTCTCAACGCTGCTGTGACCGCGTGACATGACACCGGTCGTCTTGTTCGACAAAGGTCGAGCGCGCGGAGGAGCGAGCGGGATTTTCCCCCGTTCGTACGTTATGCGCGCACTGCTTCTAGGCGGCGTTCCCTCGGCGCGATGCGAGCTTACGGCTTTGTTCGCACTGAAACACGCGCCACAATTACGCGCTGAAGTTTTTGCTACCTCCTCATTGCTCGCCTTTTTACGAACGCGTTCGGCAAGCAAACGCCGGAACGAGTTTGCGTTCTCCCCTTTAGGCTGGTCGGTTCCCGACTTCGGTTCAGCCACAGGCGACACCGGAACCTCAACTAGCTCAGCCGATGTTGGCTTACCGACGGGAGCATCAGCTGGGAGTGAAACGGGCACGACGAGCCCATTAGACACCTTGCAGTTCCCAACAGTCACTACCTCGTCGTCCCTCGCGCTTTCAGCGACAACCTCGGCACGCGAAGACCGAAGCGTGTTTCCGTTCTCCTTCCTTCCTGCCAGAACTACCCTACAACCAGGCTGCCCTGTCTCAAAAGACGGCTCAGTTCGCGTTGCCGGAATCTCTACGAACTCGGCTGGTCTTCGCTCGAATTCGGTTACCTGGGCTGGTGAAAGAACAGAATCGGCTGGCTCAGTGGCGAGATCGGGATTACTCCCAACTGAGCCGTGCAAACCATTCGCTGCCTCGGCAGCAGGCTTTGCCACAACGTAGGTCTCTTCTGAACTGCCGCCGTCCGAAGAAACAACCTCCGTTTCAGCGGACTCGTGTTGCCTTTCGGTAGCCTCATGGTTTACGCACTCCAGCGAAACCTTGCTATCTCGCGAAGTGTTCATGTTCAGACCGGTAGCCGTTCCCAAGGCCTCCCGCGAATTTGAACCACCTGTACACTTTGCCGAGATCTCCGAAACCAACACAGACACATCTCCGCTCTCTCTCTCAGCCACCTCGCCGCGCTGCTGGGCCGCAACCGTCGCCTCCGACTCGCGCTCCCGAGCGGCTGCTGCTCTCTTTTCGTTACCGTGGCCAGTTTCTCCATCCACGACAACGAGGTCTTTTTCAAGCAACAATTCAAACTCAGGCTTTTTGAGCTTCGCTTTTTCGCGCAAGAGTTGAGTCTCGTGCTCGAGTGCCTTACCCTCACGTTGGAGTCTCTCTCGCGCGAGCTCCTTCAGTTCCTGGTCGAGGCGCTCGAGCTCGAGGTCATACCATCGCATCTTTTCCTCGTGTTCTCGTAAAAATTTCTCATGTTCTCGCTTCCGTTCCTCGCGTGCCTGTTTCCGTCTCTCGAGCTGCTCACGCTTGCGCTCAGCCTCCGCCTCGGCGGCCTGACGTTTCGCGGTCTCCCTGCCATTGAACAGCTCAATGCATTCCGACAGCTCCTCATCGTCAGCCCCGACAGCGAGTATAGCCTGTATCAGCTCTGGCTCTCTCAGCGCGTCCGCAACATCCAAGCGCAACTCTTTTGCAAGCTCCAACAACTGCGGTTTTTTCAACGCCTTCAAATTCATGGCCGGTCTAGAGTACTGCTTTCCCACTGCTCCCAAAAATGTTTTGCGCGAATAACCCACGCGACAAAAACAGACGCCCTACCAGCTATCCTCAGAAGCCTGGTAAAACTCAGTGAAGAAAAGTCCCGCACTCACCCTTGACCGCCGTGAATTCTGCGAAGTCCGAAGCCGCCTTGACGTCCGTGGTGTTGGGTCTCGCACCGCTGGCTCCAGGTGTCACGAAGTTGTCATCCGACCGCTGCCAACCAGTGTTGCGACCGCGAAGGCAGACTGCAGCCGAGAAGAGGTCCAGACGCTGATAGGCTAACGTAACTGTTTACTTCATAGCGAGAGGGGAGCCGAAGCCAAAAAAACATACAATGCCCCGACGGGCGAGGTTACAATACAGGACAGGAGCAGAGCGACCGCATGGATTCGCTGCTCAGACAGGAATGAATTTCAACGTTTGTGCTGCCTCTATTTATACCCAAAAAAACGCCCCCAAGAGTAACACGCCACGAAATCACAGACACGCACACACTCTGTCCATAGTTGGTGAGTCACCCATGGCTTCGTCCCACATGGCGTCCGAGAGGGGGGGGAGAGAGTGTCCTTGAAAGGTGCCGGGGTCGCGCTATCAACTGCTGATCGTGCCGATAGCGAAACGTCTGAGCCGGGAAGGTCAAGGCGACGCGCAGGTGCCTGAAGGGTGTGGCGCAGGCAGCTGCCGGAATCACGTTGCCAAGCGAGGTGACTGACCCGGCATGTCGAGACACGAAAGTACGATTCACCGACACGTGGGCGCACATGGTCGATTCCCACGTGGTCGCTGATGCGGAAAAACACGTGTTGCTGGGTGATTCGTAACAGCGGCCAGTTGCAACTCTAATCGAACCGAAGTCGTTCAGCAGAGCAACAAATTCGCCAAAAGAGACGCTTAAGGCCGGGTTCAGACTGTTGCCGCAACTGTCATATCTTCAAAGAATGACGTCATTTCACGTCTTATCCAACCGAAGTCCGTGACATGCCGTTTTAACACGAAAGTGTTTTATTCCGGGATTCACAAACATTTCAGTGAGGTCACATCCGTCACGGAAATGACGCCAGTACACCGAAGCAAGCGGCCTGTAAAGGGTGCACCTCTGCACACAGGGTCTTGCGGGGAAGCAACATTTAGTACTAAAGAGTACGTTATACTTAGGGTTGTTCATTTTCTGGTTGTATATTTTAAAGCGAAAGTGTTTTATACCGGGATACACCAAGATTTCACTGACGTCATATCCGTCGCGGCATTGACGCCAGTACACCTTTGCCGAAGCGACCCGCCAGTAGGACGTCGCTCACCAAGCACACCCACAAGACAGCCGGCGACCCGCAAATCATGCTCAGCTGCAGATATCGCTGCACATATCCCTTTCGTGTTTTACCGATTGCGTTGACGAAAGAATCAACCACATTTTTTTTTACGTTTATAGCTCATGATATGAATGCTACGTCGGTAGTCTGAACATAGCCTAAGACTGCTTACGGGTAGGTTTGGGGAAGCATTATAGTACCAAGGGAGAAATATTTTCGAGTAACGTTTCTACATGTATTAAAGTTGTGTCTGCGTTATTGTGGGCGCAGCCACCTTCTTCGGCCCTAAAAGGAGTAAGAGCGGCTTTTTCTGTAGTTTAAAACTTATATTGCTCATTTAAGCACATTTTTTAACACTTCGTCACCTGCTACGCTGTTCAGAACATTGAATCTCGGCTGGCTCGTTGGGAGCATCCACCGACGCTTCTCCGAAAGTGTTCCGCTTATGGGCGGTAATCGCTGTTCGTCTTGTTTGGCGACTCCTCCGGCTCTCCGCTTCATTCGGTTTCGGACCGTCCTTCATCAAGCGATACTTACATACTCATTTGAACGGGTGTTACGCTATCTGTTCTCAGACGCAGCAGCGGGCGAATTCGCTGCGAGGGCTGCGCGAAATGCATTAAGGACGAGCGGAGCAGCTCGCGATGGGAAATGATGAACTCGCTTCTTCTCCTCCAAGTCGCTCAATATGCGCCGGCTTAATGCATTTCGTGCTATTCGCCGAGATCGTTTGTTATGCAAATTCTTCCTTTTGAGCCGTCCTCTCGTTCCCGCGCACTGCGGGCGCGCAGTGCGGAGACGCAGCTCTACTGCGCATTGTGGTTATGCATTCAGGGCTTGCCCATAGAGAGACGCTGTTGTACGAAAGGAATGGCGAACGATATTTATTGTGCTTGGAAAATGGCGCGCGCGGCGGGAGAACTAGGCGGGAAGGGCTTGCTGCGGAAATCGGATTCGCTGCGCAATTGCTTGAATCCTGCCTGGATTAATCCTCGCTGTATTTATTTTTTTTTTTTTGCGTCGTTATAGTTTAATAACTAATGCTGCTAGGAAATGACTGTATTCAAGTTTGAATTCCAGCGTAGTCTTATGCATTTGAAGCAGGGAGAAAGCTGATGAGGGCGTTTCGTCGCGAAGTTATAACGACCTATCGAAAAAAAAAAAAAAACATTACCGTGGCGATAACTGTGCCACGGCACTGGATGTGTCGTGGATTATGCGTATGATAGGATTGTTGCTCTTCAACCAGTTGTTCTGCATCCTTCTCTCGTGTACCAAGGGCTTCATAATGTATCTGTTTGAGATTATCTTGCGGATGCCGTAGCTAAAAGTGCGGGTGAGGGGCTTTAGGGGTCCACCTGCACACATAGCAGTCTTCAGCGTGCGCCGCGGAAGCTGCCCACTGAGAGCGGAAGTTAGGTACGCCGTTCCGAAATACTCTCGCTGCTTTCGACGAGAAACTTCGAATTTTGTGCGCAGTCATTTGTAACGGAGTACCTTGCTCTCCTAGCTTCCAGAAGATGAGCGCTGCGCACCCGTCTTGACACGTGTTTGCCTTCGTGTACACACACGCACGCACGCACACATCTTGGTTATTGTGCGTTAAAAATTGATCATATTTGATATTGTTTTGGGCCATGAGTGATGACGCCGACTGCGCACATTTCTTGGATTAACAATCAATGGCTGAAGTACAGCCGGGACCCTCTTCTAACCGGTAGAAATAAGCACCAGTGATAATAAAGAATGAAGGCTCGGAGAAATGGACGTGGTTTGCGGCAGAGGGATGCGGCCATTTAATCGCTTGCGGCCTGCGTGATTGGTTGTGTGGGAAAGCGTGTACTATATTTTGTGCCGGCCGTCGCCGGTGGAAGGCGTGGTTGCTCAGTCGGCATTCTATTCCTCTTGAATGGCGCCGGGATCTCATCGCTTCCTGGGGTAACTTATCACCGGGGTGACCTCTCGAACCGCGTACTCTTCGCGTCACCAAGAGATTGGGGCGTCATTTTTGTGGCCACGACAGGGTGCGGACTTTCCCGGAAAGAATCAACGACCGGGCCCAAGGGAGCACTGGTAGATTTGCGGTGACCGGTGCCACAGCCTTTGCTCCTAAATCACGGAGTCGGGATGGTTGAGACGTGTGGTTTTTCACCGATAGGTCTTCGCCCGCATATTGTAAATAAAAGAAGCCCCTTGTGAAGGTCATTTAGTCTGGTTGTTAACGAATACGTTCTCTTAATACCGATTTGCTTGTTAACAAGGGATGTCGGAGGGAACCTGATGAAATATTTAACGTGTACATGTGCAATTCGCAAAAAATGAAAGGTGGCCCAGAAAGTATGAATGTGGCCGCAGAAATTGGGCGATCGTCTTTCCTCCTTTTTTCATGTACGTTAAATTGTTGTGTCAATTGTGATTGTTGTACCAATCAACGATCATTGGATACCGTGAATGGAAACCACGCCATTCGCCTTTGCTCGCGTTTATTGTTTAAATTCATTCTCTCTTCTCATTTCATTTCTAGTTTGCTGTACAGCGCCTATTGAGGGCATGAAATATGATCAGTGGGAACACTTGTGTAGCGAGTATCGATATAAGTTAAATTTAGCTGTATATATGAATTGCTGTAAACGGCACATGTGGCTTGGCCAGTTCAGATAGCGTGATGACTGAATTACTGCGTCGCTTGCCTGGCTTTTGGGTTCTTGTTAAAAAGTCCCAGGTGGTCAAAATTACAGCGAGCAGGTGTAATTTCGGCGCGTAAAATCTCCAAAATGTCTCGAAAATTTATTGCGTTACCTTGCATTAAAAAAAAAAAACGTTATTAATTCATTCATTCATTTTGGCTCTTTGTCGGTGTAGCCTGCACAAAATTGGTCGCCATCCCGCCCTGCGAAAGTTGCTGTCCAGCGAAGCTGTTGTACATCACAACAAATAGTGACGCAGGAGGGTATGAATTTTTTCTCGTCATCTTTGCGGGCTTTGTCGGTTTCGCTTGGCTAGTGTCACTAGATAAGGGTACAGAGGATCGGCACTCTTTTTCTCGTATTGCCCCGTGCCGGCGCCATGATCATCGGTCAGTTTACACTGCGACGTTTCAGGGGCGCCGCCATTTTGTTGTTTATGCGTCTTAGTCGGTCAACACTGGTAGGCTTAGCTTGTCCTCCATGCTCTGCGGCTGCGCGTGACTGCCGTTGTTCCGAATGCGAATCAAGGATAACGCGTGTAGCAGCATTTCAGCAGCAGAAGTTTGTCCAAAGATTCGGCATATGCTGAGTCCTGCTAGCGTGGCGCATGCGCTCGGCGTCTTGTGCAAGAACGGCCCTATGTAGTGCCACTAGTCCCGCCTAGCCTTCAAAGATAATCTGCATGCATAATCTTTACCAGGAACACATGGTGAGGGTGGGGGGGTTGTCCCACTTTTCACAGGCGCCTTATCATTCACAATGCGGCCTCGATGCTTGTTTTGTGGTTTCCTGAAACGAATTCTGAGTTCAACGCTGTATGCCTGATTAGCCTGTCGCATGCGCTCGGTGTCTTAGGCCTTGGCGTTTTTGTCAACGGAAGTGAAACAGCCTTTGCATTAGTATCAGGCTATATTAGCAGAACTGTCTGGCGAGTGCTACTGAGGCGCGATTAGGTAATATTCTGAAATAAGGGTTTACAGTATTCCTAGTTGAGAGCAATTTTTTTTTCATATACTGACCCTCCAGTGATCTTATAGCTTTACTTTTTTATCCTTCTTGTCGTATCTTCTTTTTGAATGTCATAGTTATTCTCGCAGAGGTTTTTCTTTTAAGAAGCCTTTTCTACGTCTAATTACTCCTCCTTATCACCCTTCTCCTACTACTACCACTAATAATAATAACCATAATGATGATTAAGTGCACGTTACCCTTACTTTTTTTTTTGGTTCAGTTTTAGATGCCTTGTTTTCAAACCTTACTTTCATCCGGGAAACCCTCTAACCGACTGCTTAAGGGTTTTGCCTTTTATTCCTTTTTTCCTAACCCATCTTTTTTTTTTTCCTCCCTAGTACGGCACTTTGCTGCTCCTCCATTCCGCATCTATATGTAGGCATGTATGGTCCAGAAAGGGGACGGGTGCAGAAACTGTGCGGCACAACGTCATTGCGATGGCCCCTTAAATTTATTTTTGCGCTACGCATAAAACGAAGCAAGAATCGTGGGAGAAGGCAAGACACGTTCGCTTCTACGCTTTCAGCCAACTCCTCCTACCCGCTCCCTCGCGTCTAACTTTATGCATCGTCGATTTCGAAAAATGAAAACTGACTTTCTTTTTTTTCCCTTCCTGTCGTTCCATCAGCTTTCCGTGGCTGAATTTCCCTCCTTCCCTCTTGCTATGTTTTAATCGTTGTCTATTTTTTTTCGTTCATTTCCCGGGTCTTGCCGCCGACGCTCACGTTCTGTTTCATGCGCGCCGCGTTTTAATCCTTCGGGATTGCTAACGGTTCCCGTCGCCGAAAGGAAGAAGGGCGGAAGTGTGCGGTGCAGGCCAAAGCTATAAATAAGCGGGCGTAATATCACCGCGCGCACGCATTTTCGTCTCTGTTCTTCTCTCTTGCCTTTTTTGTCTTGTGCGGGCGCTTGGGTGTGTAAGAAGACGTGACACCGCGTGCATCTCTCCTCCTGCTCCCTGTCCGTCCCTTCCGCACCACTCCGTTCGTTGGCGCTGACTTATGAGTTTTGGAGGATGTTTAATGGGCAGGCGTGGATGGCTGCTCGAAAGCGTCGAAAGCCCTATAAAGGTGAATGGCTGGTTGCGTACCGCGCGCGCTGGTTTTATGGACGGCTGCTTTACCCCAGGTCTGCGGTTTCGCTCGCCGGTGCGCGGCATTGAGAATCGCGAAGTTTGCTCTGCTGCTACTGCCTGCACACGTTAGCACGCTTCTCTAATTGTCGACAGTTTGAGCGCTGTGTAACTGGCAGGGCCTTCGCTTGCATTGCCTTATCGGGCTGATGCGTATCTGCACTCCGCGTCACGGGGATGCGGAGCAGACAGACACAAGCCCACCTCGCTTGTGCAACGATGCTTTTCGAGGTATAAAAGCGTAAAATCCCTACTCAGTGACTGCAACCTGTCGCGGTAATGTCGGCGCGACGAGGCGATATTTCGTTTCTTGAACGGCGCACTTCCTGTTTACGCCTAGCACCATCTACTGGTTCGCTTCGGACACTCACTATGTTCTCTTTGGCGACTGCGGCAAGGGGGTCGCCCCTTCGACTTCCGTGTACAAGTGCAGACTCTAGTTGTAACGAATACCGTTGCGTTGCCCAACATGGCGTCATCGCGAACGCTGCTTCACGACGCTTCAGGGCACGTAGTTCAGCGCAACACGCTCGTGAATCAATGACCGCCTCTCGCGCTCTCGGCTCGAACGTCGTCAATAACTACGTTATGGTGGTATAAACCGCGCAGATCTGGTCGACTCCGCGTTGCCGACGTTTGACTAAGCAGGAACATTGACTCTGGGCAATCGGGCAGAATACGTGGAACGTACGCAGCACAGACCAATCACGATAGCGCGTGGTGCCTAAACAGTTCGTAGCATTTATTTTCTCCATGGCGTCGTGCCACTTTCTACTCCAGTTCCATCCTAGCGAATTGCCTGCTCATTTCCGAGCATGCCCCGCCTCCTAGCAAGCGCAGCGACCACAGCAACGTACGCCCCGCAGACGTAATCTTGCAGCGACGGTGTCTACAGCAGCGCCACGCCCGTTTAAAGTGAGGCCGCAGCAGGAGCTGTGCGTCTCTCTCCTCCACACACCGCCGCCGCTTCACGTTCCACTTGTCTCACTTCACTTTCTGCTGGGACCACCGGTCAAGAGTCGCTGGAAGGAGACCGCGTTCATGCCGCATGCACGACCGGGAAAAGCGATTGATTAGCCTGTGGAGATCGCGGTGGCATTTCCGGCTGTCGTAACACAATACTGGGTGGTGAGAATTCTTTTAGCGCCGAACGGTTTTTTTTTTATTTTTTTATTTTTTTTATTTTGAGGCATGATTTTTAATAAAATCTTGTAAATTTTCGCCTACCCGCTGGTCGGACTCGTGCCTCGCTTTAGATTTAGAAGTTTCTATTGCTTTCCATGGGAGAAGAAAACGACTCCCATACATCGCGTTTAATAACCGCTTTGCGCCTTACGCGCGCGCGCGCACGCACGCACGCACGCGCACACACACACACACACACACACACACACACACACACACACACACACACACACACACACACACACACACACACACACACACACACACACACACACACACACACACACACGTTACGTGACTTTCACGTACGTTACACACACGTATGTGCGTGTACCTGTGTGCATCAGTGTGTACGCACGCACACACATACACACCCACACGTACACGCACACGCAAGCATATATGGGGAAGAGGGGTGGAGAGGGGAAGGATTTAAGAGGAACGGCGCTTCGCGTGCCCTTCCATTCACCGATAACTTAGGATCCCCCCCTTCCCAGTGCTCATCAATACGGAGACAAAAGACACGCACGGGAAAAGAAATAACAAAAAGAACTCCCGCATGGTTGACCGCACCCTTGAGTGTCGGTGGTTCTTTGTGGAAGCCAGTACGTCGGCGGGCGGGCTTACGTGCAAGTCCGGGGCGTGGTCGGCCGGCTGGTTTCGGCGGACAGGATGCGGCGCACGTCTTGGCACCGGGGTCTGAATGGCTGATTACGGCCAGGCCGGCACTGCTGCGTCGCCGTTTCCCATCTGCGGCAGGTTTACGGCCGTGCGCTGTCTTGCACGTGCCGCACTTTGCACCGCGCTTACTCCGCCGTCACGTGTGACTCCCCTTAATTGCCGCCGAAAGGAACGTAAATTGGCAACGTCACGTTCGCGAGAGATAAAAGAAAAAAAGAAAAAAAATGACACAAGAGAAGGAAGGTAGGGTTCGCTCGCGAGAACAAAGATTCAAATGGTTTAAAGGGCAGCACCAGAGCTAGGTCGAAGGGAATTTCGCTGTTGAAGATTTGGTGTTATTCTCAAAGTGGTCAGGTGAGGACGTGTGGATATCGAAGGCCCGCCCATAAAGAGCTGAGCGGGACAGACATTAGTTTCAGGTGGTGGCTTTTTTCTACTGACGAGGTAGACGTTGCGCGATATTCGTCAGCGGCGTAACTGGCCGTGGCTCAAATGGTAACTGAGTAAATTCTGGAAGTATTTCTTAAAGTCTTCTGATACTCGCAGTAAACAATGCCATTGTTTTGGTCGGAGGTGTATACCTCAACTCAGTTATAAAAGCAGTGTCTGAATTGGCAGTTAGTGCGTAATAGCACACCCTTGTTCTTGTAGTCCTTTATTATTCGAGGGAATAGTACACCCAGAGAATTTCAACCAAGGCTACTCCAGCGCTTTCAGGATTTGTCTGGTATGCTGTCTGGTATGCTGCCTGATGACTGGAGGGCAGCCAGAGTTGTACCAGTATTTAGAAAGGTGACCGATCCCTGCCCCAAAACTACCGGCCTATCTCGTTGACATCGTCTTGTTGTTGTAAATTGATTAAGCATATTATAGCTAACCATATACTAAAATGCTTAAAAGAACATGCAGCATTAACACCTTGGCAGTATGGCTTCAGGAAAGGATATTCAACAGTAACGCCGCTAGTAACGATAACTCATTCATTCGCTTCGGTAGTTGATAATAGCGGTCAAATTGATTCAATTTTTCTAGATTTTAGCAAAGCATTGGGCAAGGTTCCCCATGACAAACTAATGTTAAAATTAAGAGCAGTAGGCTTATCGAAAATGATAATCAGCTGGATCTCTAGCTACTTGAGCAACCGCATACAGCGCGTGACTGTTGGTGCACAACTATCGGGTTGTCTTCCAGTAACTTCAGGTGTACCCCAAGGAAGTGTATTAGGACCCTTGCTTTTTTTACTGTATATTAATGATATTGTGTCTGTCGTGGTGCCTGGTGTTAGCATTCGATTATTCGCGGATGATTGCGTTTTGTTCAAGAGTATCTCCTGTGCCAACGATCAAGATGGGCTTCAAACAAGCCTTAATAACATTAATGAATGGTGCAGGGAGTGGGGCATGGTGCTTATTAATGAAAAATCCGTTCTTCTTCGCATAACTCGTAAAAAAACTCCCATTCCTTTCACATATACGCTAAGGTCTTCCCCTTTGAACCAGGTCACTAACCATAAGTATTTAGGTGTAACATTTACCGACAATCTATCCTGGAATTCACATATCGACAACATTTGCTCGTCTTCTCTTCGCAAACTCTGCTTCCTGAGGCACAAACTCTCTAAAACACCTCCAAACGTAAAATTACTTGGCTATCTCTCCCTTATCCGCCCTAAACTTGAATATGCCTGTATTGTATGGGATCCATTCACCGATTCTAACATTAAAAAACTTGAGAGGATTCAAATGAAAGCCGTTAGATTTATTTTCTCTAAATTCTCCCCACTAGACTCTCCCTCTGACCTTATGGCAGCCAACAATATTTCACCCCTTCAGATAAGAAGGAAAGCATTCCGCCTGGATTTTCTCTCTCAACTTGCTAACAACCAATTGGCCATTGACGCGACACTATATCTGTCTCCTTTAATGACTCGACAAACGCGCCATCACCACCCTCATTCCCTAACACCGTATTTTGCTAGAACAGACACATATAAATCCTCTTTCTTCCCTCGTACCATAGCCGAATGGAATTCCCTTACAGATCCCATGTATCGTTCTCAGTGATGCTTGTTGTTTTGTTTCTTTGTATTTATGTTCGCATTGTATTTCCTGCTTTGGTACTATGTAACCACCTACCCTGCATGAACCTTCAATGGTCCGCAGTATTTAATAAATAAAATTAAGGTTGCGCAGTCAATATATTTCCGAAAGCGGCAAACCATAATTATGTGACTGAAACTGCCTACAAAAACTATATGCATCTAGAATTTGTGGAACCCAGTGTGATTACTTCGCTTTTTACGACACTGTCGTTCGGGGTTTAAAAAAAAAAACAACGGAGATTTCGGCCTGTCCGCCAGCCTGCCTTTTTGAGTTCTGATCAATTTAGCATTAGTGTTTCGTTCTGGTTGCCGATTTATTACGTATCTTCTCCTACAGTAACGTACAAGTGACAACATCACTGGTCTATGGTAGCTGTAACTGTAACAAGTTACTTTCTTGAAACATTAGACATGAACCGTAACATGGTCGTTTTTTTTTTTGGTCGAGGGCACCCCAGCTTTCAAGTGCTGCATTTGTTCTTACTCCTAGCGCTGGTAATGCGATATCGAATCCACTTTCAAATAGGAACCGCCGATTCTATAGCTTGCTGTGTTGTCCCGCTTTGACATTTTGATAAAAGTACTGATGAGTGCGACCTAATGTGTTGGTTTTTATCCTTTTGTTGGAAGGTGCTTTTAATGTTGGCTGGTCGGCCCATAATGACCTGCGATTGCTGTTGCGATCGCGAGACATTGTTAAACAATGCAGTTGTTGTTGCGACCGCGCGAGAAATTGTTAAAGAATTAAGGTAATAGCAACGATTATATCTATAGGATTTAGAGCATTGGTTCTTTCTAATTATTATTGCCGCTTCGTTATCATTTTGGCGAACGCTTATTTGAGTGAACAGTTTACGGGGTAGCTAAAAAGGAATGTTTTGAAATCGAAGGCGTGTACGCCAGCGGGTTGCAGAATCGCCGTGACGATGTGCACAGGCACTGTGAGGTGATATGCAACCTTGATTTTAATAAATTAATAAATTTTTATTGTATTTATGTAGGAGGAGACTACTGGGCGTAGAACCTGTGAATCCAGCTTGACAAGAAGCCCCCATCCCCGTCACAGTGGCGGTGGTGTCGGCAGTGCATGATAAGGAAGTAAAGAAAGAAAGATCAGCACGACCGATATAAATAAAAATACACATTATGTAGATGGGAAATGTACAGTTCAAATAATATTTTTTTCGATGGACATATGACGATGAGCAAATACGCTGAACAGTTACTGCTCGAGGAGTAGTTGAGAATGGTCTTATCGGCTTGATTGATTGATCTTCTTGCCGTTGATCGACCCGACTACTTTGCCTTCTCAAGTGCCACTGCGTAGTGTTTGGCCTGCATAACCTCGCGCACAGGTTTGCGCAGGCAAGGTTTCTTTCGGCGTAAGAGTACGTTGGGGTTTTTTGTTGCTCGTATTTTTTTACACCGGTTATTTCGATCCGCCTACAATGGAAAAACCGAACTCGTCCGCTGAAAATTCCTGCACCAATTAATTGAAGCCGTCGGTCGAAACAGACACTCAAGGCCACGAAAAGTTACTTCTGGTTAGAAGCAGTGCGCCGACACCAATACAAGCACACGCTGACACAAATTGCACGAAACAGGGAATCTAGAGTGAAAGCGCAATGTCTTCGCTGCCATTCTTCATCTTTGCTTAGCCGACACGAACCACTCTGAATGGTTTTCTCGTCTTCTTTCTCCTTCTCTCTCTCTCTCTCTCTGTCTTTGTTCTTCTATTGGGAGGGGCATCTCGAATTCCTGACGTCTCGCTGCCTGTCCCTTCACGGTGTGCCCAGATCTCTTTCTTCGGCACCGGCGCGGAGGAATTCCCGGCTCGCTTATTTAGCAGTGTCGCCCTGTGGGCCACTGTCAGCGTAGAAGGCTCAGGCGCCAATTGGTCCCTCCTTGAAAGCCCGGCGCGCCGCACCGGCCAGGCGGAGTTTAATAAAGCCACAAAACGAGATGCGGCATCCGGACAGAAATGCGGTGAGGTGGAGGAAGAAAGCGATGGTAAGGCAAGGAGGGAGAGGACGGCGGAAGTGAAACTGATATAAAAAAAAGGCTGAGGGAAGCGAGGGAAGACTTCTGCGAAAATTAATTCGGCGGGCATAAATCGTTAGCATTGTCTATTTGCAGCATGTCCGCACGGTCCCGGAACCCCTGATGTGCCTTGCTCGTTGATTGCGACTGAGTTGACTCCTAATTAAATTCAGACGTCTGGCTTTATATACCGTCGTTCCGTGATGATCGTAGGATCAGAATTACAAAAAAAGAATAATAAACGGAAGGGACGAAAAAAACGAATAGAAATCTTAAACAAAGTCAGTTCCCGTCGGCGTAACACGATGAGAAAAAGCAGTTCTCGATTACTGTCGTTGACACTTTCGCACCTGTCTTTTTTTTCCTCCTATTTTTATGTAAGGGCTTCCCAGCGCTGCTGTCAAGTTAACAAGAGGGAGGCAACATTTATAGAGGCGGATTAACTTCGCACTGTAGTTAGGGTGTGGGCCAGTTTAGGCGACAGTAGTAAGGGCTATAACTGGTCAAAACTAAAACGAATAATTACCTTCGTGTACACGCCGAGCGCTTTTGTATATGGCTAGTAAGCTAACGCCCACAAAAGTCGTAAAATTCATTTCTCTTGCTCGCGTCGAGCGAGCTTTTTGATAGCCAGAATTTCGCTGCGACCGACGCTGTTCCTCCAGTTTCTGCGCTCAAAACGATTTCTGTTTAAAATGCGAGTGAAAAATGTATAAACGCAACCAGTTTGGCCGTCCTTTCAACACACCTGTCGAGCCTCGCCCAGAGGTGCCGTGTGCTGTTTGCATGATGCATGATTGATGGGAGGAAGCTTTAGCGTTGCCATCAATCAGAAGAGAAAAAAAAAGAAACGGAAATACGCAGATAATGGGAGGTCCCATCGCTCTACTGTGGTAAGGTTGAAGACTGGGGAGGGGGGGTGAAATGTGAAATTTAACCCCTCTTCATTACGTTACAATACCTGTAATAGTTTTCAGACTGGGAGTTCGATTTATGCTTTAAATCAAAGCCGTAGCAGTTCCCATCGCGAATGGTAACTACAGTAAACTCCTTTGATCGCTTTATTCGAAGTATCTCGTGTCCTCACTGCAGTTTATGGAGATCACACCTGTTCCTAAAGAAGTATCGCTTATAACGAAGCTACTTTCCTGCCCTATTATCGTGACTTTCTGTATTGGTCGGATTGAAATTTGGCTTTCACACGCGTACGTTAATTGAAAAAATCTGCCCGTAGTACGTAGGGGTGGGCTCTACTCGAGCCCGGCGTATCACATTCTGCGTTAAAATAGGGGGGCGAAAGAAGGGAGGCTGCAAGACGACGAAAAAAAAAACATTAGGGCGAGGTGAAAGGGTCTTGGCGCGGCCGGCCCGGGAAGTGCGATGGAGTTCTTGGGAAGAATGCGGGGAATCTCTCCTGGCTGAGCTACGGCCCGCCGCTCAAACTAGGCTCGAGCCGTAGATTTTGGCCTCTCTGAAGAACGGGCCATTCGGCCATCGCAGCCAACAACCTGTTTCCGAGAAGGAGGCATGCCCTGTCTCTCTCTTCTAGATGGCAGCTTCCAGGCTTCTTTATTTTTTCCCCTCTCGCGTGAGTATCTTCCTTTCCTCTCGCTTTCTTCGCCCTCGTCCTCTTAACTTCGCCGCGCGCCGCTGTCCCGTCCTGGCTGCTCTCCTCGGGAGCTCGGCGGAATGTTCGCCAAATTTATGCGCCCGGATGAACGTCACGGCTGGACTGCCGCCGTCTTTGCGCTGCTGTTAGCTCGCGCGGCTCGGGCGTGAAGCGGCCGACGCCTCTCCCAAAGCGGCCATATTGCGCGCCGCTGCCGATGCTTCCACGGTCGTCTGCGCTCTTTTTGTTGGTCGTCTGCTGCTGCGCGGGATTTCTGCTAGGCCGCCAGTGGCGTCTGTAAACGCCGGCGTGAGTAGAAAGCTGCGAGCCGGGAGAATTTATGCCGCTTTTGTTGTCTTCCGTCGCTCGTCTCGTTTACCGCCTACCGCTGTGGCTTCCTCTCCTCCGTTCGCGAATATTCGCGTACATGCTGGGCCTCCTGCGGTCTTCTTGCTTTGTCTCGCAACCACTGGACTTGCGATGTTTGTTTCTATTTTGTCCGTGGCGCCGAGCCTCGCGCCCGACGATGATAAACTCATCTTTCTTCCCGCGCAGACGTCTGGTATGTCGTCTGCTTTTGTTTTCTCCTTCTGTGACTTGCCTCGAGTCTCCCCAGCAGGCGCTTAAGGAGAAGGGAAGCTGGCGCTTTTCTGAGAAGCGTCTTTGAAATTCATTACCTCCGAGCCGGCCTTCGCTGCGTTCCTTTTCTCGCCGCCAGCGGAGGTAATTGTTCTGATCCAGGAAAATTTATGCGGGCGCGTGTGAAGGTGGTGGAGCCGCCGCCTTTTACGCCATTGGCCCCGAAGACGATGCCGCCGCCACCGCCACCGAACGGATGAGGCGAAAAGTCCGTTAGGGAAATCCTCAGCCCAGCAGGAACGGCAGAAGCTGGTGTAGTGCGATAACGAAGGGGTTGAGTTTCCGTATAGAATGGTTTCACGACCTCCACTTCAACGCATACCATCACTTCTCCATAGCACGGATTCGCAGCTTGCGTTTATTTTACCCATGTCTTCATGGGTTGATCTGGCGCATAGCGCCAGGAACAGAAGTTAAACTTGCTTAAGCGTTTGTGCTACTCATCTTCCTCACGCTAACCCTTGTACATCAGGCGCATTGAGGATGATAACTTGGGGATTCTACGGTGATAGCCGCATTTGCGACGTTTTGCGACATCTGTGATGTTAGTAACGCGGATGAGTTCATACACGGGAGAGCAGCGATACCAACCATATATGCAGCTAGATTTTGGCTGTAGTTTACAAGATCCCACCGCCGCAATCCGGCTGCGGGACTCCTCCAAACTTTAATCGCTCCGATAATTCCAGGCGGGGCTGCTGAATAGTTGAGTCCATAGACTCGCAGGTTTCAGTGATGCCCTGGCGGCAGGAGCCAGGTGATACGGAGGCAGCCGCTCCCTGTGGCCTGTAGCACCTGTACACCGAATGTTCATTCCGAATTTTCATACGCTTTCTGTCGAATTTTTATGGGTCTGTTTCTGTTTTCTAGTTTGATTCCTTCCATTGTAGACGTCCACGTGTGTCAGGTGCGTTGTCTTCCCCGTCGGCTCTCGGCCGCTGGAAGTTAAAGTGTTAGGACGAAGAATGGGATCGTTACAGCAGGTCATTTGCTTTGCTATTAAGAAATCCTCCAAAGTGTAAAAGGATAGGGAATAAAAGACGGCAGAGGATCACTACAGCGGCAGCCGAGTAATATACTTCACGGGAGGCACACGGATCGTTGTGTTTTCTCTCTCTCCTCCACCTCCTCTCCTTTCCGAGCGTGATAGCTCGACCCTAATGTTTTAACCTATTTCGCCAAAAATACCGGGCTACGTGCCGCTGGTCCGAACTTCGGAGGCACTCCTCGCCCGTCCTTTTCTCCAGCGTCCCCTGTTTTAAGTGTCTCCCTCTTCGAGTCGGGCCCGGTTTGTTTTGCGTCTGTCCAATTAGTTTCTTGCCATTTCCCGGTCGCGTTGACTCTCCCGCGCACGAGAGACGGCCTCATTGCTCTTCGTTGATCACGTCTCGTTAAGCAGCTCGCTCCTCGCCTTTCGCACTTGCTCACTGCAAGAACTCCGCCCAAAGCCGCTTGGGGTTCAGAGTGGAAGACAGGAAGAACGCTAAAAGAAGAAAAAAAAAAAAAAAAAAACAGAGGTCGACCTAAAACAGGAAGAAAAATGGAGACTCCCAGAAAACAGGAAGTGCCTTGGTTTGTATTGTTTGTTTTCGTCAGCGTGCCGTGAAAACTCCGCGTGGTCGACCGGGAGTCAGCACAACGGTTTAGCAAGCCGCTTTGTAGAGCGTCGTGGTGGGTGCTTGTGACGCAATTAGGGCAATAAAATCAAACGCCCCCGTCCTTTTTTTTTTTTTTTTTTTTTCCCTTTTGCGACGAACCATGGCGCTTAGGAGCCGCAGATCACGCCTTCATTATTCGTTCTCCCTCCGCGTCGCGCTTACGGGTGGAACCTCCCCCGTTCTCTCAAAGAACTTCATCTACCGCCTTTTTGGTTTTCTAAGCTTCAGCCCTTTCTTTTTGATTTTTTAAGCACGCTTTAGACGCGAGGAAGAGCCACGCGATAAGGGCGATTCCACTCAACTGTTTTCGTCGACTGCCTTGGCTACTATATTTTTGTCTGGTCTCGTTTGTTCCCCCAACGCTCTGTTGACCGTGTTCTACGCCGGTGTTTTTACTTTCAAACGCTGTTCCGCGGTGGGTGCGTTAGTTAACTGGGTTCCTGGAAGCGTTCTCGTCTATTCTTTCCTCCCTCTTTCTTTGTTCATTTAAATGTTTTGTACTTGGTTTCTTTTCGCTCTTCCCGTGCGCTGGTAATGAGGGAGCGTGCCAGTTCACTTCGTCAGCAGGCTTTGTCTATTGGAGGAGCTCATTAGCCGTGCTCGGACTTTCCTATCGTTTGCCCCCCTTTAGGTAGTCTTCACACCCCGGATGCGGTGCTGAAGCGCGAATGAACCGACGGTGCGGTGTCTCTGAATTCCTTAGCCAATTCCTTGCGCACACGTATTTGCTCTCACACGCGAAAAACCAGGAATATCGAAACGTCTCTAAACCGAATAGGTGGTTAACGTGTTGGTTGTTACATGCGTTTATGCTACCAGCAAGCACATCGAGAAGCTTTTTTTTTTCCTTCGAAATGAGTCAAATCCGTTTGAACGGAATTGCAGAAACAAGCGAATATTTCATTAACGGGACTTTATGCAACGCTCTAAAAGTTAACTTCCCGTACCTGAGATGTAGAAAATATCATGCAGTAGCTTTGACAGCGTTGCATTTCGGTCCGGTCAGAAATGTTTGCTTGTTTCTGCCATTCCGTTCAGGTGGGCTTGACTCATTTTAAGAAAAAGCTCCTCTTCTTCCTAAAGGTTTGTTCCAGCACTCGTCTAAGGCAGTCTGAGACAGTTTAGACAGTCTAAACTGTGTAAGGCAGTTTAGTTCGCGTTGTGGTATTCGACAAGATCACTGGAAACGTGAAAGTATAAATAAGAAATAAGCTGTACCCAAGCTTTATTTTTATAATTATTATTATTTTTTTTTTACTTTCTGGACTGTACACACTACTAATTGTGGACAGGAAAAGTAGGAGTAGGGGAGAGTCGGGAGGTTTGGGACGGTTGGAGGAATGGGACAGCTCGTTTATCTCTCCAGGAGTTAGTTCAAACACGTTCATCGGCTGCTCACGAGATGGCGCTAGCATACCGATAGACTGGCTGTAATGGTGGCCGTCTTCAGCGGATGGAGCTTTCTCTGACTACAACTCTCGTTTTTCACGTGTCAAAAGTAAGTATCCGCTTACTCAATTACACCTCTCTCAGTTTTAAACCGCTCTGCCTATGCTGATACCAATTTTTCTTCGAAAACACGCGTTAGGGTCGTACTTCATGCAATAACAAGTTTAGCCCTAACAAGAGAATTTTCGCCATTGAATGTATTTTTCGTTGGGCGACCCACCTGGGGAGGAATGGGACATTTGAGTCGCGGGTGGAATGGGACAGTGTCCCATTCCTCCCCATTATACGGCTGGTGCTGTGTCTAGCGAATAAGCTTCAATGCTGTGCTGCTTTAGTTCAGAAAGCAGTTTTTTTTTGTTATTTAAAGTGTACAAATGCTTGGTGCCGTGATGTTAAATAACAGACAGGCTGTTTCTGCGACAGTTGACGTTAAGACGCGCTAAACCAACGGGGCATCATAAAATGCAATGTTTCTCCACTAAAAAGGTGTGATTACTGTACACATTTGCGAGAAGCCGGGAATAAGCACGTGAATAGTAGGCACCCATAGGAGCGCTGTTACGTGCATGCAAACAAGTTAAGCGTGCTTGGTGTGCGTGAATATTTACATTTGCCAATTTTTGATCCATTTCCATTTTCAGGAAGATGCCGCGGGTTTACAAGAGGAAGCATCCCGACAGATCTCAAACATCGAACAATTTGATCCTGGATGCTGTGAGATTGGTGTGCGATGAAAAGATATAAGAGACGTAGCAGAAGCTTTTGAAGCGAGCCCTTCACTTCGGATGACTACATGATGTCATCAGTCACTGACAGACCCGTAACGTCCGTAAGCGGAGAGGTGTCACGACAGACGGCCACCATCACCGAGAAAACGGACAGCGCAAGCCGACTGGAAAGTGATTTGAACATTGAGACAAACGGCCATGGAGCTCGCAACGTCTCTACAGATGTCTTCCCACCTACTGTCGCCAACGCAGCCTCGACGTCAACTGCATCTCCCAGCCGGATTGTTCCAAGCGACCTAAGGCCTAACCCTACGGCTGCACCGCGTAAGACAGGGCAAAAAGGAAGGAAGAAAGGTAGGACAAAAGTCCTTACGGATACACCCGAGAAGCATGCGATTGAACAAGAAGCTGCAGAGAGGCTGGCACTACAGAGTTTGAAAAAAAGAGCGCTTATCACAGCTAAGACTGTCGCCACTACCCGCCCAAAAAAGAAACGGCGACTTCAGAAGGAGTTCAGTTCTTCAAGTGAAGACGACATTGTTGCCGTTGCATTTGATTATTCAGACAGTGACATGTCGGGTTCCGATAATGAGAGGCGGGACATTTCTGAGGCTGATTGCCCAAACGAAACTTGTCAAGTGACAGAAGGCGATTTTGTCCTTGTCAGATTTGGTAAGAAAAAATCTGACGTTTATTACACGGGTAGAGTCGAAAGTAGTGACAATATTGACTTCAGTGTCCAGTTCCTTCGAAAGAAAGAAGAGAGCTCAAAGTTTTACTTTCCTCCGCAGAAAGATATAGGGACTGTGCCAATGACGGATATTGTGATGAAGCTGCCAGCGCCAAAAACTATTGGGGGAACGAAGCGCCTGCAAGCTTGCTTCAAGTTCGATGTGGAACTATCGGCTTTTAATGTCCGCTGAAGATGTTGGGACCGATACTTTACTGGCGTCCCATTCCTCCCAAAGGGTGTCCCAGTCCACCCGAAGGGACAGGTGGAATGGGACAGATTTTAGCTGTTAGAAACTATTTTTTTGTAGTTGTGCTAGAAGTGGCAGTAACCCGTGTTTCTCAGAATTTGCGCAGCTTGTTTCGACTTGTACTATAATCCATCAACCATCTTTTTGCGTTCAAAATAAACAAAACTAAAAATGCATTTGTGAAAAGTGTCCCATTCCTCCCGACTCTCCCCTAAACCTGGTGCGCGCACCCTATGCTGCAATGTGCTCTTGCAAGTCCGTAGAAACGAAACCTCGAAATTAGTCTCGATAATTTGCCCGAACTCAAGTGCTACGTCATAGTGTGCTGTTAAACAACGATTTGAGTCAATATACCGTGCTTCAGTAGCTCGTCTCGCTGATGATCCGCAGCCGCTGGATCCTACAGCTGTGGATGCTATGTTTTGGTGCGGATCAGAAACGGGACAAGTATCTCCTTTCCAACGAACTGGAGAAGTAAAGATCTCTTTACGGTATTGCAAACGTCCCAGAACTTACGACTTCTCGTCAGAGTTGGTACGGGAAGGTACAGCCGAGTTTTCTTTTAATCTTTTAAGTGCAGCTGAGTATGTTTATGAGAGGGGCGTAATCATCAGTGTTGCCGTGGCGACGGCAGTTTAGATGGCTCAATGCCTCAGTTTTGTGCGGATGTGGGTTGGAGTTTGATCGAGGTAATTTGGCTCTCAAGGTAGTAGCGTTGAGCGTTACCGTATGTCATCTGTGCTAAAATTGTGACATTTAGATGTTTGATGTTTCTCTCTCCTTTTCTGTCTTTTGCTTTGCAGGTGAGTGATGTTCGCGTCTTCGTCCTACGCTAGGACCTTGGGTACGGCTCGTGACCCTCGGTAAGCGTCCGTGAGCGGCACCGCAATCGAATCGGCTGGAATTGGGA
Source organism: Haemaphysalis longicornis (assembly GCF_048455015.1). Taxonomy (NCBI): domain Eukaryota; kingdom Metazoa; phylum Arthropoda; class Arachnida; order Ixodida; family Ixodidae; genus Haemaphysalis; species Haemaphysalis longicornis. Next base: position 166,189,837 of record NW_027526295.1, read on the forward strand.
AGGCCCTAAATTGCTTGAAACCATACTCATTTTATTTTTATTTTGGCACGTTTAGTTGGAAGCTAAAATTATTTACAATGGAAAGGAATGAAATGTGAAGGAACATCACTTTTAAATGTGGTCTAGCGGCAGGTTTCTTTGAGCCTGCGTCCTAGGACCGGAGTATGTATGCCTATAATGCGCGCGGACCCGCAATATAAGACGTAAAACTCATTGTGATTGCTGTTTTCGGCGTTTTCCTCACTCCCCTCACCCTGCTTATGACGGCTGTAAAACTATCGCTCCTAAATGACTGTTTTTAAACGTGTTGCTCGAAAGGTATTGAAGAAACAAGAAAAAAAAATTGCCACCATCTTCCGCGAGGGGAACCTTGGGGTGATGCAAGGCATCTCACGGAGTTCAGTTCGCGTTTCCGTTATGTTGGTTACCCAAATGTGGTTGAAGTGTAGCGAACCTTAAATGATGCTCAATCACACGTACATTTCCAATTACGTGGTAGCAGGCATGATAGTGTCCATTTCAACTCATCGGAGCAGCAGTCGGAGCAGTAGCAGCAAGAGCGACTGACGGAGCGACTGGGGAGCGCGCTGCAGATACCGCGGTTATATAGCCGCTCTGCGAGAGAGAGCTATGAGAGAGAGACACGCATGCGCACTAACACACAGCTGGCATGGCGAGGAGAACGTGCTAATGCAGCTGGCAGGCGAGGGGAAAGGAGGAGGGTTGCGGACGGACGCCGGATGGATGGAGGGACAGGCCGAGTGTAAGAGATGCCTTGCATCTAAAAGCTATTTGTAGATCATTCTTCTGCGATTATCAGGAACGTTTACGTTCTTCAATTACTGCCCTCTCTTCCACGGAGCCAACCACGTGCGGCCTACCCATGCCGCGTTGGAAGGTGAACTGCTGGAGGAGAGCGAGCGACCGCACCGGCGATGTGGCGTGACGCGAGCGACAACAAGGATGCTCCCATTGTGGCGTGATATAGCGCGACGCTTCTGCGCGTGCGCGCGCGGCAGCTGCGAACGTTGGCTCCGAAATCTATCTATAAGCCGCAACAGAGGCACAGTCAACACTTTATCCCTGGCCAACCCCCCCCCCCCCCCCCACCCCCAGGTGGGCACGTTCCAAACACATCAAGGTCATCGTCGTCGTCATCATCATCATTAGAGTACGTTGATAAGGTTGGCTATGCCGCAAGGCGTTTCGGCGTACGCCACCACCGACGGCGCAAGTCATCCGAAAACAAGCTTCAAAAAATGATTATGAGCACCTGTGACTCTGGCTTTTCTGAGAGGTAACCTTGTATTGCGGTAAAGCACTGTGTTTTGCTATTTCAAACAGTATGCACCAACTTGTCCAGCATCGTGTTTTACTAAAAACGCAGGGTCTTTCCTGCGGGGTGGGTAAAAGGGAGGAAGAGCTAAGAGGACGAAGGACACTTAAAAGATGCCTCAACTTAAAAGTACAAGTTGAAGCCACGTCTGTCTTAGAGTGGAAAATGGAATGGCTAGCGTTAGTTGTTGCTTGTAGGTTGTAAAAAAAAAAAAACAATTGTTATGATGAAGTGGCCACGCTCAGTACGTACCAAACCGACTGCACCGGGGTTACAGTGCAACCGGATTACGGAAAAGCACCAAGAGATGGAAGTTCCGAAGCTGCCATGGGGCGAGTTAACCGCTGCTTTATAAACTTCTGGCGTTAGAAAGCATTGCGCGTGCAAATGTGCAGGGGTGAAATGGCCGTAGAAATTGGATAGGGCCTTATCGACGACTTTCCTGGGCAGTTTTCGTCACCAGTGACGGTGCTTGTGTAGCGACTCGCCGTGCATGCGTATCGCAAGCCTCTCGAATTCGTTCGATGGGTCCGACATTGCGGAAAATACCAGCCACAGAAAGCCCAGCGTCCCAGACTAAGCAAGCGGTTACGCAAGCTTGTGTATACGTATATAAATCGCCCCATTGAAGTCCACTGATCCGGGGTCGTTTGCTGTGGCCGTCCTTTTCGTTCTGTTTCGCCGTTTGTGGGACTATGCACGATTTTCTTTTTTTTATTATTCTGTAATTATTTTTATCACTTTTTTCCAGTAGCCCTTCGTACTCCACTTGTTCCCTGCGGTCTTCTTCGAGCTTTCACTGAAGCCTTTCTCGTGTCGCTTGTCGACTTCGTGTTCGTTTCACTTGGCACCAATTGAGCCGCACAGCGCGTTCCCTTGGCGTTGCCTAGTTAGTCGTTACAGCTGTCCTGTATGCTTAGCTAGCTTTTATTTCGTAGCCGAACAGCGAGCCTGTTGTATGTCTGTCGTGGACCTTTTTGTTCATGCCTGTCTTGTGTCTTGCTAGAAGTCTTGCAAGACATCGGGCTTGCAGGAAGTCAGTAATTAGACCAGTGTAACGTAGCCGTTTGAGAACCTATGGTTCACTAAAGCGCTGTTGTGTTGTTTCTGAATACTCGCTAAAACAAAGGAAGAAAGAGAAGACGAAGAAGAAGAGGGAGACATTGTGGGAAATGGTAGTGAGTTCTTTAACAGGCGCTAATGCACTCCATAAATCTTCATCGCCGTCTTACCGATATCTTTGTATGCTAAATTTTCATTGAATTCTATTCGTGGATGAAGTCAAATCGCAGTCTGAATTAGGAGGTTCGTATGAGTATCCGTCCTTGTCCTTTAAGAACACTGACCTTGCCCAGCAGGTACAGAACAACACAGTACAGAACAAAAAAGTAAAATAGTAACAATAACGAATAAACAATTCCCCGTCCGCCGCAGTCTTCTCTGCTTTCTTGGATACTCGGGCGGCGCTCCGAGACTTCTTTGGAGCTCAAGAGGAGTGGGGAAAAGGGGCTCTCTCCGAGCGCACTGGAAGTTCCGCCGGGCCAGCGCGTATCGAATCAGGCACGGCGGCCGTGCCGCGCCGGCGGCGCCGTTACGGCGTTCTTCTCACTTCGTTACGCTCGCTCGCTGGGCGGGCGGGAAACGTGATTCTCTTAGGCAATTTCCCGTCGTGCTCGTCTACGGCGACGTCGTGGTGCTGGCTGTGCAGCCTAAGAGCACGGTGGCGGCAGGGGAGGAGGAGCAGGGAGGGAGGGAGGGGGCAGACCGTGCAGAGCTGCTGCGTCGGCTCGGCGCAATCGAAAATGGGGGCTCACGCATATTGAACGGAAATTTGGTTATGGCGACCCCGAGATCGACTTTGCGGCTGTGGTAGTGGTCGCGTCTTCGACGGCCCCGGGAGGGAGGGCGAGGGATGGAGAGTGTTGCCGTGATGCTGGAAAAGGGGGGCAGCTAGACGCCGCAAAAAGAGGGAGCAGCCGACCGAATGGCGAACAAGAGGGATGGGGAGGAACGCAAAGTGGTGGAAAAAACTCGGGGACCAAAAGATAGAGGGAAAGACGAAGCAGTCCTTGCCCTTACACCGAAGGACGACGGAGGGCAGGACGTTTGTGGCTGTGCCGATGACCCCTAAACGTGCGTAATACAACGAACAAGAGTACATTGAAATACACTAGAATAAATCACTTTCAAAGGTATTACGTGGTAGCTCGTTGGTAGCGCCAGCATACCCTACAACATACTCTGCATAACCCCTGCACATGAGTTTGAGTACAACTGAACACGATTACAAATTAGTACCTATGTGACGAGTGAGTACAACTAATATTGAGTACGGACCAGCTTTTTTAGTCTGATCAGTAGAAAAAAAAAAACTGATTAAGTTTGAGCGAGTTCTTTTGGTTTTGCCTACCTATGATGACCATTGCACTAAAAGTGGCAAGTATGTGCAAAGTATGTGTATCGCACCGGTAACCTTACCTCGTTTCCTGATGTGCGCACGATCGATGGGGAGATTCCGTGAATCCTTTTGCATTTCGATATTCATGTGTGTGTACTTGCCCGTTACTACCATTTAACTTCCATCTATAGTATTAAACCAAATTTTCTTGCCCACCATGCTTCTCGTTCATAAGAGCATTCTAACTTCTACACTATAGGATGACTGCTAGCCGCCCATATTTACCTGCAGCCCCGAAAGCTGGTGCCAGGGGAGGCAACCCCAAGAAAAGAAAAAGAAAAACACCCCAGCTTTAAAAATCAAATTGCGCCTTCCCCGCATCCCCCATTTCCCTCCTCTCCCGCCCACCCTTCCTTTCAGCGTCCTCAGTTCGAAGGTCAGATTACCCTTCCCCTTCCCTCACCTATGTCCGTCTTTTGCATGCCGCCTTTTCCGTGAGGCTGTGTCAGGTGGCGTTGTGATGGCTTAGCCACCGGTGCGTTCCAGACTGCCCTCCTCCCTCCCCTCCAGACAGACACACGCGCGCACACAGATGTCTTTTTAGCGGACCTGCAGTCTGATTTTATCTGCTTAATTCCGCATTTGCGCTTTCCTCGTGTTAAACGACGGCGGAGGCGGCGGCGTTGAGAGAGAAAAGGGGGGCATTGAGGGGCGGAAGAAGTACGCGCTTTCGCTGTAGCCTTCTCCCAGAGATTAGAGAAATGGCCCTTCAAGCTGCGCCAGAATTACCGTTATATCGGCAGTCCGGCAGGAGAAAAAAGCAGGAAGCCCGAAAGTAAGACAAAAAAAAGAGAGAGAGAGAGAGACAGAGAGAGCGACGAGGAAAAGGACGTCGATGTGAAGCACCTGCGACCGCCGGACCGGGCGGGGGACATAATGTCGGCAGCAGGCCTGCGGAGATTATCGCAAGAGCCGTCGAGATTAATTCTTGCTACAGGGCGTAAGGCCGCACGCGCATTAGTGCAGGTGTTTCGGCGCGCTCTTTTTTCTCTGTTAATATTTTTTTATCCTCCTCCATGGCAGGCGTATGCGTGAGCGGTTTTGGATGGGGGCCCTTTACTTACCAATGCCGCCGCCGCCGCCCGCCCGCATAGATTCGCGAGGCCGATCGGCGAGGTGCAATCGCTGGGCTCTATAACGTGGTCTAGTTCACACGCGTCGATTGGTCGCTGGCTTTCCATTCTGCGTGAACGCATCTGCTGAATGGGTAGGATGTAGAAAAAGAAGGTTGCGGCGTCAAAATCGAGATGCCGTAGCAGCTGAGGCAGGTGGGAGAAGGCAGGCGTACCTTAGCCGTGGGCGGTATAAGAAATGCATTCGGGGGCGATATTTGTAATTCGGAGTACCTATTTTGACGGGAATTTTTCGCTCGCTGGGTTTTAGGAGTGCATTTGACCTTTTCGCGAATTATTATTATTATTATTATTATTATTATTATTATTATTATTATTAATATTATTATTATTATTATTATTATTGTTGTTGTTGTTGTTGTTGTTGTTGTATAGTAGTTGCAACTAGTAAGAATGAAAGTCAATCCGAAATTTCTTTAGCGTACATCTTAATACACACACACACACACACACACACACACACACACACACACACACACACACACACACACACACACACACACACACACACACACACACACACACACACACACACACACACACACACACGCGCGCGCGCGCGCACACACACACGCACACACACGCGCACACACACACGCACGCACGCACGCGCGCGCGCGCGCGCACATGCACTCGCCTGCATGCATACGAGTAAGCATGCATTGGAAGCACGCTGCACGTGAACGCGAGCAATCGGCACGTACACGCATCCAGAAAAGCTCGGACAAACAGGATCTCCTGGCGCGAATAAACACGATTTCGCGGGGTACGCGCCAACACGATCGAATATCAGGCGCCCACAGCTGGATTATTCGTAGAAGAAGAGAAACATGGCGCTGGCCTGGCCTGCTTCCTTGGAAGCACACTGGTTCCGGTGAGAAGCAGAAACCTAATATCTGCACTCCTTGTAGGGGACTCCCAGAAACGCCCCTGGGGCACGTCTGCTTCGCTATCGCTGTTAAGCTGGAGCTGTTTCTCGGAAACTTCCTTTCGTAAGGAGGGGTACATGAGCCGAAACGCTTAACCCTTTCGGCCCTGGTGTCCTATATTTAGGACATTAACCAAAAGTCTTTTAGCAATTTGAGAACAAAACGAAAACAGATAGTTTTCTGGGAAATAGTTCTTTAAGGATGCCCCTTCCAATTGATATAACTATTGTTCGTTTTTTGCTATAGCTGAACACATGAAAGAGGAAGGCATTGCAGTGAAGACCAAATTGACGTCAGGGTGACTCAAATGACTGAAGTCATAGTTAGATTACATGGCTGTCAATCGAAAAATATTTGCACTACCAGCTTCAATTTTTGTATGTGAGTCAAGTTCTTTCCAAAATTTAGGAAAACAAGCAAAAACATTTTTTCTACTCGACTTTAAAATTTTAATTGCCTAATGACCTAATTAGTTTTCATGCCTGTAGATCGCTAATTACATGCATCACAAGCTCAATTTTTTGTTTGTAAACTAATAGAGTACAAATATTAAAGAAAACGCAGAGAAAAAATCTTTTCAGTAGAAAGAAAAAATTCAGGGCTGAAAGGGTTAAACGCGTTTTTATTTGAAATTACGTGGGCCTGAATACCGGTGTACCGAAACGTTCGTGATATCGAAAGGGGTACGTGTACCGGAGAGACCGTACCGAAACGCCCTGTGCCCAATTTTTTTTGTACCGAAATGAATGGTACAACGCACACATGCTGTGCATTTTGTGTCTGACGGCTTTTGACCGCACGTCTGGAATGAAGAACTGTTATGTGGTTTAGTGATTGCTGTCTTTGTATTGTCTTATTTTGGCTGGTAAAACGAAATGTATTTTTTAACGTCCAAAAATAATGGGAAGGGAATGTTTTCGGGGACTACATTGTATTTTATTCTTCCGAGAAAATAAGGAATGTATAAGCAACCTTTCTACCGAATTGACTTTAACTAACCAAATTGAACTCACTTAACATGCATTAAAACGCCCACATGGAAATCATGACTCGCTTTTCAAAAGCACAGCGTACTCTCGTTATAACAAAACCGTCTTAATCGAAATCTTTGTTATAACGAAATCCCCTTAATCGAAATCTCCCTTTGTTCGAAGTGTATCATGGTCCCCAATGCAGTGCGCCAAGAGTGCCTAATACCCGCTTTTAACGAAGCAGCACTTATAACGAAGCCAGTTCTCTGTATTGAATGCTTCGTTATAACGGGTGTTTGTAGCATGTTTGTTTCGCTGATCAGTTTTGTGGGCAGCGGAAAGCACGGGAACGGGAATGCGGACCGTAAACAGCGCCGCACGTGCAACATTTAGACTGCAATGTGTTACTCCGAATCCGCGCCTCCGTTTATCACTACCCTCGATCTCATTAATATAGAACCCTTTCGCGAGCTCGACGGTTCATTTATTTTTCTTCTCCCTTCACGGCCGCATCGCTAATATCCATCTAGCGCGCGTGTACGTATACGTACACAGCACTCCTTTCCTCGCACAGAGCGGTGCGTGGCCCTTCGTGAGCTGCCTCCTCGCCCTCGTTCCTTTATTTCGCCCATACACTGCATCGATTTATCACAGCTCGGCGCCCGGAACCGGGGTTGTGCCATCTATTTCGCTTTGTTGCGCCTCCATCTCTCGTTTGAAGCAAACTCTGATTGAGCGGTACTCCCTACGGTATCCCTTTATTCTTCCCCGGAGCGGAACGGGCACGTTTTCCGCGGCTCCCTATTAGATTGCCCGGGTGATCTGAGACACGCCGTGTTTTCCAATAATGCTTCTTTTTTTATTAAGAGGCCCGAGTGAAAATTCTAATATATAAAATGTTTTCTGAGCTGTAGACGCATTGAAATGTACTGGGATATGAGTTGGCTGCACCAAATGAAATTATCTATTGTTTGCTCAGCCTCCAATTTTACGCATTCTTCTGCGCGATTTTTTAGCATAGAGGTTTAACACACACACAAACACACACACACACACACAAACACACACACACACACACACACACACACACACACACACACACACACACACACACACACACACACACACACACACACACGCACGCACACACGCACATTATAGTCATGTCTCGTTAATGGGGACTCCGACTCCGTTAGTATCCCGCAATATGGACGAAATTTTCGGCAACTGGTTTCTCGCCATGCAGTTCTGGAAACCCGCAATCCGGACCATGACCGACTGTTTTAGAAACGAAACGGGTAAACACAGGCATTCATGCCTCGTTATTGTGGACACAGGCCCACGAAGCAAAAACCAGAAAAAATTACTGGCGACCCCCAGAGGCCCAGGCGTGTACGTACAAGGAATTCACTGTAGGCTGAAGCATGCAACGCTGAAGCGTGCCTTTAACGCGGAACGCTCTTCCTTCCAGTGCCATCGAATTAGATCAAGAACATTCGTGATCAGCAAACAACACTCTAGGGTTGTGACGATCGGGTGACACCCTTTCCCTATCAGACAAGATTGCCCGGCGCTGTATATGCAAGAAAGAGCAAGTCCCGAGGCTCAGGACAAGCTAACAGGGCGATAAAAGTTCGTGCCAATATTCGCTGCGCATAAACGGCAAGGCCGTGCGCTTCTTTTGTCAATTCGGCGGAGGCAATGGCGGGTGTTAAGGGTGAACAAACCGAGCTTTCCGCTCAGCTGAAAAAGGAAATACAGTCGAACAGGCATATTTCGAAATACAAGGGGGATCATCCGGAAATAATTCGATATATCGATAATTCTAAATTTAAAATTGGCACTGAGAGCGTTCCGAGATTCTGACAGTCGGTGTGTTACCGAGTTGTTCCTCACTGCACGGAAAATGCTAACCATAGCGCGACGGCCAGCACACTTTATTTAACATGAAAAAAAAAAAAAAAAACTAAGGTTTGCTTGCTTCATCTTTTGCCTCATGATGTTGACCAGACTCTCTTCAGTCTTACAAACGCCATCCAAACGAGAAACTCCGTCGTTGTACACTGTGCCACAAGAGTGGCGAATCTGAACACTTACACAAGCTTGGCTGCAGGAGTTGTTTGGGAACGCTTGGTTGGGTTCGGTTGGGAAACGTGGATGGGAACCCAATCAATCCCCGCGTTCTCGCTTCCATGCGTCTGTGTCCCATGCTAGCCTGCATGGAGGAAACTACTGTGCGAGCAGCAGGTGTTGAAGGCTATCGAAGCGACGCGACGCCGCCTTCTCTCCGTCTAGCGCCGCAGCGCCCGCGAGAAGTCATCATAATTGCGTACCCCGGTCAGGAGAAGCGCACTTGCCGGGTCACTTGCGGGGCGGCGTTCGATATATCGAATGTGCCCTTGATGGGGAGTTTTATGCACGGGTACAACAGCGCTCTACTTTTGCATAGAATTTTTAAGGAGATGTTCAGACTGTTCGATATAGACAATAAGTCGATGGTCGATATATCTGTGTTTGGCTGTATGCCGATTAAAAAGTAAGACGGCTTCGGCATCTGTCCAACACGTGAAAAACTGGAGTTAAAAAAACTTTGGCATTGATCTTACGAATTCGATGGTGCACGAAATTTTGGGGAAAAAAACAAAAAAACAGAGAAGTTACTGAGCGTGCCGACAGCAAGCTCGAATTGCTGCCGCCAGCGACCCCCGAAGTCTGAACAACTGGAGGAACCCCTCAACCTGCGGTTGGCAGAAACGCGTTTCAGATGCTCTGCCGTGAGCGATACGTCTATAGACGCCCTGTTTTTCGAAGCCTCCCTTCGGGTCCCTCACCACGTAACGCCGTGGGGCTCTGCCTGTGTCCGTTATCTTGCTGCGCCGCCTGTTTCCGGTAGACGCTAGACATTGTGACAGCGAGCGATCTACGACGGCAAGGCGAGTCATTAAAGTGATCTGCGCTTGAAAATATTGCCGCGTTTGGGGTCAGCAGCCTGCGCCCCAGCCACCGAGCAGCGTCACACTTGCTAAGTATTTACACTTTCCACGTGTACGACCTTTTTAAAGCAAAGCAAATTATGAAGTGCAACAAGTACCTATGCACATTTAGGGTATGGACCTTCTCGCTTGCGCAGTGCAGCAATCTTGCGGCCTGATTGTCTTTGCACAATCGCAGCGAGGGAAGGGCAAAGGCTATCTAAATCGCCGGCAGGCTGCCGAGAGTGGGTTATTTCGTCTGCTCAGTCTTTCACTCGGCTCGCGCTACCAGCAGTAGCAGCATCACGACATTGGTGCGTATACCTTTCCTCTTGTAACGACCAAGAGAGCGTTGATGGGGTTGTGACTGATCTGAAGGGGAAAACGCGTGAGAAGTTACGAAGTTGATGGTGTGGGAAAGAAGGAACCCCGTGTGGCGTTGACGGTGCAGCACTCTGATATATATATATACATATACACACACGAGAGGGTAGACACACGTATGAAAACGATGATCGAACTAACGTTTCGACCGGGGTCCGGTCTTCTTTTTTTTTTTTTTACTCTGACGAAGACCGGACCCCGGTCGAAACGTTAGTTCGATCATCGTTTTCATACGTGTGTCTACCCTCTCGTGTATTTTTGAAACCAAATCCCGGAACTTATTCATCGCTATATATGTATATATATATATATATATATATATATATATATATATATATATATATATATATATATATATATATATATATATATATATATATTTGGTAAATGAAGTTGTTGCCGTTCCAGAGGCACTTTACTGCACAGCCCTTGCGACGTCACGGAGACTTATTTATGTGGTTGCAGCTGCTGACCAAAGCCGCAGTTAAAAAAATGAGGTTTGGTAGATTAAGTGGCGCCTCCAATCTTGTTTTACCGTACCTCTTGGTTGCTAACGTGAAAATAATTGCCTGATAAATCTGTATTCCCACATTACGTCACCGCTGACGTTGGTTAGAGTCAAACTTGAAGGTTTTTGAATACCTATTATCGTTTTTGGTGGAGGCAATTCTCTTCGGGGCCGGTATAGGTAGGGTGCGTTACCAAACATTATTACTTTCAAATAAAGCAAGGTCACAGTTTATTTCGCGTTCGTGGTTGCTTTGAACTCCCATGCAGAGCGTGTAAATAGATGCAGGAGGGGAATCGCGCCGACCACGAACTTAGGCAACTTCGGTATGGAGCTTCCTTTCATGCAAGGAAAAAAGCAAAATTTCCAAACTGCGTTTTTATACAAGTAACAATCTACAAGAAATGATGCATGAATTCTGACAGTTGTCTACTAATGCCTTTCGTTCTTTCCAGCCGCTATTTTATGCAACGTGCCTCTTTAGAGTTGGCTTCACCTCTATACAAAAGCGAACTGGTGGGGCGGCACTTTGCCAATAGTAATGTAAGTTGTTTCCTACCACAGTATGAAATCACCATGTACCCTTCTTCATCCTCAGGAATTTTAAACTGCGAGAAGTAGGCACTTTTAGGGCGTGGGTCGCTGTTTTGCGGTGCAGAAGTCTGGAGGCCTGCCTGCCCCTGCACATTTTTTTCTTTGTATTGCGCGGGCCTTTTTGTCAAGCCTAGACATAGATAAATATCCTCCCCCTCACAAATCTCTCAGCAATATGAAGCAAGCCACTAGCGGGAGGATCTTGTTATTTCAGTTCAGCACACAGAAGTGCTGATAATTTTGATGTTTCAAGGCCTTCCTTGCGGTGCAATGTATTTCCTGCAGGCATGAGAAAATCTCGCTTGGTTTGGCCTCGCGATTGAAATCAAGCGCCACGTCTGTGCTCAAATGCTGGGACGCTTCAGATCATGACCAGCTTGATATCTCGCTTTCCCCGCTGCGCCTTCGTTCCTGTCTTTTCCGCACCCTCGTCCGCTCTCGCTCCTCGCCTAATTCCTGGCCCCCTACTCAATTTCACGCCGATCGAATCGGTAGCGCCTGTTTGCTCCCGTTCCCAGGCCGAGGCGACATTGTGTTTGCTCAGCGCCGTCGCCTGCCTGCGCGCGCGAGCCTTGACATTGCCAGCGTCGCAGCCTGAAACTCCGCCACGCCGCTCGTGATAAGTCGTTCCGGATGAGGGAGGAAGTTCACTGCGCGGTATTGCGCCCCACCGTGGACAACATCCGTCACAAGCGGCGTTGGCTGAAATTAGTTTCGCCCTGCCTTATTTTTTTCCCTCTTGGTTCAGCTTGCTCTGGCTCTTGGCAGGCATGGATTAAATTGCATGTCACTGCACAACTGTGGCGTTGGCTATGACTGCATGAGTTACAGCGTGTGCTAAACATTTTTCTCCTGTAGTGTCTATGGTAAGTAGAGGCATTTCTCGTCCTACCTCCAACTTTTATCACTCTAAACCGAATCCCGGACCATTGCCGGCAATGCATTCGCTAATCAAATACCCCGCGCTTTTTATAATATGGCTCAGGCAATCCCCCGCGTCAGCCGACCAACCTGCGGCGAGGCGCACGCTCGTACACCCACTGTATAGCATTCCCACTCGCAGCTTAGAGATGACCTTACCCGTCTTCCGCCGTCTCACTCTGCCGTCGCAGTACTCGAAACATATACCGTTCGCATGATTCAAATTAATGCTCCATGTATTCCGGTGCGTCTTTTCCAATACAACCTTCCGGAGGGGGGGGGGGGGGGGGGGAGTGTGGGGGGGTGTACCACATGACCTAATTGCCCCTCATTCTATGTCTACCTTGAACGCTATTTCTCTCACCGCCATACAATCTCACCCCCCCCTCCCACCATATTCCCTGCTTGATTTTTCTTGGGGGGGGGGGGGGGGTGCTTGCTGGGCTGGTGGACTAACTGGCCCCTGTACGTCAGAATAACGTTTCGCTGCTGCTTTCTCCTGTCTGATGCAGAATTATCGCGCCACCTCGGGGATTTACTGTGGAGTGTTTTGTCTAAACCAGTCGTCGCGCTCGTAGCTATACCCGGGTACAACTTAAGAACACAACGGAAGTTGCCCGTGCGCCTCATCACCGCAGCCGGATGTTACTTCGCGTGACGCAAGTAGTGCGTTACTGGGAATATTTTGAAAATGGCACGTGATTTTTTGCGCGTAATATGCTTATAAATTACTGCAGCGATGGAAAACAAACTACGTGAGAAAAGGCAGCCGATACTACGCATCCATAGCAACCTCCTTCAAAACGCGCGCGCCCTTCGAAATCCGGGTCCGTCGCTTAGGCGGAGGGATACCGTACATGAGCTTTTGCCGTTTTTAACTTGTTCCCGAGTATTTCGCCGCAACTACCACGTATACTACACTGCTCGCGTCGAGCCTGTGCTGTTTTAACAGACGTCTTTCTTGGGTTGCTTCTCATCTTGAGAAGTTTAGTCTGTCTGTTTTTGGAATCAGCCAGAAATGTTATTGTGGCCATGTTGGCAATTTGGTTCTTACTTACTGGGATTTGGCCGTTGATTGGTGTTGGGAACAGGAGTGCATGGGCAGAAAATGGCGAGGGAGAGTGGGATATAGGAGCTAGATGATTGGATAAGAAACGAGGCACAAGAGTGTGGGAAAAAAAAGTAGCGGTAAGTGTCCGAGAAAGTAGGACTGGGAAGGTAGCGATGGAAGGGGGAGGTAAAGAGGGCAGCTCGAAGCGGGAACATGAGGGGGAATGGGATGAGAAAGAGAGGAGAACACACTGTTGGGCAAGTTGGTGCATATTGGGGGAAAAGTTAAAGGGCTACTTGGACAACAACAGAACAGAAAGACGACGGGACAAGCGCTCCGATAGCGCTTGTCCCGTTGTCTTTCTGCTGTCGTTGTCCTAGTTGCGCTCTTTTTTTTTTTTTTCACCAATAAAAAAGAGAATTTGCGGTGGTTATAGAATTAGATGAGGGAGCTGGAGAGGTGGAGAGGCATGTAGCGGAAATGTGTAGGGGCAAAGGAAAACGACGAAAATAGACTGTAACAGCGTGGTGAGCTGGGCAAGTTGGTATGGTGTCATTCTGGACAACAGCGCGAAAAAATGACCAGTGGAAAAAAAGTCTAGTGGAAGAGGCTGCAGTTGGAGCAGGAAGAGGAAAGCTGGAATAAAGTGTGTACGGTAGAGGAACTGGGAGGCGAGGAATGAGAAGGAAATGGGGAGTGAATGGTGGGATAGTGGGGAATTTACGAGGTGAAAGGGAAGGACAGTTTAAGAGTTTGTAAAAGGAGAGAAATGGAATGAGGGAGAGTGGGATACGAAGAGGGAAAAGAGGAGGAAGGATAAAGTGTAGCGGGAGAGGCTGGTGCGGCAAGGAAATGGTTGGGCGGCGGTGACATGTGGGAGTGGGTAAATGGCAAATGTTAAGGGACGGAAAGAGAGTAGAAAAGGCCGAGGAGAATTCACCGATGAAGGAAAGGAGGGAATGAAGTGAGGGCATCGAATAACAGAACATATAGATTGGAGGGGAGAGGGAATGGTAGGGGTGAGGGAGGGTGGGCGATGGGGATTGAGCTACAGGGGGGCGGGTGCGAGGATGGAGAGAGGAAGAGAAGCGAAGAAGCGTTGGAGGGTGGATGAGGAAGAGGAGAGGAGAAGAAAGGGTGACGGGGAGGCTGGCATTGAGCGCGCATAGTAATGGAAAGAAGGTACAAGGAGTGAGGGTTGGCAGGGGAGGGGGGAAAAGATCGAGGTGTACGAGAGGGAGTGGCAGGGGTGCTTACGGGAAAGCGGCGGCTGAAATGAAATCGTCTTTCCAGTGCATTTGCAGCGAAGATAGTGCGCAGATACGCGGCCAATTTTTCGCTCTTAGAGCTACCGCGTATATTTCAAGAAGAATGCCTGCTTTTTTTTTTTTTTCACGGGTATTCTCGCCTCTGTCACAGCTGAACAAGTATACCATTGCACGTAAATGCGCCGCTCATCAGATAATCCCGCAGTTATGCACTTATAACGCGCCCGACTGCTTTTCACTCGGCCGCGCGAACCTGGCGCTTTGCTGCCGGCGATTTTTACGCACCAAGTCACTATCGCGAAACGGCATGCTAATGCCAAAGTAATGAGGATATTTTCGCAACTCTGCCCCGTCTTGTCCCTTTAAAATATCCTATAGCCGTTTTGCGCCGGACATAAAGTACCTGGCTTATACTGCCCAGAGGCCAGAAATGAAGGGTGGGAGGCTTATTCGGCGATAGAGTTTGGGGAAGGATGCGGGGATTCGCGGCGCGTTTCCTCCCGTCCAATTCGGGACGCGCCTAATGCGAACCAATCCCCCAGGGAGAACCGTGGCTCTGTCTTCCTCCCTTTCCGCATCTGGCTATCGGACGTTGTTCGGCGGCAGCTACCGCGGAGGCAGCCAGTGCCGTTGCGCACTCACAGCATAGCGGATACTGTTACGCCTGTCGCCGACGCGCTCGGGGCTCTAATTGGGCCGGTGTGGGGCAGAGCCATTAATAGGCGCGTGCTTAGGGACTCTCAGTGGCTAAACCTCCTCTAGGCCGCCCCTTTCTTGCGATTGCTGCACCTTCCCGTTGTATCTCTCCGGCCGGCGTTGTATATCGCCCCCAAGGAGCGGCTACCGTGTTAAGCCTTCTTTGGCATCGCCAGCGCGGGAAGGCAAGGATTTAATGGCTCGCATTACTGGTAGTCCATGGCCGGCAAGAGAAAGCCGGCTAGCTTTTGAATCGTGTTTTTGACTTGCAATGAACTTCAATGCCGAAATTCGCCATCTTAATTCGTAATCAGCTTGTGATCAGTGATTTCGCTTGTCATTGCATTGGCTATAGCCAACGTCTTCCCTTCGCCGGTACATTTTCCTCGACAAAGGTTATTGGCGACATGAAGCCGGTTGCTTCTGATGCCCGAGCGCGCTACTCACGAAATCTGACGCCACAACGAAACAAACCAACAAAGAAACTCAAAAGTTTAATTGTTCCGGATCACGCCTCGTGCAGCTTGAGTGCGGAAATATGCTGCCGTTTGAGACCAGGATTTCACAGATTGAGATTCACAGATTGGGAACTGGCGACAAAAGCGCGCGCAGTACTTTTTCTCCGTTTAGTTGCAGAGAAAATATTTCATAGGAAATTGCTCGTTGCTTTACTTGTTTGTTTGTTTGTTTGAAACGCTCATTCTACTATGATCTTGACTTACGTCCGGCGGTGCTACCCGCATGGTTCCCGCTTGTATGAGCTTTCCCCATGTCTCCGTTCAAATATAAAAGAGGTTGTTTCGTTAAATGTAAACACAAAAAATAAGAAGCCTAAATCCACAGTGCGAGGGGTGTCTAGATTTTCTTTGGCTACTCACTGCGCCGCTAGTGCGACTTACACACTTTTGCAATGTTCTAAAGCGTTGAAGCGGTGAATCGCACTTCGGAGGCGCAGTTACGGCTCGCTTTTCCATTACATTCACCGGACGGCTTCTCTCCCCCTTCTCTCCAGCGAGGGGTGTCCAAAGGGTTTAGCTATTTTCTAGCCTCTGCATTAACGTTGGTGAAGTGCCTGGGATCATTGTGCAGTAGTTGCCGTCGCGTCCATTTAGTGCGCGTCTTATTCTGCGTGCGCTGCGTGTATATATAAGCCTATCAACACGTCAGGAAGTGAAGGCACCTGCAAAGAAGGTTAATATTTCACTCAAGGTTCAAACGCTGTGAAGCTCATAGGACTTGCGATATCGCCTTCTTGCGTACCCCGAAAACAGTGACGATGTTGGATGCATCATCCGCCAGTGGTCGTCATTTTCCAGACGGAAGCGAATTGGACGCCTCACGCCTATCATACTTTTGCCTGCCTGAAATAACATATCGGCGTGCTTTAAATGGGAAGAAACGGTCTTCAGGTCGTAAAATAGTGCGCCGTCCGGGGTTATAAGTTAGAGTACAAGGTGGATTCGAAAATAACAATAATCATCATCATCATCACCAGCCTGCCCACGCCCACTGCAGGGCAAAAGCCTCTCCCATTAATCTCCAATTACCCCGGTCCTGTGCTAACTGCGACAAATTTATCCCCGCAAACTTCTTTATCTCATCTGTCCACCTAACTTTCTGCCGCCCCCTGCTACCCTTGCCTTCTCTAGGCATCCACTCTGTTACCTTTAATGACCAACGGTTATCTTGCCTTTGCATTACAAGCACTGCCCACGCCCACTTCATCTTCTGAATTTCTGTATGTCCTTAACACACGTTTCTTCTCTTACCCACTCCGCTCTCTTCTTGTCCCTTAATGTACAATGACAACAATAACAATGCGGTCTAACAAATGACATCGCAGTGTTATTGCTTCTGTAGTCAACCTGTCTTGTATCACCATAGAAACCACGTAAATGATTTCGAAGTAGTGCGTGGGTCTCCTCATGCCTTGTGGTGTTGCTTACGTTCTCCGTAGTGGCCGGACGGTATTACAGGGGTCTCGTCTTTTCTCTCTCATTGGCGAAGGCGCCGCGTCCTGCGCCGGTTGTTGCTCTCGATCGGCGACCGCTTAGCCCGGAACTCACGTCTGGCGATTGTTTCGCCGAGGACCCCTCCGTCGCGGGCGCCGCGGAAGGCTCGCAGCTGCATCGCCGCTCCGGCCTCCTTCGATACCCGCGGAGGCTAATTAGTCAGAGTGTATCTGTTCTTATCTCGGTCACGTATTGGGAGACCAGCCACCGTGTAGCAAGAACGTGCTTAGCTAAGGCCGTCCTGCGCGCAGCACTATGCGCCGTGCGGCACAAGGATGTGCGGCGCTGCGTTGGTCTGCCCTTTGTTGCCGTGCGCGCGTGCACTTTGACGATCGTTAGCTTTCCTGGCTCTCCGTGTCGTGCCCGCTTTGTTTCGCGATCGCGGACGCAATCTTTTCTCTTTTCAGATTCCTCCTTCGCTTGTGGGCACGATGGCTCTATCTTCGCCTTCCTTTTTTCATGTTTTCTCTGTCTCTGTTGCTTACCCGTTGTTTTAGCAGCTTCCGAAACGTGCTCCCAGTTTTTAGATAATACTTCACTTCCTTAAATTTTGTTTGCCCTTAGCCTTCATATTGTTTGCATACGCATTGCCGGTCGTGCTGATTCATTCACACGAATTTACACAGGGTGAATTACGCTGACCGTTTCTTGTGGTGCGCTGAACTGCGGGCGTCGTCAATCGCGTTCTGGGAGGTGCATAACAGTGATGCTGTTATTTTAGGTGCGAGTTATCTTTAGCAGAACAAATGTCATCTCGAAATCTTCGTACACGCGTGTACATGTGGACGTTTTAGCATAGATTTATAAAAAAGAATCTTTCAACTTAGAGATTATCAACTTGAGAGGGGTGGGTTGGAACTCGCTCATATTTCGTTTTAAATTCACGGGCATTAATATTCTCTCTTCTCTCTCTCTCTCTCTCTCTCTCTCTCTCTCTCTCTCTCTCTCTCTCTCTCTATATATATATATATATATATATATATATATATATATATATATATATATATATATATATATATATATATATATATATATATATATATATACAAGAGAATAAAAACTTCGAACAAGGTAAAAGCACGATTGTGGCCTACGTTTCAGCAAAGAGAACTTGCTGAGACGTAGGCCACAATCGTGCTTTTACCTTGTTCGAAGTTTTTCTTCTCTTGTGTTCTCTACCATCTTCAAAGTTCTACTACTCCCTATATATATATATATATATATATATATATATACACGAGAGGGTAGACACACGTATGAAAACGATGATCGAACTAACGTTTCGACCGGGGTATATATATATATATATATATACCGAAAGGCGTGGGTTCGGTCCCCACTCTGGGCGCGTGTTTTTCTTTCTTTCTTTCTCGCGTAATTAATAAAAATTAATAATAATGTAACGTCACTAACGGTAGAAAAATAGTCTAACCTTCCCCTATGCCTTCTTTGGCGTTGTAGACTGCCGGCATTTCTTTCACTATATATATATATATATATATATATATATATAGTGAAAGAAGTCGACTGATACGTTTCCCGTTTTTGGGAACCGGGGAAACAAAAACGTGAAACGTATCAGTCGACTTCTTTCACTATTTTTATACTAGCCCATCGAACCTCATGATCTATATATATTACCATATTACCATGCACGTATTTGGTATGGGCATAAAAAAAGAAATCAGTCACCTGGTACGAACATGAGAAAGAAGTGCGAAAAAAACTAACATGGTAATTTCTGTTTAAATGCGTGCATGGTCATATCTTGTTTTGATACCTCTCTTTCCTCCCTGTTGCCGCGGGGAGAAAGGGGAATTACGTTGTTAAAATTTCTTGTCTTTTTTTCCCTCTTCCACTTCTCTCATTTTTTTTTTCGCTGCCCACCAACCATGATCGCATTGTACAAAAGCTCCCTTCCCTTTCCCTGCCTCGCCCTTGCTACATTCTCTCTATATATGACCCTGAAACCAACTTATTCTGGACTCACAAGAAAGGAAGTCCTCTTCCTGAAACGTCTGTAAACCTTTTTTATTTTGTCGTGTGGCTCTGTCTCTACTTACGTTATATATATATATATATATATATATATATATATATATATATATATATATATGTATATATATATATATATATATATATATATATATATATATATATATATATATATATATATATATACATATATATATATATATATATATATATATATATATATATATATATATATACACATACAGAAAGAAATGCTGGCAGTCTACAACGCCAAAGAAGGCATAGGGGAATGGTTAGACTATTTATTACCGTTAGTGAAGTTACATTATTTTTTTATTGATTACGTGAGAAAGAAAGAACAACACGCGCCCAAAGTGGGGACCGAACCCACGCCTTTATATATATATATAAAGTCGTGAAGTGGAGTCCTTAGTTGCTGCAGGAATACGCACAAAGTAGAAGTACGCTCTTCGGAGAGACTTTATTTCCAACGTTTCGACCTGAGACAGGTCTTCCTGAGGAAGACCTGTCTCAGGTCGAAACGTTGGAAATAAAGTCTCCGAAGAGCGTACTTCTACTTTGTGCGTATATATATATACGCAGTATATCCCACTTATAGCGAACCCTGTTTTAACGAAATATCGGCTATAACGAACAGATCTCGTTTCCCGTTAGCATTTGTATACATAGATTTTGTGTCCAGATATAGCGAAAAGTGGATAAAACGAACTGATTTCAGTTTCCCGAAGTTTTTGTTATAAGCGGGCTTGACTATTGACTATATATATATATATATATATATATTTAATTCGCAACGCCATTACCTTGGCGTGCGCACGAAAGTCTCTAAACAAATGGTTAAAAGGAAGGGCTAAATCGGTGGGGAAAAGTGCGCAAAAAGTACGCTCGCGGGACGGAAATAAAGCTGCTGTGGTGTCCAGATATGCTGTTCGACACCTCCTAGCAGTCCCAATAGAGCTGCTCGAACGACACGTGCGTATGTCTTCCCGCGATTCGAGGTATATCATAGCCAGCAGCGTGAAGGACCAGGCGTGTATCAGCGCGCGAGCCTTCGACGTGTCGAGGTCCGTCGACTTCATTTTACCTTTATTCTCTCGCTCTCTCGGTCACCTGCTGTTCCGTTGAATCGTTCGAGCGTTTTCCATTCGCTTGCCGTGAGGCTATTGAATCGGTGGAGCTAAGATTACATTTGTGCGTCGAGTCGCCGTCTTTCCCCCCCACGAAGAAGTGGAGTCACTTTGTGCGCTGCCTCCTTCCTTTCTGCTTCCCCGTCCTCATGACACTTTTGTTGCTCTCTATTCTGCCTCTCTTTTCATTGTTTTTACTATCGGAATGTGCGCTCTGCAAAATGCATTAGAGCTAGGACGAATTTCAAAAACCGGTTTCGTCTGCCTCGCGCTGAATCGTCCCTCTTTTCACCTCTTCCGCTCTTTAGACTTATTCCTTGGCGGTTTCTTTGGAGTCGTCTTCTCTTTCCTCGTTTTGCGATAGTTTTCCCGCTCGCCGTTTGCTCTCGCTTCCCTGTAAAAACGTTCCGCCGCCGCAGTGGCGGTAGTCGCGCTCCTTATCAAACAACAGCAAGAAAGAGTCATCCAGGTTGCCTTCCCTACCTTCGGCGTTCCTCTCTGCCTCCCGCAAGCGTTTCCCGAAACCCACACTCCTCTCCCTATCTTTTCCTCTTTGTTGCGTCGTCTGTGATGTCTCGTCTGCTCAGATACACTGAGCGCCGGTGCAGCGGCTTGCTTCCTTTCTTCGGCCCACACACAGCCCCCCCTTCCTCATAGACCCTCTAGCGCTCGCGCTCGCGCGCGCTCGAGCGCGCTTTGTGGGTGGCTCGCTTCCTGCCTTTATTTCGATTCCCTCGAGGCCTAGCGACGGTGCGCATTGCTGCTATTGAAACGGCATAAAACGGGCCCCATGTTCCGTGTGACTTGCGCTGAAAAGTATACCCTCAGTTCCTCCCTCTCCGCCAACGCCGCCATCGCACGGGATGCGAGGGAACGGCTTATTCCGCGGGCGGCAGCGTTTCTCGGGACGCGTAAGTTTTCATATTTCTACTACGTCCGCTGACGGGTATTCCTTCCTCCTGCCGGCTCCGCTGTGTGTATAAGGTGGTGGCTGCGCTGCGGTTTTGCGTACAGTGATCTTCTTTCGCCTCCCTTCTCGGCACATCGCCGTCTCCTTTCCCTGTGGCCGTCGTCTTCTTCTCTAGTGCGGGCGACCGGCGTTCCTTTTGTCTGCCCCTTGCTGATGCTTCTTGCGCGGTTGTTCGCCCGCTGAAGACCGCCCGCGAGTCATATCTTGCGGCTGGAAAAACTTTCCGCCTTTGTGGGCCCGCCGTAGCCGCTGGGGCCGTGCTGAGTTACGCGAGGATGTGGAATTCCATTAGGCACTCGGCGACGCGCTCCCGTGCGCCGTTTATACCCTTTTATGCGGGCGATATGCGCGCAGGAACCACGTACGTTTGCACGAGGACACTCTTACCCCGCAGGGAAAGGAACGGCGTACTTACGCTACTCTTCTTCTCCGGTAATCTTTAATTTCTTTTGCCGTTTCCGCTTTTTTTTTCTCAGTTCTTGCGTGTCTAAGGATGCGTATTTAGTACGTGTAGGTACTTCTCACTTGTGTTTAAAAAGCAAGAAAGGAAATGGCTTCGTCGTTCGGAGCTTCGCGTGCGGACAGGGGAAATTTCTGTGCACGCAGTGGGGTTTATCGTGGACTGTTTCGATTTCCGTTTACGTTGGATGACAACCCTAGGAATTGCGCCGATATGAAGCAAATAAATAGCCCTTCGGTGCAAATCTGACTTCCCTTCCGGTTTCCTGTGCCGGGTTGCGATTAGTGCCTTACTAGGCTACCACTTTGAGTGCTGGAATTGAGCAGAAGGTGGCACCTGTGCACCGCCGTCTTTCTGACTTATTAAAACGACATCTGTCACCATGACCTGCTTTAAAAGTGCAGCATTGCGGTGGATTAACTGCAACGCCATGTGATAATAAGGCGAACGCTTTGAAAGTTTCATTACGCGAGAAATCCACGGTGGCGCGACCGACCGTTGGTACCAAACATTGGGCCTATCTCCCCGCGAGGGGGACTCGAGTAAATGCGTCGTATAGGGGGTGGGTGTATTGCGTTAACGTTTAGTGTTTGGGGAGTTGGTGGTAGTGAATGCGTTGTATCAGCAGCTTCTTGACGTAGTTTGAATGAGTCAAGGATATAAGGTGTGTTCGTAGCCTCCCATTCTGTGTCGGCTTTGTGGCGCAGTGGGTAGAGCACCATGTACATTGCGTTCCGCCCGCAGGGTCGAGGGATCGAAACCAGGCGCCGGATAGTATTTTTTTATATAGTGTAGGGGGAGGGGTGCGGACTACGACTACGGACGTCAACGCGGGTGACATCGTGAGTTATTGAAATGCTCTGCATTTAATAAAGACCCGACTAAAAAGCACACACCACCATAAGCAGGTTCCTGTTAACAAAATAAATCAATGGCTTTCAAAAGAAATTTTGGGCATATAGTCTTGGCTGGGAGTCGAACCCGGGCCTCCGGCGTGCGAAACTACCGCTCTGCACCTAGTCATGGTTTCTCCCGTTTTCTGGGTGACTAACCTGGAGCGTGCGTCATTGGTCACGTGATGGCGCACCCAATAGGGAGGGGGGGGGGGGGGCTGCGTGACGGCACGTAAGGAGAACATGTGCATGCTATCAACTGAGGATGCTGATTCTTCGGGGGTACAGTAGCGTGTGGTGTATTTTAAACGTGCTACTGTCCAGAAGCGCAGCGATTATTGTCGTGGCCATTTTCTGCCGAATGCGTTCATTCAAACATGCAGTCAGTGCCGTGTATGTAACTTCTGACTGCTTTAAGTTCGCCTCTTCCTCCGGTTCCCGTCTGGCCGTATTTTATTCATACCGAAATCCACCTTGTTGCAGCTACTCTCCAAAAAATAAACTTTGGAAACAGAAAAAAAAAAGGCTTTTCCGGTTCATAATCTCTCGGAAGCGCCTCGGAGCTGAGATTATAAAGTTTTAAGGGCGCCGCCTCATTCCGCTCAAGGATGATAAAGTCGAGCGAAGGAACCGCGAAGCTCCCGGCGCCACGTCTTCCGCCAGTCTTAAGTTATCGGCCGCGCGAGCAGCGCGCATCATCGCCGCGATGGTCCGCCAACTGGAGCACGCCCTGAACATGTATGCGTAGGGGAAAGCATGCCTTTAGCCCTCGTTCCCGCGTGCTCCGCTGTTCAACAACGCGGCCTCCCCTAGCCGCGAGGCTTCACTGTGCGCGCCCATAATGTTCGGCTTCCGGAGCCAAGTGCTGCGCAAACTTCCTGCCCGGAAGGAAACTGGGGAAGGGCGCCGTCGTCCCTGCCGCGCCGGTGTTCTTTACAGCCCTCAGCCCGACCTCGAATAACGCGCGCTCTGTGAAATACTGACGTCGTATACATACAGCGGCGCGGAATAGCGGAGCGCGCTTGCATGCTTTTGCCCTGGTTTCGCCCGCTAATCGCGTCTCGCGAACGCTTGTTCCGGACTTGGGACCTGACAATCCTTGCCTTGCAGTCAAAGTTCTCACAAGAGATGTTGAATTAGTTCACTCGTGTACTGTTTTCTTTCTGTCCTTTTTATATATATATATATTCGGCGTCGTACGGGGCCCACCCAGTCTGATACGCGTCCGGCACTCGCCGTTTCTAGGCTTCTGAAGTTAGTTTTTCTACTTTTTTGTTGTCTAATATGATGTGATGAGCGTGGAAGAGGCGTTACGTCTTCCTCTTCCTCCCGTCTTGTTGACCCGTCGGGGACAGGAAGCGCATCTTTCCGCTCCATCCTAGTAGGGCTGAGCGACGACTTCCCTCATCTAATTCGTCCCCGGATTTCTCGCTCACACGCACCGGCCTCATCCTATCCCTCTGGTCCTTACCCATTCTCTACTTTAGCCGTGGCTGTTTGAAGGATCCTGTGCGTCTAATTGTACAACGGCCATGAAGGGTTCGTGACGTCATTTTTTAGACATCTAGACAGGGGCCTTTAGAAGGCACTGCAGTGAATCATAAGCGCTGTCTAATTACCTTAGAAGATTGAAGTCTAATGTTGGCCATGTTCTCTGATTTTCCGGCCGACTTGCACGTTTTTTTGAAGGGGCCATGAAAGAACACTTTATTTTGGTTTAATTCGAAAAAGCTAGCCTTCAATAACTCCCTCAACGCAAATAACAAGCTCAGAGTTCAGCCGTAGAAACTTCCCGTAGAAATAAACGGGAAGAACGGATACCGCATTGTCTCTCGAACAGCCGCGGTAAGTGCAGGACTCATAATCAAAGAGCCCCACTAAAAGCACAGCTATCAGTGTGTTAACTTCTGGTTAGCATTCGAGCAATCCGATAATATGAAGCTAGAAGCACGGCTATGATCACGCGATCATGCTTCCTGCCGCTGGCAGCCGGCGCCACAGGCCGCCATTCGCATAACCTTTCAATTAAAGTCCTGGTAAAGGCTCGAGCGAGAGAGTGGTTGGTCAGTCATTACCGTTCCACTCTGTTTTCTTTATTATCTATCGTAGCTCGTAAAGTTTTACGGTAAAATTGGCCTAATAGTTTTGTGTCAATGCGGGCTGTTCAATGGACAAAACTTGCCTTGTATTTCTGCATTGTATTTTGAGGGCCTTGTAAGCTGTAAGCATAATTACGCTTCAGCGTGAGCAAAAATAGCACGTCGTATGCAACTAAACATGTTCGTGTCAACGTGTTAAGATAAAGAAAACTGGGCCTCCTGTTGAAAAGGGGCTTAAACCGTGACCAGAAGTGGTGGTCTGCCAAGATACACAGATTTCACGTTGATATTTCTGGTGTACCCAACGCGGCATATTGCTGGGGCACGTTGTTTTTCAAAACTTCCTAGGTCACGCATTCTACACTACGAAGCATTCGAAGCGAAAGTACAACGTTTCGGTGTAACTGAGATATTTCATGGAAGCTGGCGAGGTAATTTTATTTGTTTCGGCGTAAGGCATTCATGTTGCATGTGAGGGTTAAGCGTCTACTTTAAACAGTTTTGTGCCCTGAAAACTCTTGGCAAAGCGCGGGAAGTTCACGAGACTGTACATGCAAAAAAAAGCAAGCAAAATAAATCGTTGAATAGTAATCACTATTAGATTCAGGATTCGTAGGTATACTTGACGAAGCTCTCGAGAAAGGAATGCAGCAGCTTTCAGCCCGGTCACCGCATTTTAAACCGCGTACGAGAAACGAACTGGGAGCCACGTTGGGAGCACAGTACCGCGTTTATGCACGTTGCATTCCAGCCAAAACTCATTCGATGTGCGCCATTAAATGGCCACGTGCGCACGCTAAAAGGAAATGTCGTCCGTCCCCTCCGCCATCCAAGCAAACGCGATCCCTCACGGAAGCAACAGCAGGGGCTCGGAAACGCCGGTGGACTGAAACGCGACTACCAACAGAATGAGCGCCGCTCACTGCGAAAGAAGTGCGAAAGAAATGGATAACTGTAAATGCAGTGAGCAGGGGGATGAACTGGAAAGTGTTGCCGGAAGGAGATGGGAAGAGGCGGAGGAGGAGCGCAGCTGGCGGATCACTGCTACTGCGGGGCCAAAGGGCGGCCGTGCGAAGAGCAAGCAAAGTCGCGAAGTGTCGCTACGGAAATGACGAACGCGACGGCGAACGCGAGACGGTTCGTTCCATTACAAAACTTCCGGTTGTCTTCCTCTTCTTCTTCCACGGCGCTGGCAGCGCGGAAGAACGACACCCGCCAGTGGTTGCCGCTGGAGACGATAACGGATTGAGTTGCTGTCGGCTCAGCCGGGTGCAGAGGGCGTGCGGAAGAGAGCGAGAACAAAAAGAGCTCCGAGCGGAAGCAAAACAAGAACAGGAGACGGCGGGAAGAGAGAATTCAAATCGAAGCAACCAGGAGTTTCTGGGAAAATGCGGGGAAAAGAAGTAAGGGCGGGAGGAAAACGAAATTTCGCCGCCCCCGCCGCGCTTGGAGAGAAAGCCGCGCCGATTGACAGCCGAGCGCGCAATCTACCTGGTTTCGCCGTCAGTCTTGGGAGCGGCGTTTTGCGCGCACCTGACGACGGAGGGGAAATGGAATTTCTCTCGGCAAGGGGCTCGGT
Organism: Haemaphysalis longicornis; assembly: GCF_048455015.1. Lineage (NCBI taxonomy): Eukaryota > Metazoa > Arthropoda > Arachnida > Ixodida > Ixodidae > Haemaphysalis > Haemaphysalis longicornis. The sequence continues at coordinate 166,216,214 of NW_027526295.1, forward strand.
GGTGCCGGCTCGGCAGCGCCGAAATTGGGAGCTAAGGCCAGCCACCGCGTGCGATCGGGGTTAAACAAAGAAAGCGAAGGTTGGGATAGCGAAAGTACGGATCGAAGAGGGTTGCCGCCAGTGTACCTGTATATTCCAGTTTCGTAATTTCGCAAGTTCGTAGCCCCTCGGCTTGAAAAATGTGATCCGGGAATTTTTTGCGGGTACGGGGGCTGCTTAGCAGAGGCGCTCGCGAAAGATAACCGTACTCACTAACCGATATTGTACTTTCCAATCCACATCATGGAATCGACTCGGGCGCGTGATTTTTGTACGTCCCCGCACACACTCAGGGGCGTGTCATGTAGGAAAGACAGCGAAGATGCTGAGTAAGAAACCATAGGCAACGATAGCGAAAAACCGAGTTTCAAAGGGAGATTGTCTGACGACGACACCGAGGGATGGGACGTGTGTTTTTAGGGTATGCCATTCTCCAATTTTTTAGGCTATTTTGTGTTTTCTCCTCGTAACCTATAGGGAGCTTGGAAGTCTTCCCAAAAACCGGTCCGGTCTCTAGCGAAGGAAACAAGCAAATGAATCTGTCCTAGCACCCTACCGCGCCGTTGCTAGGGCGCGGCAGGGTGCTAGGACGTGTCTGACAGTTTTTTTTATTATTATAAATAAAACTGCCCTAGGCCCTCGCCGGTTTGCAAGTAGCCGGAACGAGCCTTGGATCCTCCTATGCTTCCGCTGTTCAATCGCCTTTTCTCTTTCGCTCGCGCAAATTTGAGTTTCCTGCGTGCTTTAGATGTGCCGATTCATGTTTTGTTGTTGTTGTTGTTGTTGTTGTTGTACCCTATACATATGGACCTTCTTTTAAAAAAAAATGAACGAGGGTAAACACGGTGTCACTGGTGCCGAGCAGGTCTGTTTATGGCAGCGGAAGTTTTGCTCAATGGTGAAAAAGCTCGTTGGAGCGTATTTTCTAGCCGTCTTTTTTTTTTTTTCTTTTCAATTGAGACATTGGTAACAGGAGCCCACGAAGCTGTTGAGAGCGGGACATTTTGCTACGTAGTCAGGTAAAAAAAAAAGACATTAATCCAATTACGCCCGAGGAGCCAGAATTTTTGTAACAAAGTTGGGGCCGCTGACCCCTATCAAATGTAAATTTTGACGTTTTAATTAGCAGTGATTCGCCTTAGTCACAGCAGACCCATTGCTCGTATTACCGGCAAGACATCTGCATTTAACAGCTCATTTTTCCCCCCACGCAATAGTCCTGCGGATTGCTCTACCGGAGCACTGCGCATCATGCACCGACCGCGAGATGTCCCGCTCTAAGCTCGCCGACCGCTAGTCTGAGCAATCTGCTTGTTTTTGATAATTTGACTACGTCGTGTTTTTTTTTTTTTTTTTCAAGAATTTTAGATTTGTACGTACCTTAAATTTGTAATTCCTACATAATCTTTTATTTTTATTCTTGGAACAACATCCCCGTTTTTAGTATTTTTTTACTGTCTACGTGGATTCGATTCTGGTTTCTGTATGTTATCTTTCTTTCTTTTGCTTTTTTGTATGTTATATTGAACATTAAACTGCACCTCGTCACTTGCCCTCCCTTATGTACTGCCCTTGGGCCTATAAGGACGAAATAAATGAAATGAAATCATCCCGTAGGGGTTCCCACACGTAAAAAAAAAAAAAAAAAAAAAAAAAAACGTTTGATTCGGTCAGTGTCGCAACCTGGTAATGAACTCACAACCCGACTTAACTACGTTACCCTTAAGCTATGCAGTCGGGACCCGGGAATATTGTGTGTTGTGTGACAGAAGCCTATTTACTTCTTCAATTCAGTCTTGTTTTGCCGAGAAAAATAGACGAAACGGCAGGATTTTACTGGAAAGGTTTCATTTCTGCTGACGTTTGCCGAGTGCGGAAGTTTGCTGCAGACGGCAGTCACCTAGCGTTAGCATCATTCCCTCGAGCTATAGCTTAGAAGTTCCCTGAAAATACAACTATGGTTGTGACAAAGCTTTCTTCTTTTTTTTTCTTTCGCAGGTAAGCACCCCGTGGTTGCAGCTTCTTCCTGCCTCAAGTCAACTTGCCTCTACTCTGCACCAGGGCAACGGTCCGTTGGTCGCACTTTTTTCCTCATCGGGGTAACGTGTAAAAGCCTATTATGTCACTTCCGAAATTAGCGTGCCACCTAAAGACCATATATTAGATCCTGTGTCTACGTCCCACTTTTGCTGCATGTCTGCTATATAGATAACTAGCACTCTGTCGGGCCGCCAGTTTGCAAGCAAGCATATACAAGCCGCGTGTGTTTATTGCAGTTCGGGGCCAAAACACCAGTTTTCGGCCAACTTCTCGAGCATTATTATCGAAACGATCTCATCGACATGGAAGTCAGTCGCTATGTCCTTCATACTGGCAGTATACATTGAACAATATTCTCAGCATACAGCCGGGGCCTCTCAAAGCGTTTAACTAAAATTCAGCCTCGTAGTTGGAGTGTAACATCGTGGGATCAGAGCCAGTACTTCAACAAATGAAGCTGAGAAGTCATCCCGCATGATTAAATTATCACAACCGTGGCGGAGAAGTCTGCATGAACGCCTTGAGGAAAACCGCACTGCTGGTGCTCTATGTCAACTACTTAGCAAGCATTCGTTTTCGATTTCTGATACGGCGGCGGGTATACTTCCTATATATGCGCGGGCACTGAGAACCGTGTAGGTGTACGTATACACGAGCTTGAACAAAAACAAACGGTTTCTGCCTAGGCAACAGAATGGAAGCATAAGCAATAACAGGCGCTTCGCACCCGATGGCGCAATTTTATCCTCTGTTCTGAGCTCCTGAAGCATGATTGCAGTGGTGATATTAGACGAAAACTTTCTTCAACTGCAAAAGTTTTTAACCGGAGAAGCGTAATGTAAAATTGCTGATGTAAATTTATGATCCAAGGGCGACTAAAGTTCGCAAGTTTCTCAAGCATGTGCGGAGCTGTCAGGAAACAGCCCGTATGCGAGCGCGTCATAAGTGGAATACTCGGCGGTGCAAAACGGGCAAGAGAGCCTCGAATAGGGCTTGTTTTAGCAGTCCGTTAAGTCGCTGCGACGGAGACCGACGCGTGATAGCCCGTATACGTTAAAACCCCGACTCCCCACGGACCAGGTTCATAGATTCTTACGTGCGGCTCATTTCAGCGCCGTCTTCCATTCCGACATCGCTTTTCTGCCGTTGCCGGGACCTATTCGGAAGATATTCAGCCGACGATGGATCGAAAAGGAAGCGGGATACAAATACAGATCGCTCGGTGGTGAGGACCGAGAAGAGAAAAATGTACGCGCCGCCTCCGACACTAATATACGGCAGCACGATGTACTGCTGACGTTGGTTCTGCGGTGACGGCGGCCTGCTGTAGCGCTATTGATTCGCGCCGGTCAAAAGGGATGTGGGGAGGTTGGGCGTCGGTACACTGCAGTCGTTGCGGCTGCAACCCCGACTCCCTTCACCTCGAGAAATATAGAGGGTCGACAGTCGTTCATTACGAATGGAAAAGAGCCGCTGATAGAGAGTGATGGGGGAGCCGCCGCCACCGTTCGGTATTTCAAGCTGTGTACGTGCTGCCACTGTGCCTGGCTGGCTGCTTTTTAGCCGCGTATTTGTTTTCAGGCTGCCGGGCGTGTGAATGCGTCTGTTCTGGGGCATTTGCTTGCTGGCTTCGCGTGTTTGCGCCGAAGCTTTCGTCTTTCGGCCTACCGCGTGCCCCGATAGACACACGCTCCGGCAATTCGCAGAGGACCGCCGCCGCATGCAGTATTTAGTCGCGCAGGCGGCGGCCTGCATCGAACGTAATCATTCCGGTGCGGTTCGAACGCGCCGCTGCCTCCAGCTATCCCCGCCGTCTTTCGCGCTCTTCCGTTTTCCTTTCTCTCTGGTCTGCACCGCGCCTCTCTCCGGGCAACGATGCTTCTGCGATTGGCGCAATCATTCGCTAGCCTAGATGAACGACGCCCCTGCCAAGCACATAGGACGTTCATTATGGAGGACTCTGAATGAGTTGAAAGGGCGCACGGCTAAGCGACGGGGACGTACTGCCAACCGACTACCACGAACGATATAAAAACACGAAGTGTTCGCGCTTTTATGTGATAGAGACGTTAGGGCGTCGACGGACCGATTTTCTTCTTAACTATATGTTCTCTGGGTGGAAACGTTTTTCTGGTGTAATATCGAATATATTGGCAAGTTGTGAGCCGCACCCTCTCCTTTCATGTGTTTTCATGTTCCGTACCCATTCCACACAAACGACCAGTGTACGGTGAGGTGACAACGATTACTTAGCGGAAGAAACTAGAACGGTGGGACGGGCCGTAAGAATAAAAAAAAAACACAATATTATGGTTGCTTCAATACTCAGTGTCACAGCAGAGTTGCAGTTGTATTATCAGATGTACAAATGCCTTGTATGCTGCGTTGATTCGTTTGATTGGTCTTCAGTGTGACGGTCGCCTTGCCGTGTTTATGAATATCTGCACAGACGGATGTCAGTAAGCGCTATTCGATGCCGCCCAGCGGTCGGTCTAATCTACTGCAAAATTTCTCAACCCACACGCCTGCTAAAAGGCAACTAAAGTTTTTAACACTAAAGTGTTTTTATTCCGGGACACACCAAAATTTTGCTGACGTCATATTCGTCACGGAAAAGACGCCAGTACAACGAAGCAAGCGGCCTGTAAAGGGTGCATCCCTTCACACAGCGACTTCTTGCGGGGAAGCAACCTTTAGAACTGAAGAGTACGTTATACTTAGGGTTCTCCGTTATCGGGTTTTATATTTTTACACGAAAGTTTTTTATGCCGGGATAGACCGAGATTTCACTGACGTCATATCTGTCACGGAAATTTCGCCAGTACACCTTTGCAGAAGCCACCCGCCAGCAGGACCTCGCTCGCCAAGCACACTCACAGCCGCCGATCTGCAAATCATGCTCAGCTGCAGATTTCGCTGCACATTTCACTTTCGTGTTGTACCGATTTCTGTGACAGAGGAACCAAACACAGTTTTTCGCCTTTGCTTGTTCTAGCGAGGAGACTCTTTTGCAGGGTATGTCGTTTTTTTCCTCTCTTGGGGGAAGAGCGGTTTCATAAAGCCGTAGATTAATGATGAGTGGCGAACAGGAAACTTTGCCCCTGGACTTGTTTTAAAACATGAGCTACGAAATCGGGAAAGGTGCTACGTGTTTTTTTTTGTAAAGCTGTGGCCTGTGACAGCTGCCTTAAACTAATCCGCCTCCTATTGACGTCTAACGGTTTCTCTGGTTGCACTTTTTTTTTTGTCGCATGAGGGTAACAAAAAAGGGAAACCTGCTTAGTTTCCGTACACTGAGGAATAAGTTGAAGACGAAACACTGATAGTTGTGTCCGAAATGAAAGAATGACCAGTTCACTTGGCTACCGCAGTGAAGAGGCGGCGTTCAAAATATGTTTATATCTTCTTCTGTAGTCTTGTATATGACTAGCCTGCCGCGATGATTTCCTTCGGAGTGTACCGAGGAACTCTCAAAGGCAATTCTAACAAGCCGTACACTGTTAATCGTCTCTACACTGTGTAACTATATTTCTTGTTAGCTGGTTGCAAAACTTTCTCTTAGTTTAATCATTTTTTTCCCCTCAGCTACTAAGAAAGCGCAGTGACACCCAGCATTAACTTCTGTCTCATTTTGTTGGTGCTGCCTCAGAGATACCGAGCGCGCTAATTTCGAAGCCTTGCAGGGTTGAGACGAATAAATGGCAGCATGGTGAAGCTAACGGTTATGGAAGCCGCGGCCGTACAGTTCATGCCATTCTCTGGATGTGATAACTATTTGCGTACTCATTTTTTACTGCTTTCTTCACTTTAATTACTTGACAAAATACCGAAAGGGATTTCAAAGCACCTTCAGAATAGGTTAAATTCGTCCGCATGTACATACACAAACAGAGAGTTCTAAGTTTTCTGAGGTGTTTTGTTCGAATTGACGTGCATACAGGCCTTCTGACAACGGAATTAGAAGGCTTAAGGCGCTGTCGCGTGGATCCTCTATCGGCCTGCGCATGGCTGTGAATCATATTTAAAAAAAAGTCGGAGAAGTACCCCCCGACCAATTTGCATCGCTTCAACCGCTGGAGGGGTCAAGCAAAGGCGAACAAATATCGCATTAATCTTTTCCCGCCGTGCTATTCCTCGATAAGCAATAAACCGTCCGCGCACTAACGGCAGCTGAGAAGGTACCCCGCCTTTCCGGTCACATCACGCTGATTAATACATAGGGCACGCGTATAGGCCTTTCCTCGCCTAATCGGCTCGCTTATGGCGCTTAGCCTATCTTGAACACCGCCCTGACTCAACGTGGTGCGCGCGTAGGTGCATCGTGAAACTGAGCGCACCTACATCGCCCCCACGGTTCTTATTCATCTTTTGCAATGCCTCCGCCAGCCGTCTTACCCGCTGCCAGCGCCACGATGGTTTTTCTCTCGCACGGGGGAGTAATGGGCGGGAGCGTGCGTCCGGCGTTCGGCTGCCGACCATTTTGCTGTCAGCTATGAATGGTCGGCGAAGGAACAAGCCACCGCAGAGGAGTCACGTCGTGAGAGGAGGCCCTTCCACGCAGCTGCCGCCGTGGTGCCTTCGTGCGCACGTGCGCGCGTACACGAGCTGAGGCTGCATATAATCACTTCGCCATTCAAGCTGGCCTTCTTTCCACGCTGTAAAGCCTTCCTCCTCAGGCGGGTTCGTTAAAACGACGCGGGGGATAAAGAAATAATGCGCGAAGGAGACCGCGGGCGCTCGGCAACTGTGTCCCTTTTCTTCTCGTCCGAGGATGTGATTTTGTTTTACGATTACTTATACAAATAAGAATTAACTAGTACCAAGTGAGACACAACCGTCGGTCGGCCTGCAGGCGAAGGAGAAGGTTGCCGGCAAGCTGCGTATTCACTGTTTCTTCATGCCGTCGGGTTTGTGGGGATCCTGACGCCCAGGCCATTGCGCGATCACTGGGTTTGTGCCATCACGCGGCGCTTTTCCCCTCTCTCCTCCGAAATTCCGGCTCGTCTTGGCGCCTCTGTGTAGAGCCGAGCCGTCTCTCAAACTCTTGCGTGAGGTGAAGCCTGCAGAGACCGTTGCGGCGATAAAACACTGTCACGCAGCGGGCGCTCCGCCCTGGTAGCGGAGCTAACCTCACCTCATTGGTCCGTTTGAACGAGGCCCGAACCCGACTCTCGCCGGGGAGGCGAACGCGCGCCCTGCGCGGGGGTCCGTTCGGGGAGACGCTTCCAGGACGCCGAAGGCGTTGGCCGAAGGTATGTGACGCTTTCTTTACCAGCCGGCGGCAACTCTGTTGCGCCGGCGAAAGCCCACCAGCCCTTCCGGCTGCGGCCCGTGCCCAAGGCTGCTCCTGTTGTCCCTACGCTTGCATATAGTAAGGCCGTACCTACCACTCGACGAACACGCCGTGCGGTACGCGCCTGTGAGCGAATAGGCCCCGTCTCCCTCGCTGCTGCGAGCCGATCCGGCCAGCACGGCGATGCGCGCGCGCACAACGTGCGAGCACCCCGGAATTTGCCCTGACAGAAGAGCCCACTGGCTCTGCGCCGACGAAACGTGCGCACTTGCGCGTGGCGCCCCATCGCCCCTTTCACCTAACGGGAAGTACGTACCTGTACTGTAAATTGTGTAATTGGGACTGTAAAATATGTGACTAGAACGTTAGTATAAAATAAACGTCTTCCCTCCGTACCCTGGGCATATTCCTTTGTCGCCCCTTTCTCCACCTGCCCAACAGAGGCGGTGTTAAGTTGGCGCGACGGCGTTTCAGTATCGTGAGCGTGCTCAACTAGCTCGAACCCACGGTGGTTCCTCGCAGTGTGCATGAATGCCTGCCTTGTGCAATGCTAGGGTTATGCATATTGCGAGGTAGAGAGACCACAAACTGGCGCCCAACGTGGGGCCATTGGCTCATTAGCCTTTGGCCGCTAATTAAGCTGAGTACGCAACCGGAATCAGTCTTAATGCTTATCCGCTAGCGGTAGCTGCTACGGGGACGAGGCGACTGCCCCTCCGTACGCGAGTGTGCGTGCACCCCTCGTTCACGCAGCCCCACGGGGCAGTGCGACGGTTCAACCACGCCCCACTGGAGCGGCGGTATACGTATTCCGGGAGAAAGGCCACAGCCGCCACTCGGAGTAGTGCACGCGAGATATATGCTTGTTGCCGTCCCCTGAGAGTAGAGCACGAACGTGGTAGTTGACGCGCTATCTCGTGCTTCGTAATATATCGAGATTCATTGTCCAAGTGTGACTTTAGCCGGCGGCGCAAAAGCGTGTGCCAGTAAAGGAGGCAAAATTGACGGCCGTTCAGTAAAGGAAGAGGGCCCAGAGTTGAGAAAGAGCGCGCGGACACCCCGCAGAGAGGGGCAGGCGCTTTTCGCGAACTCCATGCCGCCGGAAAGCGGACGGGCCTCGGCTGTAAAATCAGGAGGGGGAAGCGATGCCCGTTGCAAGGCGGTTGTATTGAGCCGAAAAGAGCTAGTAGCCGGCCAGCAGAATGACCCGTTTTTGTCGACGGATGTGCGACGGTCTCTGGGAGACATTTTTTTTTTATGTTTGATTTTTTTTTAGACGCCGAGACGTAGCTTGTCCTGCTGCGGGCGTGCGCCGAGATGCTACTTGTCTTGTAGCAGGCGCGGGAGGGGGGCTGAAGTCAGCGTGTGTCGCCGACGCCCCGGGGGACTCATTTCTGCTGGACGGTGAAGGACTCGTGCTTAACTACGTAGCCACTGATGATGAGGCAATTAAACCATTCAATGGGGTAACCCCCTAAGTCTGAGTTGCGCACTGCTGCGCTAAACTCATGACGAACCATTGACCGGTCATTTAGGCGGCTCCAACGTTTTTGGTAAACTGAGTCGCTTCGTGACCTGGCCCGGGACGGGGCGAGACATTTTCGCTGTTGCCGATCCTGCCATGTCTGTCAAACGGCGAGGGCGCACGGTGGGAAGCCGCCTGGAATTGTGAAGCCATTTGACAGTATGCGTCCTTGGCAGGTAGTCGCTTGCGACTTGAAGGGACCTTTGCCGAGAAGCAAGCAGAGCTTTACTTATGTGGGGTCACGGGCTGACTATTTGGCGCTAGAGCACAGTGGCTCTGCGCGGTGATGACAAGGCACCCAGGCTTATCCAGGCTTCTCTCGGCCAGCTCATCAATATAACGTCACGAAGAGGTCACCTCAGTTAAAGGGCAGGTACTTTAGCCGCCCGTGCTGACCACTTCTTTCAGTCTCAGTCAGCGCGGCCGCCCTGGCCGCCCCAGCCCATTGTGTGTGGTCAGTTTCCGCTACCCTCCAGCAAATTGTTAGCAAATGTTTCTCTTTTTGTTCGGTTTGTAAAAGTGTGCATGTTGCGGGGCTGTGTTTGTATTATCGTGTTCCATTTTATGCCTGCTGAGGGCGAATGGTGTATTTAGTACCCATTGGTTTGGGTGATTATGTTGTGCGCTCGCTTTAGCGCACTGCACTGCAGGATGGAGTTGTGTTGACCATTTGTACCATAGCGTGTAGCGTGAAGGCATTTTTTTTTGCTTTTTACATGGTTCTGTATGGTCCGAGTGTTTGGCCTTGCTGAAGGCGTTAAGTGTTACTTTTTTTTTTGCACGATGTAAAGTAGTGTCTCTTTTATGCGTTTTTTTTAGTTATTTGTTTGGGTACAGGAACCCTCCTTAGTCTGTGCATGTAGGATGAAGTATGTTCTATGGTTCTTTTTATTTACTTCTAAGTAGTAGCGAAAAGGGCTAGCTTTCTTTTGGAGTTGCTTCTTCGGGGCGTACCGTGTTGGCTGGAGAGCGACGGTGAGAGGGTGGAAGCTCGGTCGGTCTTCGAGGACATCCCCCTGCTCCTCACGCGCGGGGTTCGAGAAGTAATGGGCTTGTTTTTGAAAGTGTCGGATTTCGGCCATCCGCGGCCCCCGTGTTCGGACGAGCAGCGCGTACTGGAGGCCGTTGCGTGAACTGCGTGAGTTGGGACTCGGGAGGGCAGGCCAGACTTTGGGGGCCATATACTGAATGCCAACGGAAGGTTGTGTTTTCCTGGAAAACGCGGGCCGGACATACGCTACGAGTGGGGCGCACCGCGTGGTGGCGAGGGAACTTGGCCCCGGTGGCACGAACACTGTGACACGCATGTTGTGCGGGTATTCGTGAGTGCGTGTGGTGTGTGCCTCTGCCGGCTTCAGCGAACACCAAGGTGCCTTCCGCGAGTGGTTTTTGCTTCGCCTGGTGCGCCCGCCGTCACGTGGTGTCTCGTCGGTGTGGTGGAGGGTCCGCAGGTGCCCGCTTCTTGAACTCTACGATTCGTGAACTTGACCGGGCCCTGGACAGCTGCGCTGATTCGGGGGGGACCAACAATATGTACCCCCCCTGTGCACCGCCTGCGGCAGGCGAACGTAGCCGGGCTGCCCTGCGCCGACGAGAACGGGACTGGCGGCCAGTTGCGAGCTGCGGAAGAGGTGCCCTCTCCAGATGCGGACAATATGGTAGTGTCATCGGAACTGCACCATGCGTCATCGGCACCACGGCTGTCGTCCGGCAGCTGCCTCGCTCGCGCTGGGCGGCAGCCACCACCCGCGCCGCTCGTCGCGCTTTGGCGGGGCACCCATCGAGTGCCACGCGAGGTCTACACCTGAGCAGCGCCATCATGGTCGTCATACCTGCCGGCTGGCTGCCCAACCCGCATGTCCTCCTGGCTGGTACCCCCTTCGTGGAGCTGCTATCTCGCGCCACGGTGAGGTCGTTCCGGCACTGGTGCCCAACATTTTCTCTCCTCGATTGACCACAACGGACGTTTCCCAGAAAAACTTTTGTGCTCCCACCGCCGAACTTTGCACAAGCACCGCGGAACTGAGTCTCCCGAATTTTTGTAGAAATATTATTTTCGTAACTCAGCGTAGTTTTGCCCTAATTCCTTTGCCCTAACTCTTTTGCCCTAATTTTTTGTCGTCGTAGTGTGTTTCTTTCTTTTTTTTTTGTAATCCTATGTTGCATAGTGTCGTCCTGCATGTATATATTATTACCATTATTGTTTTTAATAGTGTCGCGTTCATTGTAATTGTATATTTCAATAGCTTCATTTTGTGCATGCATGTGGAACCAATTACTATGTATTATGTATCTCAGTGTCGCGTGTAGTTTCCTGTGTGTATCATTCGTGCTGGAGGGGGGTAGTGTTGGTAGTGTAGTTTGTAAATATTTTGTATGGGCTGGGGACTGAGACTGCCCTGTGCATGCATTCTTTTCTACTCTTTGCCATCTTTTGCATGCCTGGGCGATGGCCGGTCAACTCTTCTCAGACCGGCGAGGGCATTTAAGGAGAGGGGAGTGTGGGGATCCTGACGCCCAGGCCATTGCGCGATCACTGGGTTTGTGCCATCACGCGGCGCTTTTCCCCTCTCTCCTCCGAAATTCCGGCTCGTCTTGGCGCCTCTGTGTAGAGCCGAGCCGTCTCTCAAACTCTTGCGTGAGGTGAAGCCTGCAGAGACCGTTGCGGCGATAAAACACTGTCACGCAGCGGGCGCTCCGCCCTGGTAGCGGAGCTAACCTCACCTCATTGGTCCGTTTGAACGAGGCCCGAACCCGACTCTGGCCGGGGAGGCGAACGCGCGCCCTGCGCGGGGGTCCGTTCGGGGAGACGCTTCCAGGACGCCGAAGGCGTTGGCCGAAGGTATGTGACGCTTTCTTTACCAGCCGGCTGCAACTCTGTTGTGCCGGCGAAAGCCCACCAGCCCTTCCGGCTGCGGCCCGTGCCTAAGGCTACTCCTGTTGCCCCTACGCTTGCATATAGTAAGGCCGTACCTAACACTCGACGATCACGCCGTGCGGTACGCGCCTGTGAGCGAATGGGCCCCGTCTCCCTCGCTGCTGCGAGCCGATCCGGCCAGCACGGCGATGCGCGCGCGCACAACGTGCGTGCACCCCGGAATTTGCCCTGACAGAAGAGCCCACTGGCTCTGCGCCGACGAAGCGCGCGCACTTGCGCGTGGCGCCCCATCGCCCCTTTCACCTAACGGGAAGTACGTACCTGTACTGTAAATTGTGTAATTGGGACTGTAAAATATGTGACTAGAATGTTAGTATAAAATAAACGTCTTCCCTCCGTACCCTGGGCATATTCCTTTGTCGCCCCTTTCTCCACCTGCCCAACAGAGGCGGTGTTAAGTTGGCGCGACGGCGTTTCAGTATCGTGAGCGTGCTCAACTAGCCCGAACCCACGGTGGTTCCTCGCAGTGTGCATGAGTGCCTGCCTTGTGCAATGATAGGAATATGCATATTGCGAGGTAGTGAGACCACAGGTTTGAAGTGTGGAACACTTTAGGGACCCGACTTGTCGTCGTCGCTTTTCCGGCGTCACGCACCCAGAGTATTCGAACCGCACCCCCTGGTCCGGATCGAACCTGAGTTTCTCGCGTAACGAAGCCGATGTCAATCCCGTTGCGCCACAGAGGCACACGTTCCTCGTATGCAAAGTGTTGGGGGTGATCCTTGCGCTGCCCCGTTGTCATGGAGGCTGCCGTGACTAGTCCACAAATAAGTAGAAAGTAATTTAAAGTAAGGACAAAATCGTGAATTAATGAAAAGTCAACCCAGTGCCTTTTTATAGGCCTCTTCCGGGGCTGCCGCCCCCTCTCTTGACTACTTTCGTTATCAACGCCAGGCTAATGCTGGAGCTAGCCAAGAGAGGGCGCCACATTCCCTTTGTCGAATCACTGTACCGCACTTGGCAGCTTTAGCGTTGAGTGAAACTGCGTTAATCTTTTGTTTTATGCTACGCACGCACTCACGCACACACATGGTCGTGCTAGCACCATTCTCCGGGATTACAGCAAACGAAGTTAAACTAAAAATGTTTACATAACTTCCATGTTACAAACCATGGTACACTTGCAATTAATGCCGAGCCGAACGCATAAAAATTTGGATAGGCGAGGTTTTGTGGCAATAGTTTTTGCTGCTTGACGTTTCTGAGATGCGAAATTGACGCTGGTCGTGCGACAGACACCTACGCCTCACCTGTCAGAGGCCATTCACACTCTCGTTACGCCAGAGCTCCGTCTCTCTGAACATCCGTTTCCTCCCTTCCTGTCAACGAGCCGGACGCATACTCGTTTGGGGATGTTATAACTCTACAGCCCGTTTATTTATTCTTTCTCGCTGCCAGCGCCTGGGCGAATGTATCCGGTACACCCTGCGGGTCCGACGTCTTGAAGCTATTCTTTAGCGTCCTGATTTACGTGCTCTCCTGTGGGGATGCAGAACCTGTATGACCTGAGAGTTCGCAGCGGTTGGCATGCGATTCGAGTCTGGCCACGTTTTTCAATGGATGGCCATCTTAACATTTCGATTGTGTGCTTGCGGGTCAATTTATGACATCTCGTGAGCCTCCTCAACCCGGCCATTGCTGTCAATGCTGCGCGCGAAGACTGCTTTCTGCTGCTCGCTGCAGACGTGCTGCCTTTCTTCGTAGCCGCCGCCGCCGCCAGGAGTCGTGCTGCAATGACTCGCATGGGCGTGCATTGAGTGGCACGTTTTGGTTGTATGCCTGTTTGCATTCCAACATCTCTGCAATCAGACGAGCTCCGTGGCTGTGGGCTAGCGGTCCTCGGTCACGAAGTCTCGTTTCGTTCTCTCTCTGTTTCTTTCTCTGGAGCGCTTTACCAAGACCTACGGGCGTTGGGCCACTCTGCGCTCCTTCAGGTGTAGTATCAATTTCCCAGGCAGCCTCGCCGTCGGGATCTTGTGCTGGGTTAACTAATGACCAAGACGCCGGAGACAAAGTGTTCTCCCCCCCACCTCCTTTCTTTAGTATTCGAAGTCGCCGTTGGTGGCTCTTCCCCCCTTCGTCGATCTGTCGGGGGTGAGCGCGTGCCTCGCGTCTCCTCTGCTCCTTGCTATGCCGCGCGCCCTATTAATGACGGGGTCCGTCTAATGGCCCGCACTCTGGACGTGATTCTCCGCCTTAAACGATCCCTTGAATGGCTCTACGCGGGCGTTACGCAAGAGAAAAATGGCTAACTGCGTGGACTGTGTCCCTGAAGCGGTCTACGCGTACACTTCGCCTCTCCGCTCGTGCGGGCGTTTGTTTGCACAGCGTCTCTGCCCCGGACCGGAGCTCCTCTATGGAGAATCACAGTATTGTCTGGCCTCGATTGTTTCTTCTTGGCTAGAACCTGATGCGACCTTGAATGCGCACGCAGTACGGATGTCGTTACTGTGGGGGAGTACCGTATAAGGCGATTACTGTGACTTCGCGCTTTCCGTGTTGTATCACAGTACGTGAATGAATGTAGTTGAGGGGCCGTGGTTAGGCTGTTTTGCAGCAAAGCGGGCGCAGGACCAACCACTGAGATGAAAGACGAACAAAAGCACTGCGAAGGAGACAGAGAAATACACTTTTATCGTGCACAAGTAGGGGAAAATGGAGCGGCGGATCATCTTGGTTGTTCTGGCGCTTATCAGCCAATGCGGATGGCGCTTTTAGTCCGGGATGTCGTGGTCTTTAGCAGCTCGTCTGGCTTGGACCTCCGGCTGCTCCGTCAATGGCGCCAGGACCCCTGAGAGTTCCTGGGCACCGCTGCACCCCCACACCATGTGGTAGAAATTGGTGGCCGTCTCGCAGAATTTGCAGTCGTAACCGTATACAGACTGGGGTGAATTTGCAAAAGCTGTGCGACAGAGAGAGAGAGAGAGAGAGAGAGAGAGAGAGAGAGAGAGAGAGAGAGAGAGAGATAAATGCCCCTTCAGGTCTTGACGCAGTGCGATCATGACAATTGACATTGCGTAATCGCTCAGAGTAGGCTATATCGTCTTCTGGTGGTTTCATACGCAAAATAAAAGGAGCCCGTGAAAAAATGGTCTGGTAATACACAGATGCGTTGTCAAAAGGTGTACGCTCTCCCTTATTTGGTGCGGGAGCGGGGGTAGGGGAAGGGTATCTTGTGGCGGTGTTATGGCGTAGTCGGTGCATTTTAATCGTTTCCATGAATTCGATAGCGGGGGCCAGGCCAAAGTGGCATTCAGATGGCTTAAAAGCCTTGGGCTGCTCATGAGTGCGGCTAAAGAAAGGCAGGAGCACCATAACCAACGGGTGCTCTGTACCTCATCCCTGCCAACACAGTGCCTGCCAGTACAAAATTCGAATCCCCGCGCGCAGGAAAACGCGAGCAGGGCTGCCGCAGTGCTAGTGTAAATGAACAAGATGATGATGATGATTATGATGGTGGTGGTGGTGGTGGTGATGGCTAAGGGTTTCCCCTTTGAGTTGGGGGCTGACAAATGCCATCTCACCTCCGTAAGTAATTTAAGTTGTGTTTATCTCTTTCCAAAACCCGTATTTCCTTCTCGAAAACCCGCTGATGCTAACTATGGTTGTGGCGGCCCCGTGACGGCCCCTTCACAGATTTCTTCTTTATAGCTCTTCATAGCTCTTCTTTACTCTCTTCTTCTTCAGATTTCTCTTCTTCTTCAGATTCTCCTCTTCTTCAGATTTCTTCTTTATTAGCTCTACATTGCTCTTCTTTACTCTCCTCTGCGGACTAGTAGTTAGCGAAGGAACTCTCAGCTAAACGAGGTTAAAGGGGTCCTGAAATACCTTCCGCCGATGCATGGATGTACATGTAACCAAATAAGACAATATATTAGCAATCTCCTCCCGCA
Source organism: Haemaphysalis longicornis (assembly GCF_048455015.1). Taxonomy (NCBI): domain Eukaryota; kingdom Metazoa; phylum Arthropoda; class Arachnida; order Ixodida; family Ixodidae; genus Haemaphysalis; species Haemaphysalis longicornis. The sequence goes on from NW_027526295.1 coordinate 166,231,942, forward strand.
AGAATGTTGTTAAAGCGATGAGTATTAGCTGAGAAATTGTAAATCAAAAACCGCGCATTATCGTCGCGCCGCGTTTCCTCCTCCTTTCGCAGTTGACGGCGCGAGAGCCTTCCCTCCCATGATGCTGCGCTCTTCAGCGGTGACGTACTTCCGCTATGGCGTTCCTCAGACTGCCGTCTGCTACGGGCATGTTTTGTTGACATCATGAATCCCGCACTCAGCTCAAGGCTGGAAAAGCGAACGAAAAATCTGGCCGCATTTGTGCGGCGGCCTGGCCTTGCCCTTTCGCGGTGTGCGTTGCTGCAGGGCAGCACGTGACTTTTAATCGGCGGCGAACTCGCAGCCGCTCGGGGAGGATAGTGCGCTCGGTCCCTCATGCACCGCGCACTGTTTATCCAAAAAGCGCCGTATCAGATGTGGCCCCGCTGCTGCCGGGTCTTATTTTGCGGTGGTGGTAATTCCTGGCGGCGGCACGTGAAAAAGACATTTTAAACCGATACAGAACCCGTGCACAAAACGCTTCAATCATGTGACAAGTTCAGGTTGGGGCGACGCGTGGTGGAGAGCGGCAACGTTGGCAAAACATGCTCCGGCGCGGCTCTGAGTTTTCTAGCGCTGGAGCGAGCGCCATTTCTTTGACAATCTCAAACATCGGTTGCCTTGGCAACAAGGCACAAACCGCCTCAGAAGACAGTTACGGTTGCGTGATCCCGGTTCAGCTCGGGGCCCCACCTCGCGACATGTGGGCACTGCAGGCGTACCACTCACTCCCATTGGGAAGTGTGAGATGCGTTTGGCATTACAGGAGGCGATGGTGTGTGTGTTGTGGACGCCTTTGTTTCGCGATGAAATGCGACGTTCTGCTTCTGCGGGTGGATAGTGCTTCTCATGGTCTGGATTATCTTTCTCGAGCGACATACGACTCAACCTCGCATGGGGTATGTGCTGTGTGCGTGGCTAAAAGCCATCTCGGCTTGCGCACCAGAGTTAAGTGACTTGCTGTTCGTCCCCGCAAACCGCGCGCGAGGTGAGTGCCGAATTTACGACGGGCAGGAGGAGGCAACCCATCGTCTGTCAATCGCGGTTCAGACTTGCAACGCATGTTGTGACGTTGTGTTCGTTCGAAACTCATCTCTGGATTGTTTTGAAGTGGAATAAAATGTATCCGTCAAACCCGGGCATTCGGCTCAGGGCGTTCTCTGCGATTGCACGGAAGAAGTGCCACGGGGCTTCAACGCTTTCTTTATGGAACGTACTCAGGTAAGAGAATATCCATGTCGTGTTATGGCCGTGTTGCATTCAATACGAACGGTTAAGCGTTTGTTTACACTTGTTTCGTTTGTCGTAAAATGTGCAATCACTCCGACACTCCGCTGGCAGATCAGCCGGCGAGCCGACGCTGAGCAGACGACTCATCTCTTTGCCGGAAGTGCGTGAAAAAACCGCCCAACAGCAGGATGTCTAGCTCATGACGAACATCTGGGAATCGATGATGTAGACATGTGAAGATGGCGGCGTCCAAAAACACGAAGGAAAGGGTGAGAAAAAAGCGACAAACTTTGCAACAAAAGTGTGAGCTTTCCGCTGCGCGTAAAAGAGTAATACTTGGCCCAGATGACCTTGACGACCCAATCTAACGATTGCGCTACTTCATTCAGTGTGCTCAAAACGCCTTTCAGGGCCCCTTTAATAGTCACCATCCTTTCTTATTATCTTTCTCTCAAGACCCCTTGTTTCTTTCTGTTCAGGCGTTCATGGCCAGTACACTGGGCCTCGTAGTCGGAAGGCCTGCCTTCTTGGAATGGCCCTTGCTGGGATGCGTATGGAAGCGGTGCCACAGGAGCGTACTGAAATGATCTCGCACGCATAGAGCCGTAATGAGGCGGCAGGTGCGACCCCGATCGACGCGGAAGGACGGAGCGTGCCGACAGCACCACCGTCCAGTGCTGCCGCTTCTCTCGTGTTGCCGGGGCAGGGGTCGTCGCGTGGGCCACGCAGCTCGCCGCTAGTTCGTGCCTCGACTGCCACCTACCGCGACGGCCGCTCTCAGCTCCCCTTCCTCTCGGCTCTTCTGGGGTGGTCGCCAGGCCTGGGAACCTCGCAACCTGGTGGCATTCTTCCCGTACATTGCAAGAGGGCTGGCCGGCAGGTACGCGCATATATACGCTAGACTAGCCGGCAATATTGGTCCGCCCCGGGCACTACGATATCGCGATCACCATATACGTATAGTGGCGTTGCCTCGGCAATCACTTGGCGATTTACCGATGTCGCAGCAATGCAGAATCTTTGGCAAGCATCAAACAAAACGAAGGGGAAACCCGGATTCCAAAGCGCCAATTTCAAGGTTAGAGCTCGCTGAAGCAAAATGAACTGCACGCTTCCCACACTGCACCAACAAATGTGCGAAGTTGGGCAGCTGCCCGCTAGCATCAGAAGAAATAAAGGGACATTTAAACCTGAAGACATTTTGAGATTCGAGTTCTATGAAGCAGAATTAACGGCGCGTGGCTCGGCATGAAGTCGGGCCTCTGGTATTGCTACCACGTGCTGTTTCCTTTCTACAGGCCGGAGGCAAGGTTTCGTTCAAACGGATGTCTAATGTTCTTTCACAGAAAATTCTGAAATACCAGCCTTTTTTTTTTCCTTTCCTTCGCAGCTTGCCTCCCGCGTAACGGCTCATGCATCGTGTGGCACTACGAATATCGAGGCAGACGCTATGTGACCGCAATGTCGTTTGGGTACGCGCCTAGCTTTTCTACCTGCCGTTTCTCTGGCAGGTACGACCGAATCATCGCTAGCCGTCCTGCTTACCACGCACGGGGCTTGGGTCTAAATCTACCACTGTTTTTCTTTCATCCCCCACTCTGGATGTTAAAACAACGCACCGCGGATTATTCCCGCTCTTGGATGTGGTTACCTAAGGAGTTGCTGTTGCAATAAATGGGAGGAACCTCAGTAGCGCTTACATCTGAAATCGGACGCACGCCAGCCGACTGCAACGACGAGCTCCAGCGGCCTCCACTCAAGCCAGGTGCTACTGTTCCTGTTCTGTGCTGCGACCTTCTCGGTCGCGGAGCCCTTGAGTGCGAAATGGGGGGAAGGGGGGTGGGGGAGCGTACTTTTTCGCTAATGCTGTCCCACCGCGCTGCACCATAAGGACTTTCCCCTTCATGGTTACCTTTTAGTGAAATACAAACTAAACTCCATCACGAAGCTGGCCGTATCAAAGGACGGGTAATCTGCCAGGGAAAAAAAAAACAGCTTTCTTTATGAGTAAAAGACAGGCACGGAATTCACTTCACGCTGAGAACATGGATCCAACAGCTGTGCCAGAATGACAGCTTCAAACTGAAGCGGTCATCAAACTGAAAAGTAGATAGCATTCGTGGCAACTTTGGGCCGATGACACAAGTGCGTACGGAAGTTGAGATTCCGAGGCCTTCTTGCTTAAATCACAACTCACACTCCACCGATAAAACTTTAATTCGAAACTCGCTTCTTGCTAGGCCTCACGGACGCCAACCAAAAACAGTACAGTATATTTATTAGGGGCGAAGCCCCTTAGCGGCTGGGGCAGTTGGCGTCTCCTGTCGTCATCGTCGTAATCGTCATCTCATATAGTCACGGTACTAAACCACCGGGCTACTCGTTTACGCCTGGCGCTGGAGCGCTTCGTGTTTCAAAGCTAGACAAGAGACTTTTGCAGCAAAGCTGTATACCTCTACCCCCCAACGGTTTCAGCTCCGTTGGCAAAAACGTCAATGCGCCAAGAGTATACATTTATACACTACATGCTTCGCCGCTCCCCAGGTTTCACGTTAGTGGAGATGACCCGGGATTTTTTTTTTTCGTGCACGCTCTACTACGCGACGTGCTTCAATGAATGTTATATAACGGCCTCATTCACTTACGCTTTGCCTGAAATTCATTTCTGAACGTCGCAGTTCCAGACAGAGACAGAAATGAAGGAATAGCCTTGTCTCCTGGGATAAAATCTGTCACGAGCGGGCTGGGAAAGTTCCGGGCAAACGCTTACCCCTGAAACATTGCCCACTCCTCTTTAGGGGTGAAATATTCAATTGACTAAAAGACCCTAAAGATCGCCCACCCCCTAAAATCGATGGCTTTAGCGCCGTTGAGGGAACAAAATAAGCGCGAATCATCTATATTCATGTTTTGGTGCGGTCTCTTGTTTGTCCTTCCCGCTCTTGAGCTACAAGTTCGCCCACCTGGTTTTTTTTTTTTTTTTGAAATCTCCGCATTTTTGGTCGGCGGTGTGGCCACTTTTTTTGTAGTTTTTTTGCTCCTGACCTGAAAGGTCGCCCATCCCGTATTTTCCTCTTGATATCTCTGAAATTTGGGTGGGCGTTCTTTCGGAATTTTATACGGTAGACTCAACATCGGCGCTGCAGGATGAGGCTTCCATACTGGGTATAATTGGGGGCTTGCGTTTATGAATCATCACGTTCAGGAACGTCCCTTTTTAGGAACTCGCTATGGACCGCGAAAGGAAAGTTAGCGAGAGGTAAGCAACGCTACTGACTTTCAGCGCGGCGGCGAACTCGACAGGACGACAGCCTCGGTTATTGTTTTGGCTGCTGTCCGAATACACGCGGCACAGTAAACGACGGCGGAGAATACATAGCGGCTTACGTTTAGCTTCGTGACCAATATCCTGCGTCGACGAAGCTTACGACGACGTCAACGGCGACGATTGTTTTGGCGATGGCGTGCGATTTTCCTGTGAAGTGTGTTGGCTCAGCTAACGGCTTTCACTGCAAAAGGGGCCAATATGTGCCGGCCGAAATTGAGTAGAAGAATCGACCTATCAACCGCAACGAGGCGTGAGTTGTGCGGCCTTCTAGCACGAATCTTTCTTTCCACCCGTGATGTTTCGTGCACACACGCGCGTGCCCACACGACGCAGGCGCAGGGAGGCGGCTTTACCTGCCTTTACCAGCACGTTGCGCCGCACCTCCCCCCTTCATTCACTCGCAAGCGTGCTGGCGAGGCGCTTTCACGATCTTCAGTTCTGCACGTCTAGCGTCTGGTTCCTCGCCGTTACACTCTTTTTCTTTTTCTTCGGCCTGCGACCCTCGCTTACGACGCACTACGCGCAAGCTGTTCGCCATATGAAGGGCGAACGAGCGTACCGCACAAGCCGCGATTTCATTCCCTTCGACGCCGTGTCGAATCACTCCTGCTGGGATGCCCGGAAGAAGTCGAGCGAAATCAAACGCAGCAGGGTGAAAATCGCCTATGCAGCCACCATCGGACAAGAACGCATCACTTCGGAAAACATGACGAGATAAAAGGATTTATTCGTGACACAAATCTACTGTAAGCAACGATCTGTGCGCCACAGTTGCGGCCACTTCGAGGAGACATGGAAAAGTGCATTTGAAGTAGTGTCCAATTCACTTGCACTTTGTCAGCTTCTCACGACCATTATCGTCGTCATGTCGTAACCCAGGTTTCTCATTACCGTTCACGTCACCATTTCCGGTTCTGGTGTCCTGCGGAATTTCCCCATCATTTGGAAGACACAGAACACACCTTCTTTGCTAGAAACATGGCAAGCAACCCTGACCAGCGGGCGCCATATGATCGACAAGGCTTGGACTTTAGCAAGCATCATAGGGGCTCTGGGAAGAGGGCTCCCCCTAGTTTTCTCCTGAACCCTCCCCACCGTTCTCTTAATGTTTAGGATGATGATGATGGTGGTAGGCCACCGGGTTGAGTAAATGCTCTGCGGCGCAGTGTACCTCAAGTACAGCGAATGTCTTTGACGCGTTCCTCACTGTATTTGATATTTTAGGGCTTGATGCTGCTCCTTAGAGTCGTCTTTATTGATTTGTGGCCCCTTTGATGACGGCAATCAACACCTTTTTGTATTTCGAAGAACTGCCGTTTTAGGTTTTGTCCTATTCATTTACACTTCGCAGGACGGGCTCGTCGTATGAGTGGGTGGGACGGTTGATTTTGAGCAACATTCGCCTGTCCGTTCGGCCGTCTTTACGATAACTTAAGTAAGGATAAATTAAGCTCTGGTAAGACGAAAAAAAAAAAAGCACGAATATATCGTAGATCACAATCGCTGACCGCATATGCACCTGCTTACGGATTCCTTTCTTGGAATCGCTAAATCGTGTTTCAATGCTGGAAATGCCGGCTTGCCGGCTCGGTTGCTCACCGTGACAGCTCGTTTTCGCGTGTTATGCACTACATGATATCGACTTTAAGTTCAGCTGCCATTTTCTTTGTCGAAAAGCTTCAGGTAAGCACGCACGCACGCACGAAGTAACACTTACAAAGAGAAATAAAGAAGGGCGAGGGAGCGGTTGGAAGTAAAGGAATAGCGCATGTCGAGAGAGGCTGGCGGCGGCTGCCTTTCCTTTTAACCGCTTCTTTCCTGCTTGCTGCGAACGTAACTTTGCGAGAAGATACGTCGTGGCGTGGGCTGGGAAGGGTTGCGGCAGCCATGCACACGCAAGTGTTCGGAGCACTGTTTGCCTCGCTCGCGATGAGGTCAGGGCAATAATTTTGGCCTCCCGACGGACGGGTTGTGAAATTACAGCGTTGCCTTCTAGACGCAGCTGCTCGCGTCCGTTCCGAAAGCACAGGCGGAGGTTTTACCACGGCCGCCTTATCGTGAACGGAGAAACAATGGGCTAACTACGCTTCTCGTGCCACAGTGGCTGCTGCTAGCGCCCCTTCTGCTTTCTGCCGAGCGCTAATGTCTCAAATATATATATATATATAAATATATATATATATATATATATATATATATATATATATAATCAGGGTTGACAGTCAAGAAAACCTCGGAAAGCAAGGGGGGAATAAGGTAGGTTATAGAAACAGATGAAGAATTTTTTGAGTCAGAAAGAAGGTGGTGAAAAAATGCCCGCCGGGTGGGATCCGAACCCACGAACCCATTTTTTATTTATTTTTTAACCACTTTCTTCCCGACTAAAAAAAAACCTACCGCATTCCCCCCTTTTCTTTCCGAGGTTTTCTTGACTGCCAACCCTTATTCTGTCTATATATATATATATATATATATATATATATATATATATATATATATATATATATATATATATATATATATATATATATATATATATATATATATATATATATATATATATATATATATATATATATATAAATATATATATATATATATATATAGTATAGCCCACTTATAGCGAACCCGGTTTTAATGAAATCCCGGTTACAACGAACACATCTTCCTGTCTCGTTGCCATTTGTAAACAGATTTTGTATCCAGATGTAGTGAAAAACGGATATAACGAACTCCTTTCCATTTCCCGATGTGTTCGTTATAAGAGGGCTGAGCTGTACATTGTAAGGGTGATAGTCGACGTTCGGAAGGCTCAACAGGTTTATTCACAAAAAAGGCGTCAAGGCGCAGGGGACGAGCCGAATGGACCAGCGAGCTTGCTTTACGCGAGATCTGACATCTGGCGCATACCCACGTACGGGGATGGGCCCGTTCTGGCTAGGTCTTATCAAATTTGCAATCACTTGGAGAACTTGGAAACACTTGGTGCAAACACTTGGAGAACACTGAACAAGGGTTTTATTGTTCCCAACAGTTTCGAAAGGTGGACCTTTCTTCTTCGGGGGTTACCTTAGAATAGACAGAAAAACGCTTATACACACTTTGCCTAGTTACGACATGTTGTTATTCTCCCGCTCTTTTACTCTCCCCAAGGGTTCTCATTGGCGAGGGTGAGGAGAAAGGGAAGCCCTCGGAGGCAAAGTGTGTATAAGCGTTTTTCTGTCTATTCTAAGATAACCCCCGAAGAAGAAAGGTCCACCTTTCGAAACTTTTGGGAACAATAAAACCCTTGTTCAGTGTTCTCCAAGTGTCTGCACCCAAGTTTTGACTTATATTTAGTTAACTGGTCACGATTTTTTTAAGGACAGCCAGGGGTGTTGCTTGTGGACATTGGCGCCTAATTAAGACGCTGGGCAAGATATTTTACCAGCAGTTGTGACACAACTTGCTGTTTAACGCTATCGTTCTCTGAGGCGCAATCAGAATGCGTTTTTGAATATGACTGCTGGTCTTGCACACCTCAATAACCATTCCCTCGCTTATGGAGCTTGTATGGCGAAAATAAAGTTGACCATTTCGGTTTTATTTAACGTGTAGGAGTCTCCATTACATCTTCAAGGTCTTCTGGGGGCCGCTTCCATCCTATTTTCAGTCTTCGTGATCGGATGTTGTAGTTTTGGTATGGGTTGATGCGTGAAACATGGGCATCGTATTGTCGAGTGTTCTGCTCTCGAAAAAGATTGCGAAAGCATTCTTTTTGAGTATCCCGCAGGAAAGTGTGAGGCCTTATACTTGCTAAATTAATGCCTGATTGGCCAAGTTAATGCATGGAATCGTTATAATAATAGTAATGTGATGGTTGGTGCCTTCAGAATCAATAAGGAAGAATTGAAAGTGAAAGTGCGGAATGCGATGCGCCTGCAATGCGTTGTGTAGTAGTGAAGTCGGCTTCATGAAAAACCTTCTGTGTGACGCTCCACCAGGACGCATGGAGCCTTCATACTTTGATATGAGACTGCTTGCACTGTCATTCTAAAAGGTTTTTTTTTTAAGTGCGAATGCACTTCTTAAGCGAGCCTGAATCGTCCGCCGCCGTCGTCCGCATAGCAACAGCTGCGGGTGCGCGCGCTCCTCGTCTTCCCTAGCAACGGGGGGAGATGGGCGCGCGCTACTCTCCTCCTCCTCTCTCCGCTCAGTGACTGCGGGTGTTGGGCGCCTCCTCTCCACTTCGGGCGGGAGAGCTCTCGCTCGCGTAGCGGGCGCTCCGCATTCCGACGCGTGAGAGCGCTCGTGTAGCCCTCGCCGTAACGGCGCGCGCTACTCTCCTCCTCGTCTCTCCGCTCAGTGACTGCGGGTGTTGGGCGCCTCCTCTCCACTTCGGGCGGGAGAGCTCTCGCTCGCGTAGCGGGCGCTCCGCATTCCGACGCGTGAGGGCGCTCGTGTAGCGGCCGCGTGGCGCAGGAGGGTATTAGTCGAGCGCGCGCCGTCGTCGAGAGCGGTCGCTGGTCCTGCATCTCGATAACGATGATGGCGGACCGGGCAACGGTACCAGCAATAACGAGTGAAATATCTTTCTTTGTAGTTGTGTGCGTGTGTGTAATCTCTCGACTACTCATTAAGATCACGATATCCACCGTAATCGCGCAATCAACAACCGTGCATTCGCACTTACACACTCTCCCCCTCGGGGAAGTGCGAGGGAATTTTTTTCTTTCTGCAGTGCATTTTTGCACAGTAGTGGAGCCTAACTTAAAGTTGCTCGTGTGGACTGAATACTTCTGACGCATTACTATACAATTCTCAAAATTTCTGGGACATCTCTTTTGACACGTAGGTTATTTGAGACCATATCTCTTAAATGAGTCGTATTCTGGATACATCTAAGGCATAGGCTCAACGCAGCCGGACTGCACAGAATCACCGTGCCGGGTTTCAACGATAACAAGCGGTCGTAAGGCGAGTCCGCAAGAGTAAACTAGCATTCCCGTTATAGTAACTCCGCTTGTGGTAAAATGTCAAGACGAACGACAGTTCTGATAATCAAGTTTGTATGGATCGAATTTTGTCCCGTATTGGCTGATCCGTAATTTGGGCTAAATTATTGTGGTTCCTTTTTAAAGCGAAGCTCTTTATGCCCCATTGATGATGACTGTCCCGTCACATAAATGCATGACAGGAAAGCCAGCTTTACAGAATGGGTTTCACAAAACGTTGGTGATGATAAGCGAAGACACATCAAGCGCCTCAAAAAAAAAACGCTTCCCTTTGTAGGAATCGAACCTAGGTTCCTCGCGTTAAGAAGCCGACTTCAGTCTAATTGCGCCATTCGAACACGGCCGAAGCAGCTTGGATTTAAAGGGAAGCTTTCTTGATCTTGCTGAAGGCGACCGTCCCGTCACGAAAACTATGTGGACCCCTACAACTCCAAAGACTGCAAAGCAATCCCTCACGATAAAGCGTAGCGTTTCAAACATCGTTGTCGTTGGACGAAGAGGCGTTAGTTTTTGTTGCAATAATTTCTAGTCGTGAAGAGGCACAGAAAGGGCCAGAAAGTTACGTTGCGGGGCCTAAAATCCGAGCGGGAAGTAAGTAACTGGCAATGAGCCAGCGACAAAGCGCTTTTTGGTGAATTTTGGCCGAAGAATCAATGAACTGTTTCGGTTTGGCGGCGCTGCGCACACGGATCTTCTTTTTTCTTTCCCAACGATCTCGCATTGAACGCGGTGGACGTTTGTATTTTATCCTGTACTCGACGCGGTGGTTTTGGCACAGGCGTTGCATTGCTTTATGCGGGTGTTCCGTTGCCGGCTGCGGCGGCTGCTTTCTAACGCGGACGCAAAACAAAGATATCTGCTGGCTTATACTCGAAAGACCCCCAAAGGGCCTCACTTAGTTCGTCGACTTCGTCTGCAGAACTTCTCATAGCCATGGTGTAGCCTCGGATCGCAAAATCTAAATTCGAAAGTGCCGTTTTTTTTAACTGTTTTAGGGGAAGTTGTCAGCGCAGTTTTATTTCAGTCAGTTGCCGTGTGATTTGAAGCTGAATTTAAACTTGAAGATGGGTCTCGTCCGCGCTTAGGGGCTACGCTATGGCTATGCATGCAACTCGAGAGGCCCCTGAAGATCACGAGGATGGCTTGGTGGGCTAGTTGGTGTAGCATCATAAAGGGTTGACAGCGCATAAACACGACGGCACAAGGAAGAGGAGACAGGACAAGTCCTCTCTTCCTTGTGCCGTCGTGTTTATGCGCTGTCAACCCTTTATGACCTGAAGATCACTTAACTTGTTTCATGGACGGCATTCAAAAAGGGTCAATAAGGCAATTCGCGTGAATTATGCGCCGCAAGTGTTCAGAAAAAGTATGCCAACCGAACTATTCGGCAGCGGTGAATCTCAACGTTTCCCTTCAGGCTCACCTCGGGGTACTCGCTGGCGATTGTTTATGACTCCGCTAGTCGGACCGTAGATGTTCAGCTGCTTAAATGTGTGCAACAATGGGCCGCTCGAGTCTTGCTTTTTGTTTTGTTTCCCTCAGTCGGCTACGTGCACGATCCGTCTAAAACACACGCTCCACAAAACGCCCCGAATCTCGAAGCAGCTGCGAAAAGGCCCCTTTATATTTCATCTCGTCCCGCAAGAGGTTAACAGGCCTTCCGGTTTCGCCCGATTCCTCACGCCGGCCTTATGGTATACGATGAACGTACGCCCGCGAGCCCTCCAGCGCGTTCGGTGTGTTCCCATAAAGTATTCACGCGCCCAGAGGGAAAGCGCGCGTTGAAAAGCTGTCAGCGTTTCTCGCGCGGCCAGGGGGAAAAAAGATGGGGGGCTTATTGTATTTGCTTCCGCGCGCGCCCGCCAGCGCACCTTCATTTCTACGTACGCGGCGCCATTTTAGCGTACACGGTGCGCCGTCGGACAGGGAACACACGGCCGTTCGCTTGAGCGGCGTCAGCATCATCCTCGCGCGGCCGACGCTTGCTGCGCCTACTTGAACAGCTCTACGCGCCGCTGGCTGCTTCGGATTCCTCGCTCCCCCTTTCGTCTCGTCCCCGGGCTCTCGCGAACGCGCCTGCCGCGTGGTGATGAAAGGTTACGTGCTCTGGCGCCCCGACGTGTGAGCTCCGCTCGCGCTATGGATTGACGTTGTTGCCCGGCGGTGAACGCCTTTTCGGTGTTGCTGCGAGCGAGGTTGCCTCTGGGAAGCGAATTACCGGTTACCGGCGGCCCGCGATCGTCGCCTCTGTTGTGGCACCGACGTGTGCGAAGAGAGAGGCCCGTCATCAAGCACGCCGTTGGGCGCCGGTGGAAAGAAAAGCGCCGACCTGGCGTCCCCACTCTTTCCGGGGTTGTGATTCGGGAGAGCTTCCATCGATGGGTGCCTGAGACGGAAAATAATGTGCTGCTGTTTGGACATGTGTTGTTGCGTGCGGTCTGCAGCGCGCCAGCCTCCTTTTCGCGATCTATTTTTGTCGAGCGGGTGCTTTTGTGTGAGCGGGCGCATCGTGGAGAGCCTCGCACGGTGATTTGCCATCGACAGACGGCGGAGAGAGAGAGAGGGAAAGAAACACGTGAAACCGAGAAAGAGGTGAGTGCTCCCAATCGCCAAGATTCGCCCTTGCGAGAGCCCACGACTTTTGTGTCCCCTGGAGACGTAGGGAGAGCTTTCGGTTATGGCCCAGGCGCTAAAGAGAAACATATAAATGCTGCGCTACATGACCTAAAGGCAAGGCAACGAACTCGGAAGGGGCGGACACTGGTAGCGCTAGTATCCCCAGCGATCCGGGTTTAGACGTTCATTCATTCAGCATGCAAGGTGCTTCATATTCACGCTCAGGTGTGAAAGAAAGCAATTGATTGTTTCGCACGTAGGTTCTAATTTCTGTTTTTATGTCTCGGCTGGACTTATGCGACAAAGGTTCCCCTAAGTCACTTGCTTTCCCACTAAGCACCAACCCTGCCTGTGCAGCGAGCTTTATCGTGCACCACAGTCAATAATTTTCTAAGGAATGAGCCACATCTTATTGTGCTGTGCTACCCACGCCTTGCTCGACTATTAAAATGTAGATACGAGGAAAAAACAGTTCATGTGGTAGATTCTTAAATGTCTTGGATGAAGCGAGCACACACCTTTGTAAAATTAGCAATTTTGCTACAAGCCAGTCAGTTTGGCAAATGTGGCTCTGGACACGACGCCGCACCTTGGTCCTTATAATCCTTACCTAGACCTGTTAGTCCTAATTAAGTAGCAATATAGGCTTTCGCCCGTGTCTGGAGGAAACGTTAGACGGTGGTGGAAGTTTATTTCATATGTATCGTGTTTGCAGGCCAATTTAATGTATTAGATGAAGGGATCAATATCAAGGCCGCAAGACCCTTGAAATCTCCGCAACACACACCCGTTGGTCTCGGTAAACAGACCTCATAACCAATCTGAATAAAACAACATCGTGGGACGCTGCAACTGACAAGAAACATGCACTCAAAGCGCAACGAGCGGATAATAACCGGTAGAGAAGCTAGCCCCGAAGCTCTCGGGAAACGGCGGGATGAAAATCGGAAGCGCCGCCGGGAGAGTCAGGAACGACATGACAAAAGACACGCCTCGGAATGGTCTTCCCGCGAACGGTACAGTAACCGCTGCTCCACGTACGGCAAGGGTTACCGTTGTTGGGGTAGCTTCAGCCGACAGCAACATCGCTGCAGATGCTTGGAGCCCGAGTCCATCTCCTCAACTTCGCGCTCGTCGATATCCTCGTGTTCGCGGAGCACGTCCTGTTCCGGATCTCGCTCGACGCCTTCCGACTCCGCGTCGACGGGCGAGCGGCGTGAACGAAAGCGAGAACACGATCTCGAGCAGGAAGTTTTGGAAGCGCTGAAGAAGGGTCAGCGCGGCAACCCACTGGTTCCGACGGAGACTGCTGAGGTCGTCGAAGAGGAGCCTCCTCCGGGATCCTGGCGGGTTTGGGACTCCGACAGTGACAAGGAAGAGCGAGAGAAAGCCCGTGCGCAGGAGCAGGAGAGTAGGCTGCGCGACAAGATAACCGGCTATCGCGAGAGGCTGCGCAAGTGGGAAAAGAGGGAGCGAGCCAAGGCCAAGAAGTACGCCGCGGAGCGTAAGGAAAAGTACGAATTGGAGGAGGAGCACGCGAAGGAAGTTCGTCGGCTTAAAAAGTTTATGAGCGTGTACGATGACGATAAGGATGATGACGTGTATTTCAGCGGAGGTGCGCTGTACAGACTCAGACGCTTCTGCGAGAGAGAGATGAGGCAGGACAGCCGGAATCGGCATCAAGAGCACCAGGCCCTGAAAGAAATTCGGGATAGGTGTGCGAGAGAAGGCTTCAAGAATCCCGAAGCTGAAGCCCAGCGTCGTTATTTCGGGAGGAGGGCGACCGGCGGACTCCGCAAGCAGCGACCTCGGAACCCCGCGGTTTCTCATCCGAATTTTCGACCGAATTCTACTTCGGAGAAAGCACCCAGTGGGAACTCTTACTCCGACAGGAGGACGACGACAAGTGGGTCGCGGAAGCCGCAGCCCCCAGATCCCGCGATTACGCATCCGAATTTTCGACCGGAGCCTACTTCGCAGCAAGCGCCCAGTGGGAACTCCCACTCCGACAGAGGGACGACGACAAGCGGGTCGCGGAAGCCGCAGTTCCCGGATCCCGCGGTTACGCATCCGAATTTTCGACCGGAGCCTACTTCGCAGCAAGCGCCCAGTGGGAACTCCCACTCCGACAGAGGGATGACAAGTGGGTCGCGGAAGCCGCAGTTCCCGGATCCCTCGGTTACGCATCCGAATTTTCGACCGGAGCCTACTTCACAGCAAGCGCCCAGTGGGAACTCCCACTCCGACAGAGGGACGACGACAAGCGGGTCGCGGAAGCCGCAGTTCTCGGATCCCGCGGTTACGCATCCGAATTTTCGACCGGAGCCTACTTCGCAGCAAGCGCCCAGTGGGAACTCCCACTCCGACAGAGGGATGACAAGCGGGTCGCGGAAGCCGCAGTTCCCGGATCCCGCGGTTACGCATCCGAATTTTCGACCGGAGCCTACTTCACAGCAAGCGCCCAGTGGGAACTCCCACTCCGACAGAGGGATGACAAGTGGGTCGCGGAAGCCGCAGTTCCCAGATCCCGCGGTTACGCATCCGAATTTTCGACCGGAGCCTACTTCACAGCAAGCGCCCAGTGGGAACTCCCACTCCGACAGAGGGACGACGACAATCGGGTCGCGGAAGCCGCAGTTCCCGGATCCCGCGGTTACGCATCGGAGTTTTCGACCGGAGCCTACTTTGCAGCAAGCGCCCAGTGGGAACTCCCACTTCTACAGAAAGACGACGACAAGCGGGTCGCGGAAGTCGCAGTTCCCGGATCCCGCGGTTACGCATCCGAATTTTCGACCGGAGCCTACTTCACAGCAAGCGCCCAGTGGGAACTCCCACTCCGACAGAGGGACGACGACAAGCGGGTCGCGGAAGCCGCAGTTCCCGGATCCCGTGGTTACGCATCGGAGTTTTCGACCGGAGCTTACTTCTCAGCAAGCGCCCAGTGGGAGCTCCCACTCTGACAAAGGGACGTCGACAAGTGGGTCGCGGAAGCCGCAGCTTTCGGATCCCGCGGTTACGCATCCGAATTTCCGACCGGAGCCTACTTCGCAGCAAGCGCCCAGTGGGAGCTCCAACTCCGACAGAGGGACGACGACAAGTGGGTCGCGGAAGCCGCAGTTCTTGGATCCCGCGCTTACGTATCGGAGTTTTCGACCGGAGCCTACTTCGCAGCAAGCGCCCAGTGGGAGCTCCTACTCCGACAGAGGGACGACGACAAGTGGGTCGCGGAAGCCGCAGTTCCCAGATCCCGCGGTTACGCATCCGAATTTCCGACCGGAGGCTACTTCGCAGCAAGCGCCCAGTGGGAGCTCCTACTCCGACAGAGGGATGACAAGTGGGTCGCGGAAGCCGCAGTTCCCGGATCCCGCGGTTACGCATCCGAATTTCCGACCGGAGCCTACTTCACAGCAAGCGCCCAGTGGGAACTCCCACTCCGACAGAGGGACGACGACAAGCGGGTCGCGGAAGCCGCAGTTCTCGGATCCCGCGGTTACGCATCGGAGTTTTCGACCGGAGCCTACTTCGCAGCAAGCGCCCAGTGGGAACTCCCACTCCGACAGAGGGTCGCGGAAGCCGCAGTTCTCGGATCCCGTGGTTACGCATCGGAGTTTTCGACCGGAGCTTACTTCTCAGCAAGCGCCCAGTGGGAGCTCCCACTCTGACAAAGGGACGTCGACAAGTGGGTCGCGGAAGCCGCAGCTTTCGGATCCCGCGGTTACGCATCCGAATTTCCGACCGGAGCCTACTTCGCAGCAAGCGCCCAGTGGGAGCTCCAACTCCGACAGAGGGACGACGACAAGTGGGTCGCGGAAGCCGCAGTTCTCGGATCCCGCGGTTACGCATCGGAGTTTTCGACCGGAGCCTACTTCGCAGCAAGCGCCCAGTGGGAACTCCCACTCCGACAGAGGGTCGCGGAAGCCGCAGTTCTCGGATCCCGTGGTTACGCATCGGAGTTTTCGACCGGAGCTTACTTCTCAGCAAGCGCCCAGTGGGAGCTCCCACTCTGACAAAGGGACGTCGACAAGTGGGTCGCGGAAGCCGCAGCTTTCGGATCCCGCGGTTACGCATCCGAATTTCCGACCGGAGCCTACTTCGCAGCAAGCGCCCAGTGGGAGCTCCAACTCCGACAGAGGGACGACGACAAGTGGGTCGCGGAAGCCGCAGTTCTTGGATCCCGCGGTTACGCATCGGAGTTTTCGACCGGAGCCTACTTCGCAGCAAGCGCCCAGTGGGAGCTCCTACTCCGACAGAGGGACGACGACAAGTGGGTCGCGGAAGCCGCAGTTCCCAGATCCCGCGGTTACGCATCCGAATTTCCGACCGGAGGCTACTTCGCAGCAAGCGCCCAGTGGGAGCTCCTACTCCGACAGAGGGATGACAAGTGCGTCGCGGAAGCCGCAGTTCCCGGATCCCGCGGTTACGCATCCGAATTTCCGACCGGAGCCTACTTCACAGCAAGCGCCCAGTGGGAACTCCCACTCCGACAGAGGGACGACGACAAGCGGGTCGCGGAAGCCGCAGTTCTCGGATCCCGCGGTTACGCATCGGAGTTTTCGACCGGAGCCTACTTCGCAGCAAGCGCCCAGTGGGAACTCCCACTCCGACAGAGGGACGATGACGAGCGAGTCGCGGAAGCCGCAGTTCCCGGATCCCGCGGTTGCGCATCCGAATTTTCGACCGGAGCCTACTACAGGCGGATTGCGAAAGCGCCATTTTCCGGATCCTGCTCTAACTCATCCGAACTTTCGACCGCAGGCTTCTTTCTAGGAAGCTTCCAGAGGGAGCTCCCCCGAGCTGCCGTCTTTGGGACGACGTCTCTGCTTACTGGCAACTATTCACTCCTTCGCTAGCATATTCAGTGGTAGCCCGTTTGGCCACCCAGCATCAGGACTCGGTGACGCAGAGACTACTAGAGGGCCATTCAGCCGCACTGCAGTCACAACTGAGAAACGTGCGTCATCTGTATATCAGGTACGTTCCGAGCTTTATAGCACTATACTAACGAACATCACCTTGTTACTAACGTAAATATAAAGATAACTGAAGTATTTTGACGCCCGCTAGGCTTCCGCTTTGGCGCCGTTACAAGTGTGTGCAGTATTCGGCTCCCAACGTGTCATAAGTAAATTTTTTGTATCCATTTCCCACCTCCCTTTTGGGGTGGGAGTACGCGAACTTGTCACTACGGCAGAGCAACGATGGGCAAAATATCAGTTAGAAAAATAAGTGGATTGGATAGCTTCCCAATTCTCGCTTTTTTTTTGAGGGGGGGGGGAGAGGGGGAGCGCACACAGCCTACTTTGAGGACTTTAAGCTGTTCAGTTTCTCTTCGGGAATAGCCTGCTTGTTTGCGGCAAGGTCGTTGGGATCCAGGGCGTTGTGTACTATTCAGTTAATGGCGCTCTTCGGTGAAGGCTCAGGAAAATGTGAAGGGTGCGGAGGAGCCCACTATCCACATGCCGCGTGTTACGCTGCGCGTGCGGGCCTCTCAGCTGTGTCGGAAAATTTTTATGAATGAGCCTTTGAAATCGGAATTGCGTGCGTCTTTAGATGTCATTACGACGCTCCATACCGCGCTGTTTGTGTGTAGCGTCTTCGTGCGGAAATAGGAAAGTTCCTGGGCGTTGTCTGTCTAACCTCACTGCAGTTAGCTAGTGGGGAAGAAGCTAGAGAATGATGAAACAGATGTTACATGTCAAGGTTTTACGGTCCGTGCAAGGCTCGTGAGGTCACCTTCGGGCCATCATCACTTGTAAGTTAATAGTTTCGGCAGGCAAACAGGCACACGGCAGTGATTGTAACTGAAGTCGGTTCCCTTTATCGCGCCAGATTGTATAGACTACTGAATAATTTATATTAAAAATACCCTTTACGTGTAACCGCGGGGCCAAAATTTCGCGCTGTAATCGAGTGTCGTTACCTCAAACTCTGCAAAACCACGGGCAGTGCCTTCCAGCTTCCCGGAAGAGCTTCGGCTCTTATTACTCCCGCTCAGGAGCGAGCAATGAAACGAAATGCCGCTCTCGCGAGTTCTCGCGAAGGACCTGTGCGCACACTGGCAGCCATCACGTAATTAATATCGCGCGTGCTCTTTACGCCGACACTTCTTCCAGCTCGGAAGGCCGCAGCCCGTTTACGACTGTCGTAAGACCTCGTTCGCACGTTCGGCGACGGTGGATATGAAATGGTGGACGAGACGACAGCGGCCGACCGAGGGCAGACGAAAGGGAAAGGGTGCTGGGGCGTTGTGCGCGCCAGTAAAGGGGTGCAGATGGGGAAGATGAGAGGAGGCGGAAGAGGAAAGAGAACGGGCTCTCGGGGCGCATCCCCTTAATTGGATGCCTCCACGGTGCGTGCGCCCGTAGTTCCGAAAGAACAGTTAACGTGTACGACAGAGAATACTCGCCGCTGATTGAAGGGAGCAAACGAGCAGAGACGAAGCTGCTCGCGGGAAACCTTTGCTAGCTTCTCTCTCTCTCTCTCTGCCTCTCTCTCTCTTTCACGCCTGGAGAATTAACTAATTCGCACACAGTTCGCGTTCCCCAGCCGATAACCGCTGATCGCACAGCGGCAGGTTCTACGGGTAATGCCGAGGGCGGCTTTACGACTGTCGCGTGCGGGCGTGCCCGATGAAAGTGAAGGTTTCCTTTTGCGGGAGGTTTACGAGGCGCCGCCCGGTGATGGCTGCGGCGGCGCCGCCTTAGTTACACCAGTCGCTGGACCTGCTCTCTCTGAGCTCGCCGATTGGAAGCCTAGCGCTTACGCGGGTGGCGCCGCCACGAACGAGCGGTTGTTCTGCACCTAGTGTTCTTTACCCGGTTCGTTGCAATTGTCGCTTCATTTGCGACGAAGCCGAACCCGCGGGCCAACAGCCCTACGAGGTGGGGGGGAGGGGGGGGAAGGGGGAGGGTCTTTATTACGCGTGGGCGTCCACGCCCTAATATTTAGTATTCGGTCGCGTCGTTGGTGTATGAAGCCTGCAAATGAAAAGCGTGTCCCACAGGAAAATGAATATGCGGGAGTTAGACGCCATCGGCATACGTCGCCGATATTTAAGGAAGACCATTGCTAGCCAACGTCGTTCTGTCGGAGTGTGAAGCCTCTCAATCAAGGTCATAAAGGGAAAGAATGCCGCGCGAGCAAGAAAACACATTGTTGGGCAACGCACAGGGTAGTCGGTATGCGGCGCTACAGGGGGACGCGTTCTAGTGAATCGGATTCCTCTGTGCGTAAACAAGCGGCGCTGAGTCCATTGAAGCGCTACCAGTCGAGCGCATCTAGATAAGTGAAACGACTTCAAATTTGTCGCGTTCGCGTGTATGCCCTCCCACGGCCGGGCTAGAGCGGCGGCGCGCGCTGTGTTGATACGCGTGCGCCGCCGCTTTAGACCGGCCGTGGCCCTCCTAATGCGGCGTAGTCGCGCCGCGAGAATTAGGAAGCTCGTAGATCAAACTTGGGTCAGCGCCAATAGTGAGGTCAGCGGTGCAACCTTCAGGGGAAAATAAATGCACGAGATCGTGCTGTTTTAAGTGCACGAAACAACTAAAGAAGTAATTAGACAAGCAGGGAGATCGCCGGTTAGTTAAACAATGACGGCAGAAATGAGCTGTCATGCGAAAGGAGCTTGTGGAACGACTTTCCTGTATTTCATGCAGATCGTAAGAACAGTTCATGCTGTCTTCGATTTTAGATTGACTATCTTTCTGACAACTGGAGTATGCTGGAGCTTGCCCGTTCCAAGAGAAGGGGCCGAAGGGAAGATTATCTTCGTCAACATTTGCCCCTATTTTCCTCTTTTGCTGCACCCACCAAGATGTACTCATTACCTGAATAACCCGTTATGCTTATTTTGGGGCAGGCTAAGGCGTCGCATGAATCGACGTTGCTCGAGTTGTAAGGGAAATGGGGTGGTATGCCGAGGTTCAAGCTCACACAGTCGAGTGCAGTAAGAGTCCGGGTGGGACTAGGAGAAATAAATTTAGCGAGTGCTTTAAATAAACTCGAGTTATGATCTAAGAGTGTCAAAACTATGTGGGAGGAGAAATTGATGGAACGCCTTGTTTTAAGTGAGCGTGAGTAAATGGAACTGCGCTGCGCTTTTTTTCATCGCTTCCTTTCCCATTGCGCTATTTTAAAAAAAATGCAGTGCGCAGTTGGATCGACTGCCCTAAAGCGCAGTAGTATTAAACGATACAGCACTTTTTGCATCTGCAATCCTCACATTGCCAAGATAATTGCGGCAACCAATATGAGTGTCGATTGCTTTGATTGATTGATTGATTGATTGATTGATTGATTGATTGATTGATTGATTGATTGTAGGGTTTAACTCGCCGACGCAAGCAGGCAATGAGGCGCGCCGTAGTGGAGGGCTCCGGAATAATTTTGACCACGTGGGGTTCTTTAACTTGCGCCGAAATCTAGTACACACGGGCGTTTTTTGCTTTTCGCCTCCATCAGAAAAGCGGCCGCCGCGGCCGGGAATCGAACCCGCGACCTCGTGCTCAGCAGCGCAGCGCCTTAGCCACTAAACCTTCGATTAAAAAAGCGAGCCTTCAGACACCACTACCATCATCATCATCATATGCAAGCAGCACTGTTCCTTCGATATTTCAAACGTTCTTTCGTTAACATCCATGAAAAAAAAATGCACAGAAATTCCGATAATTGTCGAATAATGCTAAACAATCTTCTGACCATTCGTTTCATTTTACGTGCTTTTTCATGTCCATTTACCCTATTGAAGCGACTAAATCTGACGTAAATCTACCCTATTGAAGTGCTGACGTAAGGATAAAAGGAATGGAATGAATAACGAGGGGAATTCGACGCTGCACGGCGACGACAACAGAAAAACAATAATACAGGTTTGATGATGATAGTGAAGACGGCGGCTACCAACTGTAGGCCGTAAGAACTAAATTACGTTCTGAGTGTAATGTGTTTGAGCGGCTGTACTGCGCAGGTGGAATGCGGTCGCCTTCAACCTCTCACTAACAAGAAATTATCACCCAGTTTGTCTTTATTCGTGCTTAGCATTGTTTGCCGAGTACACCCACAGCCAGGACCGTGTAGCGCCCTGCATTTCCACAATAATGCAGACTTCGCGCAAGTTCCACCTGTAATCGTTGTACTGGCGTAAGAGGAGATAATCGGTCGAACGAAATTTTCAAGACATAACGAATAACGAAAATATAACAATATAAAAAATCGCAGACTCTAAAACGCCATGCGTTTCGGCAATAATGCACATTTTACGGAAGTTACACCTGTAATCGTTATATTAGCGTAAATGGAGGTAATTGGTTAAACGAAATTTTGAAGCACTGAAAAATTGAAAATATAAAAAAATATGGAAAATGGCGAGCCGTATAACGCCCTGTATTTACACAATTGTGCAAATTTCGCGAAAATCCCAAAAGTAATCGTTATAATAGCGTAAGTGAAGATTATTGGTCGAACGAAATTCTGAAAAACTAAAAAATAAATAAAAAGTATTTAAAAAGTGCCGGAAAACGACAAACCGTGCAACGCCCTGCATTTCCGCAATAATGCACATTTCGCGAAAGTTTTAAATGTAATCGTTATAATAGCGTAAATGCAGATGATTGGTCGAACAAAATTAAAAAGAAACTGCAAATAAACCAATATAAAAATACCATATCACCGCAAACCGTACAACACCCTACATTTCCTCAAAAATGCAGATTTTGTGCAAGTTCTCCCCGCAATCGCTATATTAGCGTAGAGGTCGAACGAAATTTAAAAAAAAAATAGAAAAAGAAAAATATTTAAAAAACACAGAATTGCAAATCGTATAACGCCCTGCATTTCTACAATAATGCAGATTTCGCGAAAGTTCCACCTGTAATCGTTATAATGGCGTAAGTTGAGATAAACCGCCGAACGAAATTTTGGAATACTAAAATAATAGGAGCAATATAAAAAATTAAGGAAAAAGCGAACCGTGTAACGCCCTACATTCCCACAATAGGGCAGTTATAATAGGGTGAATGGAGATAATTGGTCGTACAGGATTTAGAAAAACAAAAAAAAAAAGAAACTGAAATTCTGCAGAAATATTTTCCTCCCTGCTAACATCGTGTTCGAGAAGGACGGCGATATTGGCTGCATACGTTGCTTATCTCCGCCGGAGAACGCAGATTGAATTGTTTTTCGACAGCGGCGCGGGCGGGCCGTCGCGGCCATCGGACGCGCAAGATTGATGGTGTGCCCTTTCGTCGCGTCTGGGAATCCTCCGGCCGGCCATCGCTAACTGCCGATCTTGGCGTCGGTGCGTGTGTGTATAGCCGGGGAGCCCGCGCCCACCGAGCACACATTGCGCGGAGTCGAACGTAACGAAATGGTCGAGATGTGGCCGATAGGTTGGCATTCGTACGTAGTTTTTCTCATTTTCGGCTGATTTTTTACGTTTTGTTTACAGAAAACAAGAAAATATCTGTCTAGTCTTGCCCACTTCTTTACTTTGTACACTGCACAAAAGTTCCCGAAAGAAGGGCGTAGCAAGGGCATAGATAGGGAGCGGGAAGTCACCATGTGGTTAGCATCGTCTGTTTGGGGGGTGACGGGAAAAAGAATACAGTAGTAGAGCACGCACGCACGCACGCACACACACACACACACACACACACACACACACACACATATATATATATATATATATATATATATATATATATATATATATATATATATATATATATAGCAGAACAGAAAGATACGGGACGAGGGACTCGGTAAAGATACATATCAAGGTTGCAGTCGTCATTGCCAGTGCTATTCGGCTTTTTTCGAAATATTTAATAGGGCCGAATGACGTCTGCTTGTCACGTTTCTTTAATACATTGATAAATAAGCGAAAATATAAGTCGAGAAAAAATCCGCCGTTTTTCCGGGAGCGGGACTCGAACCCACATCTCCGCATAACCGGTGCGGTGCGTTCGCCATTGCGCTATCCCGCAGCGGCTTCTCTCTCGACTTTAAAGCGGGGGTTTATATTTACAAGAGCTCTGAGGCCGGTCAACTAGCGCCGCCCCTCGACTACCGCGGGAGACGTAGAACGTCTTCTTTCCCAGCGGCCGCCACGTAGACCGTGGTCGGAGGTCGGGGTTAGCAATTGGCATATCCGAACTTGCTGGAGCCAGTGCCTCGTAATGCATGTAGCAGAACAGAAAGATACGGGACGAGGGACTCGGTAAAGATATATATATATATATATATATATATATATATATATATATATATATATATATATATATATATATATATATATATATATATATATATATATATATATAACGCGCTATACACAGCGTGTAGTAAAAACGCTCTATAGCCCGCAATATTTGTATTCCACCATCGAAAAAGGTAGCGTAATGTTCCATTTTTTGTCATTCAGTAACGATGACAGAATAGTCGCAACAGGTGACTGAAAGAAGTTATGCAGAAGAGCAAGACAAGATTTTTAAGGAGACGAAGAAGGAGGAAGGGGCGTAGACTCCGGGTTTTGGGAGATGGTGAGGCTTATAGAGAACAACGCGAGAGGCAGCAGCAGTAAGAGCGCAAAATTTGAGTGCATTGGGGGAACTTAAGCAGCAATATATATGTCTGCGCGTTCCTCTGTGTGTTCATGGCATGTTTTTCAGGGAGAGCTTGGCTCGGACCGTCGTCTCTTGAGCTGGGCAAATATGAAGGCGCGTTCCGAGAGAAGCGGCGAAATGCGGGGCCGCCGCGGAGGAAGTGGGGGCCCTTTTGAAAACGAATCCGCGAGCGCGCGTCACCGCATCGTATCAGTTCGCATTACGCACGTGGTGTGGCGGGGCGGCGGTTATGGATGGCGCGGGAGAAGAGTCGGCGCAGATCATATAGAGATTGATCGAGTCACCCTTTTCTCACTTTTTTTCTTGCTCCGGATTTAGTTTTACTTATATCCTATAATGCATCCTTTTTTGCTGTTTTCTCTCTTGCTGGTCGTTTGGGTTACCCGAGCTTTGCATTTAATTTCACCTTTTGAAGTTTTCGTCATCTTAGAGGCATGACTGGCTTGTTAGTTACTTAAAAAACTGTGGTTGATTTATCTGTCATAGGAATCTGTGAAACACGAAATTTAAATGTGCAGCGAAATCTGCAGCTGAGCATGATTTGCGGGTCGGTGGCTGTCTTGTGGGTGTGCTTGGCGTGCGACGTCCTGCTGGCAGGGCGCTTCGGCAAAGGTGTATTGGCGTCATTTCCATGGTGGATATGACGTCAGTGAAACCTTGGTGTATCCCGGCATAAAACACTTTCGTGTTAAAATATAATACTCGAAAACGACAAATCCTAAGTGTAACGTACTCTCTAGTACTAAAGGTTGCTTCCCCGCAAGAAGACCCTGTGTGCACGGGTGCACCCTTTACAGGCCGCTTGCTTCGTTGTGCTGGCGTCATTTCCGTGACGGATATGACGTAAGTAAAATCTTCGTGAATCATGGAATAAAACACTTTCGTTTTAAAAGAAACAAAGAATGGGACGTGAAACCTATCTGGCTCACCGTTGCTTGGCAACGTTGAGGGAAATGGAGAAGTATGGAACAGACCGTGATATGGAACAGACCGTGATGAAGAGTTACAAGTCTAAGAAAAACGTGATCGAGCTGCCGGGCCAATGTCATCGAGAAAAAGTTAACCATGACTGCCCAATCAGTGTTCTGGAATGCGAGAAAATCGAAACGGGCGGGAATAGAGCCGGGATGGTGCCAACTGCGGAGACGATTTTGTAAAACAAAAAGAAAGAAAGAAAGAAATGAAGGAAAGAAAGAAAAAAATTGTGCGTTTCCTTCACTCATCCGTGGGCAAGCAATTGCCTCTTTGTTATGCGTTCCATGTTTCTCTTGGTGTAGGGCGACTGTTTCACTAGGGTCAAGAGGCGGAGCAGGTTGGGACATTCCGCGATGGCGCTTTTTCACATGGATTTTGAAGCTGTTCTCCAAGAAACCACGCCTTCTCGGACTGTGCATAAAGCGCTGTCATTGTGGTTATCACATTGCTGTCACCTCGATCACCAATCAAAAGAGGCGAATCAGAAAATTCATTTCCCAGTGAGGTCATAGTGTTCGATATTCCGTGAATTTTGTGGGCCCTATCGAAATCGGTGAGGGAAACGGCCTATTATTACCCGCGATCGTGGTTGACCGCACGAGGACAAGTTCGCAAGTGCGATTTCTGGCTGTGGTCGCTGTGTCCGTATTGCAGGCAAAAAAAAAAAACATACAAGAAACGCGGCCGCGGGCGCGATATCTTCGCGCTCGTTTAATAGATCCAAGTGGTTAAAATCAATCATCCACTTTTTCACTTCAAACCTAAAGTTTGGCTTGATCGAAATCGCCTTGTAGTATTAGCCCCAGTGGCGCCTTGAGTTCCTCTAACTTTTCGCGTGGGGTTAAGGGCATGTATTGTTGACATTTACTATTGGTTGTTATTATTATTGTTATTAATGTTATTACAGCAAACAGCTGCAGAAAAGGCGAGGTGGAAGGAGTCAAGTAACGGATACATGGTTAGACTCTCTAGTGATCTGATAAAATGTCGGCACCCCAAGAAGCTAGACCGTTTCGGGTCGCTTTCCTCCCCTTTCCCGTTCGCCATAACCACATCGCTCGCTTTCTACACAGTGAATGTTTTTTTAAATATATTTTATAGCAATATATTTCTGCCAAT
Source organism: Haemaphysalis longicornis (assembly GCF_048455015.1). Lineage (NCBI taxonomy): Eukaryota > Metazoa > Arthropoda > Arachnida > Ixodida > Ixodidae > Haemaphysalis > Haemaphysalis longicornis. Next base: position 166,257,864 of record NW_027526295.1, read on the forward strand.
GAGGGTAGAAATATATTGCCCCATGGCGAGCAAGGTGTTTGGACGGGAAAGGTGTTGAGGGCAAAATTTGGGGCGTGCTCGCAATAATGGGGAAGGATTATTGCGATACAATGCATATATTAGAGCCTGTATACTGCATACGCTCCGTAAAGGTGAGCGGGCGTGGACCTCGGCGCCCTGTCAGCGGGAAAAGCAAGCGACGCTCGAGGGAGTCTGAGCCATGAACCACGGGCTGGCACGACCACTGGCGGCTTCTCCGTGCGGCGGTTGTGGTGGCGGTTTGCGCTCGAAAGGTCGTTTTCCGCGCTGGCTGCCGATCAGGGAGAAATAAGCGCGCTTCTTTCTCCGTGCTGCCGACGTACATTTCTATTTCCGTTAGTCAGCCTCCGACCCCGGCTTTCCGGTTTTTGCGAAATGCCTGCGACTAGGTGCGTGCGTTTTCGGAGATAGGGCGCTCTTTCTCGCCTGCCGCCAGCTTTCCTGCCTCCCCGGCGCGCTCCGACAAAGTGAACTACGAGAGAAAAAAGTAAAAGAAAACGAAGAAACCGTGCGGTCTTTCGAGCCCGCGTGTCGGCATAGCTGGCGAGCGGGAAACGCTCGACGACGACGGCGGCGGCGAGTGCTTCCGTGTCACAGCCGCGAAACAGAGTTTGCAGAAAATTGCCGCGGGGGAATAGGCTTCATTAAATGACGGAGGTTTTCGGTGGCGGGAACAGAGTGAGGGAGGTTCGTTTTTCGAAAGGGGGATCAAACGGGAAGGGGACGCGTCGCTTCTTCCAAAGAGGGGATGGGCAGGAGGAGGAGGAGGATGAGGCTGGAACGAGAATGAGATAAAGAGGAGGAGGGGGAAATGGCGAGGAGAAGGGAGGAGGCGACGGCTTCTGGCGCTGCTGCGTCGCTGCTCTTGATCGGTTTGTCGCTGCGCTTTGTGTGCTGTCGGGAAGCCGGGGCCGGTTACAAATTAACCGTCCCGCTGCTTTATGAGGTGGGATCACTTTCCCTATTCTTTGTTTAGCGGCCCGGGCAGGGCGAGATCGAAGGAGCCGAGGTTTGGAGGAGCCCTGGCGTCAGCTGTTCGCTACGTGCTTGCGCCTCCGGCCTCGTCCCGCCGGCTGCCGCTATTGCACCATCCCTCGCGCGCTCTGTCGTCGCCCGCGCGTTTGCTCGGGATCTCTCCTCATCTCTGCTCCTTTTTTTGTCCTCCTAGTTTTGCTCTTCTTCCTCCCTTCCGAGGGTGCCTGATGTTGGCTGCTTCTTTACCTGAGGGCAGACGCCGTAACGAGACAGTTCTTGAGGGAGGACCAAGGTAAAAGACACGATAATCGAAAACAAAGATGTTTTGAGACAAAATGAGCCGAAAAGGACGCGCTAGCGGCGCGGGGAGGACGGAAGATATAATGAGCAGTTTGAGCTGTTCCTTTTCTTTGGAGGCAGGACGAAGCATAGCAAGAACCGACACCAGTGTTCTCTTCATCAGTTTAATGTTTTTTGTTTGGCTTGCTGCGCTCTAGTTTAGCAGCATTTGTACTCCAAAAAAAGCTTCCCCTCTCCCCCTTGCTCCCCCCCACCAACGTTTCGCGTCGCCCGTTAATTTTTGCCGGAGAGCGACTCTCGAGTTATGTCGGAGACACTTTCGCTTAATTAAGGCTGACTGGTGATCGCGCGCGTCCTTTTCTGCCGTCATACGCCCCCTCGTTCTCTTCATTTTATTCCGCTTCCCCCCAACCTTCTCTTTTTTTTTCTCGCTCTTCTCTCTTTCACGCGGCTGCACCCTTCCCTTTCCATCTCTTTTTTTCAACCCCTGTACCTGAGCCTTCTTTTTCCTCCTGTTGTCCTCTGCTCTCCGATGAGGATGGAGGTCACGTATGGGGATGGAGGGGACGTACTCCAGAAGAGGAGAAGCTCCCTCCCCCATCCTCCGCCTCTTCAGTTCGCCCTCTTTCCCCGATAACAACCGGCTTCTGTTTCCCAGGACGCTTTCTCGTCCCGCGGGCACGCTTTCCCCCTCCGCCTCCCCTCATTTATACCGGGCGCTACCACCAGTGATTACAGCGCGCTGACTGCCTTTGTTTCCCGTAATTTGTGCGCTTGTTTGCGTGGACACGACGCAGGCAGGCGATTCCGCTGTCTTCAGATTGCGTGTTTCGCTCCCCGCAGCGCCGTTCGCCGGCCAAGTGAAAGGGTGGGGGGATTCGTTAAAACCGCAACTTTCATTCAGCGCAGGTTCGGGTTAAAAGCGCTGCGTGTATTGAGTGAATCGACTCGAGGCCCGAAGGGCCTTGTTCTGGCCCGTTTTCGCTGTGCTTATATTCGCGTAAAATTGAGCCCCCGCTTTTTTTATTTCTCCCTCGCTTCTTTTTCTCCCCCCCGCTAAATACTCGTGGCGCTGCTGCAGCCTCGTCAAAGGTGATCGCGTGGAAGGCTAATGAGCCCGAATGCGCGCCCGGTAATTGGCTTGCGACGCAGTTCGGAGCGCGCTTTGCGTAACTCTGCGCTAGCCCGGCCCGTCGGTCATTATGCAGTCTTTGGTTTTGTCACCGGGGGAAGAAAAATGAGGTTTGATTCTTCTCTCGAGCTCGTGCTGCTGCGTGCCTCATGCAGGCTAATAGGCGGTGCGCGCCCTTTCACTGTTCCCGCAAAGATACGGCGAGCCTTGAGAAGGAGAGACCTTTGCTGGGATTGCCGGCGCCGCCTTGACATTTTGGGAGAATTTGTGTTGCTATTTTATGAAGGACTATAGACTTCCAATGTACTGGTATGTTTCAGTAGACTTGCGTGGCCTGGTTGTTTGAGTTTAAATTTATTTAGGGCACTAATTGGTCCGCCTGTAACCGTGGGCTATAAGGCGTGCTTCTGAGCTTCGAAATTGTTTGGTGCAGTCTCTGTCAAATTTTTCTAGGCCACGCGAGAGGTGTCTCGGCTTGTAAGAATTGGAATTAAAAGCCTAAAGTTTGACAATGACTAAATTTTTTTTATGGCAGTTAAAAGGAAAGTTGTTTTCGCTAGTTTTTCGGCATAAAAGGTTTCAGCCTCGCTCAAGGGGTAAATTTGTACTTTGAATTTTTTGTTGCGTATGCAGTTTTGTCATGGCCTAGAAAATTTTGACAACGACTGTTACTACTGAGACTTTTGAAATGAACACGTTTTGTTTTGACTGTTCCGGCGCTATTGCAGCTATTGTGTGGCCGAAGGTTAAACCAGCAATTTCTCCCTCCTTCTCTCTCTGGGAACACGCACGCACACACACTGACTTCATTTCACTGGGATTCGATTCCCAGCTGCGGCGGCCGCTTTTATGATGGAGGCGAAAAGCGAAAATGCCCGTGTGTACGAGATTTCGGCGCACGCGTTAGAGATCCCCAGGTGGTGAAAATTAATCCGGAGCCCTCCACTATGGCGCGCCTCATCGCCTGCGTTCAACAATCAATTGAGGTTCACCAGGGATGTGCGCCGTTGGCAACTCTTTTTACTTTATATATAGGAACGTATGCCAGCACAGGCCGGAAATTCCATTGCATACCAGGGTCATTTGTAGGCACTGCGGAACCGGCTATTTCAAATTCGAGGGGGACTGCAATGTAGTTCGATGCAGGCTATAATTATTGTGCGAAATTTTTTCAATGCTATTTTTAGCGTGTTCGATGGGAAAATTACCTCTAAATATCTAATGTCCGACGTAAACGTGTTCGACAGTGTACGCGCATATAACTCGAAGTCGGATAATCACGCGACAGCATTTTTTTTTTTTTTTTGGTCCGCTTTATCTTGCGTCGCAGTGTCCCCCATGAGAGAGCGACGTGCGAGAGAGAGGCAGGTGCGGGGCACTAAGACCCAGACGCAAAGTAACGGTATTCAATTGCTCCGCTAACTCGCGTACGCATTCCTTTCGGTCCGGCCACGCCGTTTGCTTTAGCGCCTTCCCCGTGCCGCGTCATTCTTTGCATCGCCGGCGTGAAGTGCGTAATGCGGTTAGCATTCCATTTCCATTTTGAGGCATGCACAGCAGTTGCGCGTACCAGTGGAGCTCATTTGCGTCGCCGCCTCCCGTCGCCAGGAGGGGTGTGCGAGCGGAACTCTTCCGGGAGCGGCGGCCCCCCTTCCCGCAAGTCGGCGGCGATTTGGTCTCGCGTGCCCGCGAACATAAGCTACGCATAAAGAGCGAAGAAGATGCTTTCGCGCTTCTCGTGCTTTACAAGAATCCTCCTGTCGTGTGGTGCCCCTATTTCTTTTCCCCTCTCATGTTTCTGCTGTGCTTGGTTCGCTGAACTTGTCGTTCGCTTTCCTCCGTTTAACCTTAACGCGCCGGGTTCTTTCTTTCCCCATCTCCAACTCCTTCGCGTTTCCTTTTTTTTTTTACTTCTAAAGGAAGGTTCATCTCTTTCGTGTTTTACCTTTTTTTTTTGTTTTCCTTCCCGCGCGCTCACGTTAGGAAATGGGTCTCCAAGGGAAGTGAGAATGCCCGCTAAGTTGTACAAGGCGCTCGCATGGCTTTACAGTGTGAATTGAAAACCCAGGGACTCGCAATTAAGGGCGGGAGGTGGCAGCGCCGGAAATGCAGGCTTGGTTATGCAACTCGGCTGAGGGGAATTGGTATGCTTTTTCGCCAGCGTTTTGAAGTCACTGAGTACGGTGCCTTTTCTTTTCTGTTGGATTGAAGCCTTCATTTAGATGTCTGCATAGGCGTGCTGTGATCACCGTCCGGCAACACCAAGTACACGCGGTTCCTATTTCTTGTTTAGAGTGTTCTCCCGTTGTTCCTTTGCACTTTAAAGGTTCGGGATCAAAAAGTCTGAAACGTGCTTTCGGCTATATTCGTGGCGTATACGCATGTTGGGAAGAAGCGAAATGTTTTCGATGGCCGATTCATTTTAACGTGAAAGCTTTAAATGGCCCTATCAGCTTTGACGCCGGGTTGGGCGGTGTCTGTAGCAGCGAAACCGCGCTAGAATCCAGCGAAACCGGCCTGACAAGAAGAGATACGGGCGCCAGCGTTGCTAGGTTACGCCCGGGCGGACGCAGACTTTTGAAGGAGCTAAGAACGCTGTTCGGCTGCTGCTCTTCTTGATGGCACCTCTAGTTAAACCGGCTCGATCTAGTTCGGTTGGCTTCGAAGATTCCCAGGCGTGACACCTGACAATTGCTCGCGCTAAGACGCGGGGAAATGCGCGCAACACCGCTGACGCTGCCCAGTGTAGGTTACTGTGCAAGAATACACGTCGAAACATAACTGGAATACATTTCACCCCTGGTACTACAATGCTTTGGCACCAGTACATGAAAGCAGTCTTAAGTGTCCCTACCAAATTTTTTTTCTACTCATTTGTGCTCACTGTGTAATCACGAGGTGCGATGTTTGCACTCCTACCATGATCTGCCCATGTAAAGGTCGGGGTCAGTAGTTGACAGCAGTGTAACTTGTAGTTCTCTTCTTTTCTCTTTTCTTTGTTTACTTTTATTCTTTATCTTCATTTTATCTTCTTTCTGTTATCTTTTTTTTCTATTTGTGTTTTGTTTATTTCCCTCCTGATCTATTTAGTCAGCGCGAATGAACTCTGTGCTTAGATAATACCAATGAATGTTTGGGTTATATTTGAATAAGGAGTGATAAATAAATCGGTCATGAGGGAAGGGGAAACTCTTCTTTCTGTTTTTTTTTATGGCATGAAGTGCAGGTCTGGAATCCGCATTTTCTCCCGCATTAGCTGTGCTCAGGGCGTAATGGCCCTTGCCATCTCGCGATAAGGGCATAATTTTGTTCTCGCATTGATGCGGCCGTATCATCGGCGAGGAATAACAACAATGACATCAGAAACACGTCCTTCTACCATTTCGCTACTCGTAAGCAAGGCCCACAGAGCTACAAGTCTGAAGCGCTTACTCTAAATCGAATACTAAATAAACCCGCGTCTCGCCTCGCCAGAGCAGAGGCACAAGTGACGTCGGAGGGAGGCAGCAATCATTCTTCCGGCCTACACCGACAACGACGCCTTGCACCATGTCGGGCGTCCCTTCTTCATCGTTTTTTTTTTTTTTTGCTATTTAGCGATTTTTCGAGCGTTCGCAAGAGCCCTAGTATTGCGCAACGGCTGGTAAAAGAAATCGAATGGACGGTGGAGTGTCAGAAATCGTTTGCGGGCGGGGGCGCGCTCCAAGCGAAAGACTTGCAGACAGTTTCTTCGGGGCGACCAAGCAGGTGCTGCCGAAGAAGTTACACGTGAAAACCAGACGGACACGGGCGAAACACAAGAGAAGGGAGGAAATAGAAGGGGAAGGGGGGGCGTTGTTGTTGCGAATGGTTGCCATATTTTCTCGGCCATCGATTTCCAATGGGAAAACTGGCTGTTGTTGCGCAGAAGCAGTGCACGCATCACTTTCCCATCTTTCGTTCTTCAAATCCCTTTTTCCCTGCATTGTCTCTCTTTCTTTCCGGTGATGTCTGCTTGCTCACAGCCTGTATTCGGTACGCGCGCACGCGCACACACGCACGATGTGTGTGCGTACGTGTGTGTGTGCAAGGGCGGGTGTGCGTGCGTGCATGCGTGAAAAACGCTTCTTTGTCAGCGCTGCGCGGAAAGCGCTTTAGCATACGGTACGCGGAAACCACCCCCCGCTCGATGCGCCCGGCGTTGGGGTTCTGAGATCGAAGTCAAACACCGTCGTTTCTGGAGTTATGAGAGCAACCTGAACGCACTTAGCGTAGTGAAAGTCGATAGGAAGTAGAGCTCTGCAAACTGGCGTGCTGAACACGCCTTAGATAAAAGTTTTTTAAGCGAGCGACAGGAACAATACACCGCCAGGGGCGATCGAAATAAATATTGGTCTGCCCGGAATGAAAGTGTTTTGACTAGCGACAAACGTCACTGTAGCGCGGTTTCTAGCCAGTCTCCGGACTACGGCCAGTCTCCGGACTACGAGGGGCCGTAGAGCGGATATATATCGTTACCGTTTGTCGTGTTACCGGAATCCTGAGTTTCCGTTTACCGCTGAAAACGGCAAAACACTGTTTAGCACGCCGTTTGTGGTTTGCGTATTCTGGCCGCCCGGGTGCAGGTAGCGACATCTGATGAATTGGTCTTATAGCAAATCACGCATAATTTTGTTGCTCATACCAAGCTGCTTTCATTTAAAGGGGCCCTGAAAGAGGTTTTGCCGATGCGTGGGTATTCACATTTTCAAATAAATAAGTGTTCTAGTAATCACCGCCTTCTGGAATTTTGTTAAAGCGATCAACCGTCGCTAAACCATCGACGTCGTGTGTCCATGCTGTCAGCCAACTCGGAAGCCGGCGTCGCCGTCTTGTCGTCGTCGTGTCGGTGTAGCCAATGTGGCCTAACTGGAAGCGTGGTAATAGAATAAATAAATTTACCGCGTTCCAGTGCTCCAAGCCGGGTGCCTCGATGCCAGCGCACCCGCACGGCGGAGACGCGCGTGAATCGAGGCACCCTACTACAACGTTTATAGAACCACGTTTCCCTACTCCACGAGCGTTTGAAGCCGAACGTGGAACCTATCTAGTGGAACCTATCGTTGCTGTTGCGGTTTGATTTCTTAAATGCCGTCAGGAGCTATAGTAGCGCGGGCAACAGCAGGCGACGGTTTCCGCAGTTGATGTAGTTAGTATTTCATTTGCTATCGCAAAAACCAAGCATCCATAATTTTTTAAATAAAGGAACACTGGAAATATCACTTATGTATTGATTTCTTGCCTTACATTTGCGTGATGTCCTGTTCTTTTCAACAATGTTGACAAGTATGAGCATAAACACCGGACTTAGGCGTTTAGATTTGGCTGTGGGTATATAAGACGATTGCGCAATTTCTGTTTCACTTCGGCCGGGTGGCTGAATCGAGTCACAGACAGACAGACAGACAGACAGACAGACCAAAATTTCTGCGTTTAAGTAGCCCAAGAAAGACTATCGTCTTTAAAAAGATAAACATGGACGAACATGACAGCCTTAAGCGAGCTGCAGGAAGCGCTAATGAACCGAAAGCAGCGCCGCGACCCGTCGACGCTGAGCAGACGACGCTTCTGTTCGCCGGAAGTGCGAGAAAAATCCGTCCAATTGCAAGATTTCTGCTTTGTGACGCACGTGGGAGAATCGATGACGTACGTGCCGGTAGATATCAAAGCCCAAAAACACGCAGGAAACTTTGCAACAAAATGTGAGTTTTCCGCTGCACGTAAAAATCTTCTACTTTGCGCAGATTACGTTCACCACCCAGTCTATTGCGCTTGTTCATTCAGTGTTCTCAAAACGCCTTTCAGGACCCCTTCAAAGTAGCTTGATGAAGCGTTCACAATAACATTAGTTGTTTTGAAAATACTGTAGCCATCGCCTGTAGAGCTTTAAAAAAGAAAAGATGTTGGTGGCGCCATCTAGTTAGTACAGTTGGAATCATGGTAAACAGAATTTACGCCCGTGCTAAATATTTCGGCAAGAAATGAGTAAAATATAGCGATGTGATTACTGAATAGCCTGCACTACCCTGCGGAGCACAATTTTTGAGAAGTAAAAGCACTTTGCTAGCTCGAAAACGTATCTGAACTATTTGAGGCGGGCGAGGCATAGCACATAACATCAACTACAATTACTTTTATGGGCTGTACCAATCATCAAGCGCCGAACGCAGTGCATAGGCTGTAATCAATACGCGAGGGTACACTTCGTCTGCTCAGGAAGCTCGCTGGCTACGGTGAAGCCTCGCGCATGCGCTGTAGACCCCCGCAAACGCGTTATACGGTATTATAAACATGGTAACGCTATGCTAAAACTCTCTATTATGTGCTCCACCCGGGTGTCTTTAACGTGCGACGAAATCGCGACTCATGGGGTTATTTATTGTCTTGCGAACCGTCAGCTCCGCTGTTAGTTCTGAAGCGCCATAGCGCCGCTTCGAATGGCGCGTTCGATTTGCACAGCTCGCTGTGCTGATTATATATATATATATATATATATATATATATATATATATATATATATATATATATATATATATATATATTATATATAGCTTTCAAACCTATAAGATTGTGTTCTGGTGGAAGAATACACGATTTTCTATAAGTCTGGTACCCTCGTATTGAAAAGCTGAGAATTGCCAATCGACTGCACAGCGTGTAAGCTCGAAGGGTATTCAGAGAGTGTCAGCAAAGGAAAGAAAACGTGGAGGGGTGATGTAGCTGCAGGATCGGAAACAATAAAGGCGGGAATGGCATAGCTAAGGTTCGAAGAGCGATCGCGTGCGAAATAGAGAAAAGGAAAAAATCGCTGTCGTCGGCGCGAACGTGGATCGAGGTGAAATCAATGTAAAAATATACGGATACGTCCGGGAAGTGAGGAATTGGCGAAAAAATAGTATTTCTCGCTCTCTCTCGCCCCGTGTTTCATGCACTTCACCTTCTTCAGTCGGCTGCTTTATAGTTTCCGCCCGGCGCACTCCTTGTTCTTGGCCCTGTCTCCGAATTTTGCTCGGTTCTTTGGGCTGCTTGCTTCAGTCTATTTTTTGCGCGTTTGTCCGGGGGACCTGCGCAGGTCGAGAATTATAGCTGCAAAAAAGCAGCAGCGTTGGAAAGGGTCTCGCGATTCACCTGTTCCAACCCCTCCGGCAGCTTTTTGCAGCGCCCTAGGTCTTTCAGTGAATCAACTTCTAGCTTTCCATCTCTTTCCCTTACCCGCACCTCATTTTTATGTTTGCGCTTATTTTAGGCAGCGCTTTCTGTCGCTTCTATTTACGTAGTTTCACTCGTGCTTGAGGCAACTCGCGCGCCTGCTAGCGCCACGTAAACCTTTCTCTCTGGAAAGTTGCGTGCAGTGACAGTCTCTCTGGTCCGAGAGTTGCCGAGGGCTGTAACCAGCAAAGGAAGACGGCACCGGAAGGTGCGAAATGTGGGCCTCCTCGTACTGTTTGTGCACGTCTCTGCGATTCGTAAGAAAGGCGACTTTCAAAGAGAAGGTTGGTTACGAAGGGAAAAATCCCGGGCCATCTCCACTAGCGTGAAACCGGGGTAGGGGCGACGCATGCAGTGTATAAGTGTATTCGTGGCGCCTTGGCGTTTTTCCCAACGGAAATGAAGCCGTTGGATGGTACAGGTATACAGCTTTGCTGTAAAAGTCTTTCGTCTTTGAAGCACGAAGCTCTCTAGCGCGAGGCGTAAACGAGTGTGCCGGTGTTATTTTTGTACGCGTTACGAAGCGCTCCAGCGCGTGGCGTAAACGAGTGCCCCGGTGTTTTTTTTTTTTTTTTAGTACGCGTTACGTTCTAGCGCGAGGCGTAAACGAGTTTCCCGGTGTTTTAGTACCGTGACTACATGAGACGAACGGAATCAGTTGGGTGTGTTTTTCTTTTTTTTTTTTTTTGGAAGTCGGGAACTTTTCGATAGCGAGTGATGTGTGCGAGTGAAATTTGGCCGAAATTCGTCTCATGGTCAAAACGTCTCAACAGAAGGAGCGGTACTGCCCGCACTATGCCCTAGCCCGTCATTTGCAAGGGTGTCCCCTCGCGAAGTTCTTCATTGAATTACTTCAGTGAAAATGTTCTCATAGCGCTGATCGTCGTCGAAGGACGTTCGGCTGCCTTATAAGCGTTTGTATCGCAGAAACGTCTTCCTCCGGCTCACGGCATTACCCACGGAAGCATGCTGTCGCGTATACCATTGGTTTTTGCTGCCGCTTTGTTACAAAATTTGAAATAACTTGTTTTATTGGCTTCTTGCTTGAGTCCGTCATACCCCGGTTGATATGAAATGCTACAATTCACTGATACTTTTATCCCAGCAAAATTACGGTGAACAGAGCAACGTTACCTCTCAGGCCCACGGCTGTTGGCACACTTCTTCGAGGCAGATAAATCGTTTCATCTAGCGGCGGAGAGGCGTACCACACATAGTTCGCGTTCGCGCATACTGTTGATATTGCGCGAATTTTAGGTAGTAGCACGTCTTATAGTTATCCTTCATACGCAGTGCTCTTTAGGCCTCCCAAAACCGCGTCATCCTGCGGATTGTTTGGGTCTAAAGTAAGGTCGCACCACTTCTTGAAAATGGCGAATTTTCCAGCGAACAGTCGCAAGACCGAGGCGTAAAGCGGGAGGAGGGAGTGAGGCGTTATGGAGTGCCTTGCGTGTTGACGCGGGATGTATTCACGTTTTGTCGCATGGCAACATCGCCGGCCGCTTCTCGGACTATGCTATGGGAGGGGGGTTAGGGCCCATCCGGACGTTGTTTCGGGCGGGTAACAGCTTGTTGGGTGCGAGCAAATCATATGTGCGCTTACTCGTGGCGTTTTGGTTGCGCATTGGCGGGGGCTGCTAAATTCGGGCCTCCAATTTGTTTCTGTTCTTGTCGGGTGTGGACGCGTTTGGCTTTGGCGTAGGCTGGTGACATGTATGTGCGGGGTGTGTGATGGGTTTTGGGAATTTTGCACGACGGGTTATTTGCATCAACAAGACAGCCATTTTCTGTCCTTCAGGTACAACTGCAACCAACTGGTATACTCGTTCGAATGATAGGTGTCTGGGCGACGAACTCTCGCCTCACGTTCTCGGGTGCATTGTCGGCGCTAGAAATATTAAGCCTATGTATTGGTTGTAGAGTTTATGCGTACTTCAAATTCATCGCTTTAGTGGCGCAGGTCAATTTCTGCATTCGCGTTCCCCGAACTCCTCCAAGATTGCCTTGTCGAAACGCCCCGTCCATAACCGGACGCAGTACTATTTTACGGCACGCCAGTACAAGCGGGGCCCGATTCCCATTCTGTGCCTCTTGCCTGCTGCACGGAACTATTGAGACGCAGCGCGCTCACTCTCCCGCAGCGCTGACTCGGCGCGATTTTTTTTTTTTTTTCTCCCTTTTTGCTCGCAGTGAGCACCTTCCGAAGCAACGTCGGCGGCAGCAGCAGCAGCCTCGAATCGGGCTCGTACGCGTCAGTGAGCGCGATGTTCGACGACATTCCCCGCTACAGCGAACCGGTAGAATACTCGGGATTCTATTTTGTATTTCCCGCTTTCACTGCATGCATATACTTGCCCCCGGTCGTGGATAGAATATTATAGCCGTGCCAAGGGTTGCGCGTGTATTCGGCGGCTCTGAAGTCGGCATACGGTCTTTGTGCAGTGCTTTTAGTTGCTTTATCTGTCGCTGTATAGTAATCACAAGCTGATGTGTGTGCTTGTCGAACTTTTTTCTCGCGTGAGCCGTTCTTCCTTTTATTTCGCTCTTTTAATTTTCGTTTTTCCTTAATTTAGCATCTTTCATGTAGGCAAGGAGCTTGCTCGTTTGGAGTCAGTGTGCCTAAGCGAAACGCACATCAACTAATTTCTTTTCTTCCCATTTTTTTCCTCTCCATATGCTCTATTTTGCTGCATGCGTTGAAAATAACTCATTATACGGAGAAAAAAAACATCCAGTAATGGCTCTCCCTTTTTTTGTCGTTAAGTTCCTTTTTTTTTTTTGAAATCGCGATTCTACGTAACTTTCATAAAGAAAAATGTACTATCTTAAAAAATAGATGAAGCAACGGGGCAGCGCCGTGATCTCTTATTCGTAATAGCTAACGTGTGTGTAAAAAAAAAAAAACATCCCAACTACGAATTAAGTTAAAAATGAAAGCGGCGAAGAGCACCACTAGGAGAGCCCATAAAAACTGAATGCGGAAAGCAGCTTATCTGGGAAATCGAAATTCACAGAGTGCAGCAGTGCTTAGGTCAGCTCATGTGCGTCCGAGACAGTGCTTTTCTGTTTCCTAGGATTAGGATTGCAGCAGAAGAATGTTTTGCTTGTTTTTTTTTTTAAGTTTAGAAAGCACTGAGCCCACATACAAAGGTGATAGTGCAAGTGGTTTTAGATTTACAGCCATGTCGTCGAACTAGGACTCTGGTCCTTGCGGTCACACAGCCGTTAGGCTGATCTTCACCATGGCACCATATTTTTTAGCGTTCAGCTGTAGAAAAAAGCGAAGAATGGTGATATCTATCGCAAGAGGCATTTTGTTCTCGATGTGCTAGGAGAATTTTGGACAATGTTCCCAATAAAGTACACCATGGTCCAAAGGGTTCAAGTAAGTTTGTCGAGCGGTAGCTCGGTTTCCGCGCCGAAAGCGTGCACAGAATGCGCTAATTTCGCCGTAAGGCAAAGCACAGACGCTGTGGGGCGCAGTCGGTGCTGTAGGCGCGAATGCTCAGTCAACTTGGATGCGGCCAGCGCTTTCTTGTCTCGTTTTATGATGGCGCGCGCCTTACGCCTATCCCTACTCCGCACCCCTACCATTGGAACGAACGAGCACGGGGATGCTTTCACGTCGCAGCCGCACGAGGCGGTTGGCTTGTCCTTGGCTGAGCCTGAATGTAAGATCGACGCTGCGAGGAACGAGCCGTTTTCTGCGTCTTTACGCGAGTTCACTGAGAGTTACATCTTAATTTAACGAATTCAGCGGCTGCTGAAAGTTATTTCGTTAATTTAGAAACTTCATTAAACCGAAAAAAACGTAACATCGGGTTTCCTAAAATGGATGTTCTCCCGTCCATCTCAATTGATCGCATTCACGAGCGTTCACTCCCTGCGCGTGTTGCCTCGAGTGCACACGGATCGCCGTAGCGGGGATGATGAATTTGGGCGCGGAACGTTTAGATCGGAATTAAACTTTCAAACCGGGGGGCGAAAGGAGGCCTCGATCATTCCCCGCGCTTCCCGTCGCGTGCACTATAGACCAATCGCGCCGCGGCGATCGCAGCGGAAAGCCACACTCGGCGTAACAGGAAGCCGCACTGAAGAGCCCATCGTACGCAGACGCTTGCCCTACCTCGCCCCCGCCCGTGCACGAGGGGCCCTGCATTCGTTGACGGTGGCCCCGTTTAATAATTTGGAACTCTCTCTCTAGCCGTTCTTACCGTCCGTAGCGTGCCATTGTTATGCAAACTGGATTGTAGGCATGATGGATGCGGGGAGTTTAGGGAGACAAAGGCGACCCCTTCGCCTGCCCTCCTTTCTTCTGTACATGCCTCCCTCTCGCCACCTTTCTTTTTTTTTTTTTTGTTCTAACCGCGACGCGCGAATGAACTTCTGAAGAGAGTAGGAAAATTCAGTCTCCGCTCTAGCTGTTCTTCGGAGCGGGTGCGAGAGAGAGAAGGAGAGAAAGGCAGAATAGCGAAACGGGGAGTTGAGGTTTTTGTAAGGAGACAAGAGACAGGTGCATGACTCGCTTTGCTGGCATGGTTGAGTGTGGGGGATAATTTAGGCGCGCCTTGTCGTAGATTTCCCTCCCTCTTCCGGGAGGAAGCTGACTACTTGCGAAAGTTTAATTATGCTCCGAGGTTATTTAGGCAAAAGTTCAGTTGTCTTCCGATACTGAGCGCTGCCTCGAAGCGGCAGCAGCGCTGACTGCAGCGCGTACATTCGTTCGCGTCGTAGAGTTTCATTCTAATATATATATATATATATATATATATATATATATATATATATATATATATATATATATATATATATATATATATATATATATATATATATATATATATATATATATATATATATATATACTAGAGGGAAATCTGTCACTTTAGTCGCGGGCCGCCGTGGGCGGCGCCATTGCCGCTAGCGGCGTTCCTCGCCTACTTGGCTTAGCAAGCCATATGGCTTCTTTTTTGTCTCGAAGCCAAAATCAACAAAAAAGGCTAACATTTTTTACGTGTTCATCGTGCATGAAGCTTCTAAATAATGACTCACAAATTAATCTTTTTGGGGGTTCAATTTTACAATAACAAAACCTATTTGATGAACCTTGTACAGTAATATTGTTGCTGTTTTGCAGCCAGAGCCGACTTTACAGCCTGTTCATGAGCCATGCCAAGGACAAGCGGAGCGTGTCTGCCCGGTGCATGACGGAACGCTCGCTGAAGCACGGCTCCCCTAGACAGTGGCGCCAGATTTCCCTCTAGTGTATTAGTATGAAACTCTATGGTTCGCGTTTGTTCGTCGTTGACGAGCTCTACAATGACGGGACGCGCTCAGTGCTGGAGAGGAGTGCGTCTGATCCCCTTTGATGTGGGAAAAACGGCACGTTTCGCGCCCTTCTCGTTATGAATACATTACCGCGCAGGAAGCCCACTGCCGTCGCCGCCAAAGCCTGCCTTTTGGCCTGACGAGGCCGGTTATTTTCGCCCGAACCGCCGCCGTGGATTAGCCGGGCTTTCGGTCGGACCAACGATTAAAAGCATCTATCATGGACGTGCAGAAGCGACTCAGGACCGAACGGGCTCAAGTGCGGAACTATCCATTAGGGCGTGTGGCTTCCGGAACGTTCATGCGGCGATTACGCCGTTGAACGCTCGCCTAACTCCACAGCTCCTAGGCTAACTGGTTTCGCTACGCTCGCAATCATCGCCACCAGAAATGAAGGAAAAAAGATCACGAAAAAAAATGTTGCCCACCAAACTCGGTGCCGCTACTTCTTGGAGCCGAAACTGGCAGCTAGGGAAGCCTGAGCACTGTATTGAGTAACACGTAACACGAACGTGTCGAAATATATTTTGTATCCGGAGAATGATGTGATTGAAAGCCGCGGTCGGTTATGCATAGCGGAGATCACGATATTGCGGATACGCTGAAACGTTGTTTATCGCTTGTTTTCTGTCTCGCTTTTTTTTCGACAGCTTGAAAGGGTAGCGCTTGAAGTAGCCCAACTTGAACGTGCTACATTCCCGTCGGGTGGGCACTCCCGCATGACAAGCTAGCTATGCGTAAAGCTAGCTTCGAAGGAAGAATGACAGGGCAGGAGAAGCGAACGCTTCGCGGTGTCATGAATGCGTAGATGTGTGTGGGCTGATGGGACAGCGAGAAAGTATTGACGGGTGCGCTCGCCTGTTGGGAAGAGGTTTGCTTTTAATCATATCTATTCATGTGTAGCCGAAAGTAGAGAGAGAGAGAGAGAGAGAGAGAGAGAGAGAGAGAGAGAGAGAGAGAGAGAGAGAGAGAGAGAGAGAGAGAGAGAGAGAGAGAGAGAGAGAGAGAGAGAGAGAGAGAGAGAGAGAGAGAGAGAGAGAGAACAAAGTACGACGGATGAAGACAGAGCATGAGCGACAGGACAGAGGGAAATGCGTTGGCAACAGCACTGGCAGTCAGACGGACGGTTCGTGGTCGGGGAATCTAATAAAGAAAATGCGAAGAGGGCGGTGAGCGAGTGGGCAGAGCTAGCCAGTTGTTGGAACGGTCGGGGCAACGGGGCGCCGTCGACAATAGGCGAACCGGCCGACGCCGCGGCCACCGAGGGGGCGACTCCATCAAAGGACTCTACCAAGATTAGGGAGCGGCGGCGCGCGGTTTCGCGGGAGGAGAAATAGAGCAGGAACGAGGGGGGAAGTCGAGTAGCCAGAGGCGGCAGTGCGGGCGTCAATGGGGCGTGCAGAGGCGGCTCCTCCGCCTTGGGGGAAGAAAGGTTCCTAAGGCACGTTGGCTTTAATCAAGGGTAATGGAAAATAAGGCAAGACAAGCGCCTCGCCGGAGCCGAATGGCGCCCGATGGCTATTGGGGGGAAGGGCTCTGTTTGAGGGTTTCACCGCAAGCGAGGCTCTTCGCTCTACTCCCTTTTCATCCTCTTTTTGGCCGTCCGCTGGCAGTGGGGCCTGCCTCGTTCGCTGTCGAGCAGTTGTTGGCGCGTATTTGGGCCTCCCGCCTCGCAATTCTACCGTCCCCGCAGTTCCGCTCTAAGAGACAGTGGGCGAAATTCTGGCTGGCTGCCTTCAAAGCCGTGTGGTAGCGGCGAGTTGCTTCAACCCCCTCTCTCTCTCTCTCTCTCTCTCTCTCTCTCTCTCTCTCTCTCTCTCTCTCTCTGAAGGTACTCTTCCCTCTGATCATCTTACCATTCTCCACGCCATTCCCTCACCCTCGGCAGTTTGTCGGAATTTCCTGCAGTCTTCTTGCTCCTTGATATCTCTCTACCCCTCTTTCTCGCTTTCCCTGCACCGCTTGTGATTCCGGCACTCCGGCAGCTTGCACGCTAACGTTTCCAGCGTCGCTTCCAACGTAGAGCTGATGACGACAAACCGTCTGAGACCGTCGACTGCTAATCTTCTGCGTTGCGGTTCTCACTCACCCTTTCTTTCCTCGGCTGTAGCCGCGTTTCGATATCTGCCTCGCGTCGTTCGTTCGCATTTCGTCTAGTTCAAGGACAAGGGTGCAATAAACGTTTCGGCGTGCTTGAGAGTGCATGAAAAACTTAAATGTTGGGAAAGAGTGATATTGGCACGAGGGGCAACGATTTACTGCACTTTTTTTCTGAAAATTTCGCAGCTTTTTGTTTCTTTCTTACCCATTTGACGATTCGCGGCAGCAACGGAGTTTCCGCAATATGTCGCTTTCCCTGGCAACAACGCTGTACAGTGCGCCGCAGGCTTCATTTGCAACGTTTGTATTCTTTACCGACAAGGTTTGCCTTTTTAAAGTGGCTTCAGTGAACTCAAAGATGCACTGAGCGGGATGCCAGTTCGTTATTGCTTTCTTGCCTATATATACGTAGCCTGCTTAGGAGTTATTGTGCATGTCCCAAGTGCTGTCACGTGCCGCATGATTCCTTTAATGTTTTTTTGTGTGTGTGTGGGAGTTATCGAAAGTTTGTCTTAGATTTGCGATACGAATCGTTGCAAAATTGTCTCGAGGGAACGGGCAACATAAAATCAAACGAGAGTTCGACTAGGAGGGGAAATAAGCTTGCACCGTTTATTGAGCAGCTTCTAATCACACGCGTGCTGTCTATTTTAGTTTAAGTCCGTACAACTACACCCTACAATTTTTCACTGCTGTCTACTAGTTGTACGTTTCCGTTTTAAAAGCACTGACGTTGTACATAAAATAGGCTCACTTCATTTTTAGAAATAAACTTACTTTTGTTTTCTTCCACTGAGCTATAAAAGTACTACGTCAACGTGGCCTTGACGTGAGAGAGACCTTTAAGGCTCGCTTAGCTCTTTTCTCTGCGTTCGTTATATCAAAGCTCTTGAGTAAAAAAAAAACAGATGGCAAAAGTGTATTGTACTTTCTTTCTTGTGTGCTTTGAAGGTCCGGGAAGCAATACTGGTGGGAGGCCCGGATCGACGGAACCGGGCCGGTGAAGCTATTGGGATTCCTTTTCCGCTGGAGCATCGGAAACACCAGCTTCCCGACGACGCCTGACAGCCGGGTGAGTTCTAGCGTCCTGCAGGTTCTAGCTACACTAGCGCCCCTTCCGCGACTCCGCTGGTGAAGGTGGAGAGGCTTGGGCGCCCATAATGAGTGCTGAAAAACGTTTTGGGCGGAGGACGAGTGAGAAGGAGTAGGAATTGTCGCACCACGGCGCCCAACAGGGGACGCATTAGCATCTCCACTTTCTTTTGTGTGCGCTCGGTGATGCAGGGTGCTGCAGGGTGCTTGTCAGCGACGTTCTGGAGAAACCAAGGCGCGGCGTGCACCCCGACGCGCTTATCGGGGCGGATAGGCAAATTAATTTCTGGGAAAAGGTCGGTTACATTTTTGGGAGTCTTGCAGTAAAAGTATTCTCATTTCTTTTTTTCAGGGCAGTAGTAACGTTTTGTTCGTTGCTGCTGTGCTTTATCCGATTAACAAATCTACCAACACTAACAGAAAGGAGCCGTTTAAACAGGCTAATATTTATAGTTTAAACAGACTAATAATTATATATAAACTAACAACAAAGGGACAGTACTAGACAGTCCTTACAGAACTCCTCACAGTTTCGTCCGGATACGCTACTCGACAAAAGCATCACCGCACAATGACGCCCTATGCAACCCGTAACAACTGATTTAAATACTTATTCTTACCGCGAACTACAAATTATTGGAAGAAACTAACCAACACCGAAGTTATGCCGCCATCCTTAGCACTATTTTCTAGTTTCAACAAGAGTGTATAAATATACATGTCTACTAAGCTGTTTAACCCCGTATATGTTTTAATTTTGCACTGTGGAATGTAAGTGCTTCATTCTGTTTGCAGTTGTGGTGAATATTTTTGTGTCTTTATATACTGGCTTGCTTTATAGGTTGCTTGTGTGAAATGTTCTTGTTTGCCTTGTAACGCACTCTGCGAAAATCCTTGAACAGGGATTGCAGTATTTATAAATAAACAAGCACACAGACGTTACTGCCGCTTGACGTACGCGTTAGTTCCCACGCAGATAAACGTTCTAGCGCGAGGCGTTGGAAAACGAGTGTCCCGGTGTTTTACTACCGTGACTACATGAAACGGCGACGACGGCAGGAGACGCCGACAGTCCGATCTCCTAAGGGGCGTCGCCCCTAAAACATGCAAAAATCATGAAATTGTTGTCTCAGTTCTCGGGTAGCCACTTTATCACCCCTCTGAGCAGTGTGGCATGGGCATGTTTTTTAGGCGCTTAAATGACGGCGTTATTCCTGTTCTCCTTGGGTGAGGAGATGCTTTTATGGCTTTTCGAAGCAGAAAATTTCGCTTAGTAGAGGGACACCGACGCAACACTCCTTCAGACGCAAAACGAACATTTCCGTTGCTGCAGACCGGGCGCGACAAGTCACACAGCTTTCCCTTTCCCTCGGTGTTAAAGCTCGTGAACACCTCATGTCTCTCCGACCCCGCAAATGGGCCCCAACGGGATATGGAATGTGAATTCCCCCCGCCGTGACCTTTATTTTCCCCTCGCCTCTCTGCATTGCCGCTTCGTGGCGTCTTTCAGTCAGACGACGAAAACTGTCACGGAAACAGAATAAAGCCATTCTGTAAGCAACAAACACAACAACAACGTTACATGCTCTATCTAGTTTCTCAGCTCGAAGGACTCGATCCGTGGTTTTGAGAGAGCACACTTCGCTGAGCCCCCTGCGGCCATCGGATGGCGCGATTACTAGAATAGAGTCAGCTTAAAGAGTACTAGCGTAACGCCATTATGGGGCACTGGGCGTTTGGTTTTAAAAAAAAAGGAAATGAGTCGATTTCGTTCATTAGCAGGTTCGTAAAGAACAGGAACTGACTATCCATCTATCTAAGATGCACTCCTTTGGGCTAACAAACAGCGTACGAACATATAGAGCTTGCAAGTGCATGGAATGTCCAAAATGCAGTCCGGTAGAATGCTCGGAATCCCAAAGAATCCAAACGAGAGAAGAAAAAAAAAAGAGGAGCATGGGGAATTCCCCCTTGCGGTGCCAGATAGTCAAAACACTTGTGGAACACCGTGCGGGGCGCAACTTGGGGCGAAAGGGCCCATGGAACCCGCGCGATCAGCACAGGCCGGGCCAATTACGGGCTGCCGGTCCTGGGAGGACTGCGGAAGCAGCTAGATGAGCTGTGTTGACCGCGCGGCCTGGCCGGCCTCCCCCCACGCCCGATATCCCCCGATTGTATCTGCCGCACTGGCTCAAGGGGGTTTTCTCGCCAATTTGGGCGCACAATAATTGGCTGGCCGCAGCTTTCTCGCGCACTCTTCTCTTTCCCGCTTCTTTGTTTTTCGCGCTTCTCTGCGTCGGGCTCCTTGCAGCATTCTTTTTTTGTTGTCGCCTCATTCTTTTTTCTTTTCACATGTCCTTAGAGGAAATACTATTGCTTGGAGATACAGCGTCCTCTGTCGTTGCTTCGATTGAGGTCCCGGAATTTTCCTCCCTTCACATTTTAACGCAGAGTAGGGCGCGTTAAAGACCAATTCGTCACTTTTTTTTTTTCCAAACCGCTTTTGTCACTTGCTGATGCAGGACTCGACCGGCCACCCCAGTTTCCTCTCCAACTTACCATCTGACTTGCCACCACCCACTTTCCACCGCTCCAAGCTCACAGTTCGTACGCTTGGTACATAAGAATGCGAAGCGTATGGTGTCTTATGCTTCGCAGAATCGAACTGTCCCGCTCCCAAATATTGCCTTGAAATTTGTCCCGTTTCCAATACGATACGGATATGGCGTAGTTAGTAGCTGTAGCTTATTTCTGCGAGTACATCGCGCACCAGTGCTGTGTGAGACAGTCCAGAAAACGTCGTTGCTCACCACGGCAGGAATGGTATTTTTGGCGGAGAAACGCAAGGTAACATAGAAATTTGCTGTAATATCTTTAAAGGGACACTGCTGTCAAAATACAACTTTCTCTAGATCGGTAGATTAGCTCACATAATGCACGAATATACCTCTCTTATGCGTAGCGTTTCTAAAATAAGGTAGAAAATCGCGAGAACGAGAAGACAGGTGTCGCCCTCACTGGCTATATCACTGAACTTACACCGGATGTAGTTAAAGTTGCACGACAAATATTTCTTATATCCTTTCCTTGTTCGTTTTGTTGACTGATGCATGCTAGTCACTGTTATTTTCTTGATCCACAGTTGTATTTCTCTTGTACTGATTCATTGTTTTCCCCACGTGTATTCGCCCCCCCCCCCCCCCCCTCCCTGAAGTAATACCATCAGGCCCCCTTAAACGGACCCTGCAACACTTACCATCGACTACTCGGAATGTATTTTGTTGTCAAGTCTATTGCCCCAGCAATCTCCTCCCGCGCAAGAATTATGAAAATCCGTTCACTATCACCGAAACTACGCGCGATGAAAAATCGCGCATAAATGTTCCCTCTCAACTCAACCGCGGACAACGCGACGAAAGCTGCTCGCTCTCTCCCGGACAGGGGGGCGGCGCGCGGCGTTCTGCACGGCGGCCTTCGATATGTCACAGGCCGGGGAGTTTCGTCCTTTTCCCTGCAACGTGGACGGGTCTATTTCCGGTCTGGTGCCACAAAAAAACAGGCATGGTGGCCTGCTCGCAAGCAAGTGCTCAGGCTGGCAGGGCGTTTTTGGAGCAATAAACGTTTGTTGTCGAGTGGGCTCCTTGAAAGTGGAATATTTAGTTCGTCACTCAAACTCCGCGCGCACTCAAAACAAAAGAAACACCAAAAGCATGCGGACAGGTTCAGACATAGAAGAGGTTCATACACAGCGCCGACGACGGCTGATCGTCACAGGAAATGCCAGAATTTAGCCGCGAAGTTGACCAGCGACAGCCAATAGGACAACCAGGACTGCCATGACCCGATTGACTTCGCAGAGGCCATGCCAGGGGTGCATAATGAGGAGAATTGAAGAGAGCGCGGTTGGTTTTTCCGCCTCTTTCACGGCGATTTGCGCGCTTACCGCTTCACGCGCACGTGTAATGTTTGGCTCGGGTGTTCCTGGAAATCTAATCTAAACGTCACGCAGGTTTACTTGCACTGCACGAAGAGTGTTGCAGGGTCCCTTTAAGGGGGACTCACCTGTTAACATTTCTATGGGACTTTCCACTTCATGACCCACGGACTTAAAAAAAAGCCATCGTGCACCAATACGAAAAGCTTTACAGACGCATGCAAATGTTCACGACGGCGTAGTTTGCTTATTGTAGAGATATGTCACTTCTGCACGGAAATAAAAAATAAGACTCTCGCTTGCTCGACAGCTATTGCCATCTAGTGAAAACTGGACCAACCGAAATGCGTTTCTTGATTATTTTTAATCTCAGTAAAGAAGATATCTATTTCTAAAAGAAGCAAACTGGGTCGTTAGGAGCATTTTACTGTATCTGTAAGACGTTTCGCATCGGTACACGATGCTTTTGAAGACCTTGGGCCATAAACTAGTAAGTCCCATTAGTAAGTCCCATTGCGCTCGCACGTCGAGCGGCACGAGTGCCAAGATACACTGCGAAAGAGCAGTACAGCTTTGTTATCGCAAAAGTGGTCAGTGTACGTTACGGCGGCGCGTGCCGGCCGCTTTCGCCACCCTGCCAAAACCATCCAATCTTGGGCGGTTTACAGTGTGTTGCCCCTGTTTGGAACATCGGGCTTCAGAAGCAACGCAGCATCCCTCTTTCGCCGTCGTAAGGGCACAAATAACGAGGTTGAGCGAGAAATTGAAGCGAGGAGGGGGAGAGGCAGGGTCACGAGTGTTCTCCCCTTCTTCGCATAGCCCCTCGCGTATAGTTCACATCCTGCCGATCGATGCGCTCTATCTAAATTGCGCTCCGTCCGCAATGATCCCCATCCCTCCTCCCCCTCCCTTCCCCCTCCGCATTACGCCGCCGCCCCGGCGGACGCTGCTGCTGCACTGCCGCCGTTTTCCCTTCGCGTCTTCTGGCCGTGCCTTGCACAGCCCGGCTGCCGAGCCGATTCTATCGACCTGGCAGCGCTCACTCGGCCGAAGATTGAACGGTTGTATATGCTCGGGGCCAGAAGATTTGAGATAAGAATCGTTCGCCCAGAGAATCCCGGGCCCAGGAGAGAGAGAGAGAACAATGACAGGAGTGTAATGAGGCAAGAGAATCGTTGGGAGAATACTGCAGGCCCGTATCGAGTCCCCTGTGATTACGCCGTGTAGCCGCGGAGGAGGCGCGAATAAAGAAGAAAGGACACGGGCCGTCTTGTGTGTTTGCTCGCGCGAGTCGTGATTAACATAAACTTTGCACACGCGACGGAGTCATTATGCCGCCGGATTAAACCTACGAGCGCAGGAGAGGAAACCGGGGCGGACGGAGTTTTCACTTTATCGATTCTCGAAGACGAGTGATGAGACGGACCCGGGAACGACCGAAGCAACTTTGTCACGCGGTGGAAAGAAGAAAAAAAAAAAATAAACGCCTGTAAAGCGAGTTTAAGTTGCGAAAGATGTGTGATCTGATGCCGGGTTAGCATGTCGGCTTAGCTTTGCTAAGTTTGTTGTCTGCTGGTTGCAGTGCTGGGTCGTACAGACTGCTCAAGACCCTACTATGTCCCTTATGTTGGTTAAAAGGCACTGTTTGTAAGTGTCACTGCATTCTTGGCCGACCCCTATTGCGGTTACCGTCTATTGGCAGCCACTCTGTTAACGGATGGTCCACCTGTTGTGCCTCATGCGCATGGCGTGGCCCTGCCATGGCCATTTTCTTTGCTTAATTAGAGCTAAAATGTCTTCCATGCGAATCTGTTCCCTAATTCGTGCGGCTGTTTCCCATCCCTAAGTGTGACCCCTAACATTCTTCCTTCCACAGCCCGTTGGGCCGATGCGAGTTTCCTTTCAAGTCGCTTAGGGAGACACCAAGTTTCTGCCCCGTACGTCATTACTGGAACAACGTATTGATTAAATACCAGCTTTTTGAGTGGCATAGAAAGCTAACTATTCAGGATATCAGATTTCCTGCCAAAAGCAGGCCATCCCATGATTGGGATCAGCACTTACGACTTGCCCAAGATAGACGTAATCGCTAACTGTTTCCAAGATGTCGTTATTTACTTTGAAAGTTACGTTCTTGGCATGCTTATTGAACATTACCTTTGATGCTTTCGTGCTTCGTGGTTTGGTGGATCAGCTAGGTAAATTTGAGGGGAAGGGGTTGACTTAGCAGTCACTCGACTGTAAATCAACTTAGCAGTTGATTTAAAGTCACTCGATGGACGTGACTGTAAATCTTTGGGGGTATCCTTCATCCTGCAGTGGGCACGACGAGGATGATGATGATGATGATGATGACACTGCGTTCAACACTATACTATTTTTCGCTCCATGGCTGCGTAGCACGCATGCGACACTTTTCTTGAAGGTGCAAAGCATACTGGCCCAGTAAAAAAGTTTCAATTAATTAACGTTAACAGTAATAAAAGGAGGGAACCCCCACACTTCTCGTGTCCTATCTCTTAAGGTTTATGGCTTGCAAATTCAAGTTTTTGATGAAAAATACCCCATAGAAATTTAGTGGCGTGAAGTGCCAATAGGAATCAAATTTTCTGAGTAGTTTATGAACATTATCCAGGAAGGGATTATATCGCAGAATCTCAATAAAGTTTATCTGTAAACATTTTTTCTGACGTTTTAGATCGAGAAGCAATTACGGCTGAAGTTTCCATGGTATACGAACGCGCATGCTTAGCAAGCGGGTAATAGTATAACGGGCAGCAATAACTAGGAACAAATGGGGCATTAAATCAGTGTAGAATTACAGGAAAAACAAAGTAGCACGCGAGAAAGTCACGTTGCTGTTGCAGAACGCGCATCCAAGGGCGCCGTATTTTATTGCTGCGTCGAGCTTCCGAATAGGGCACATAGGGGGCAGAGGGGATGGCAATCAGAATACGCTTGATAGTGCTCATTTCGACGGCCTCAGCGAAGGCGATCGCCCTCTTCCCTCCAACTATAGTGAACTAGAATGATCTAGTGGCGCGAACGGCGAGGAAGGGGCGTGCTCTTCTGTGTAGAAAACACCAGGTGGCGCTGCTGCGCCATCTTCGAAAGGCGCCGCAGCGGCAGGCTGTCGCTGTTCCGATGTTGGGTCGTAATTAACCTTTACAAAAAAAAAAAAAAAACAAGGCTAATCGCGTCTGGCATCCCCGTACCTTGCTAGGAACGTTTTGTTGCAAATCTGCCCGTTTGAGCTGTAGGGAAACGGCTATAAATCGAGTTGTTTGGTGTCGTCTGCTACCTGCGCAGACGATCGATGCGAGCGTACGCGTTCGATGTGCTGCCGGCGGACAACTGCTATGTTTAATTCTTTACGAATGGATTTACTTTTTTATATTTACTGTAATAAAGTCCCGGCATGAACCTACTTGTGAATTTCACTCTACAAAAGCAAATTATACCCAGTATTCACGCGTCCAGTAGCACCCGGCTGATTTTCTCAGCAGCAAAGTTTGCAATGAACAAATTACCTTCAGAGGAAACTTTCCCCAGGCACTTAGTGCTGAAGGCAGCGTCTCCAAATGTGTCGTTTGAGATCGCAGCTTCGGTAGCACGTGTAATACATCACCTCCTACCCGTCATGCATCCTTTGCAGGCCGAACTGCTGTCAGCTTCTTGCAGCACACTGTTCGCAACAGCTAGGGAATATATTTCACCGCTTCCGCATAACACACCGCGAAAAGAATGTTTGCGACGACACTTTGTCGTCATGTGGATAGAAGAGCACAGATTTCTCGTGAAAAATGTCTAGCTTTTTTTTTTTCGTATCGATGTCGTAGCGAAAAGAACGTTTCGATCGTCGGCACAATTTAGCCGGCACCAGAGCTTTGAAGGAAGCTTGACTTCTTGAAGATGGCTCATTGTGAAAGCATCCCATTCCACAGAACTTGCGACTTCATTTGATGAGCACTGCGGAGAGAGAGAAGCCTGGCTGGTGCACCTCATCTTTTTCCGCTCTTCAGCTTTGTCGTGGCTTGCTGGCTGCCGAAACTGAAACTCTTGTCGTTGCCCGCCTTTTCCTTTGCGGCTTCCGCGTGCATGCTCCGTACAGAATTCGACGCACAGTCAGGCAGGATGGTAGGTACAGCACCTGGAGCCAGTGACAGCTTCCCGCGTGCAAGTCGCACTTCACAGCCGTTTATTACGTGGATGTAATCCCGCAATAAGCACTCGGGCTCAAAGTGGCGCTCACCAACGGCTGAAGATATGGTCAAGAGTTTGTCCAGTCTTCCCAAATTTTGTTCCCACTTTTTGCACAGTTCATCGTCCAGGGGAGCGGCGAACAAAGACGCCTTGGGAGCACCTGCAGGGTAACCACTGTGACAACCCGGAGCAAAGCAATAGGTTTCCGTCCTTCGTTTTGACATCGCGTACCCGGCCTGGCCAACCTCGATTCGACAGCACTCGCAATAACTATATTCCTGACGATTGCATACCTCTTCTCTTCTTCTGTAGGGGAACATCACGGAAACGTAAAACACGCAGAAAATGAAAGGCCGGCCTCTATCATAAACAGAAGGAGAGTCTGTCCGACCGCGCGCCGCCAACGTATCGCCAGAGTCCTTCAATGCTTTTGAAGGACTCTGGTATCGCACATCCGCTCGTACCGTCTGCGCCGTAGCAGACGATTTGTTTGTAGCCGTTGCCCGATGGCTCAAACGGGTCTGATAAGCAACAAAACGTTCCTAGAAAAGTACAGGGACAACAAAAGTGAGCATCTTTCTTCCATAAAGGTTAATTACTGTACCACAGTAAAAAACGGCAGCGGCAATAGCTGGCGAGCGCCCCAAGGAACGGCCCGTGCAACCGCGGTACCGTTTTCGGAGAAGGCGCAGTGGCGCCCCTGGCGGCGGTAGACGCGCTTTTTTCAGCCGAACGCGGCAGAGCGCTCCCGTTCGCGCCACTGGATCAAGACATTCTAGTTCACTGTACCTCCAACCCTACCCCTGGACCCGTCACTGCTTGCTGCTCACTTCGGGTTTTCAGTGGCACAGAGTATAGATCTTTTCATTTTCTTCGTTCCGGCAGCGTCCATTTTATCAGTGGGCTGTTTTAGAGGCCCTACAATGGAGGAACTCGACAGGAAGATGTAACTGAGCATGCGCAGCACAGCCCAGACATTCCCTGATCTTATTGAAGATTAACAGGTAAAAAGGTTTATAAGGCCAGCACACCTTACTTCGTCGATTTTTACTTGACTTCTCATTCGGCGGTGAAGCCCATCAAGCGTAATAATTTTATACTCTCTGCTGTGGTCTTCTCACCCGTCGATGGAAGCGGTGCGAGATTTCGCTGCACGGCAAGGAAATTCAAGGGGGTGAAATTAAATTTCCTATTTTGAGTGTTGTACGTGCCGAAGCTACACCTGGGCTGTGAGGTGGAGGGCTCCGGATTAATTTTGACCGCCTAGGGATCTTAAACGTGCTCTGAAATCTCGACGCACGGGCGTTTTCGCTTCCCGCCTCCGTTTGAAGAGCAGCCACCGCGGCCGGGATTGAGCTCGTGTCCTTGGGCTAAGGGGCTGAAAGGAACCGACTGACTCTAACTGTGGCTCGCCTCGTTGCTAAGCTGCGGCGCCTAAAACCGGAAATTTGATCTTGCGTTCCGATTTTATCCGTCCTGATTATAAGGCGCATCTACCTACTTGGTAACACATTTTCTTGTAAGGCATGAAATCTTCGAGTTTTGGGGAAGTTATGTTAAACTCGTGTGTCCGTGCTAGGGGTAGGGTGAGGAGTTCACATGGGTGCTTACGGATATTGACGAACTTCGTCGGGGAACTTCGCTTTATGCCGCCTGGTATCGCGGTGCTCCCCGTTTTCAAGATCCCGGCCTCCGGCTCCAATTGTCGAGAGTGGCCATTCTCGTTCCGTTGCTAGAAAGCAAAGAGCCCGTTTCCTTTCGAAATCGTTTTCTCTCTTTCTTTCTCCGGGGGTTCCCAAAGCCACTGTCATAACCTCCATATTTCCTGGTCCTCGCTTCCGAACACATACCGACCGAGACCCGCCGTCTGCAGTCGCTTCGTATCCTTCTCTCTCTCCCTCTCTGCTCCTACCAACCTCTCCACGGACGACGCAGCGTGCCTCACTTTCGCAAAACGAGCCTCCGATATCCCGTACGTGACTCCCCCGTGATTGGTTGGTTGCCCACCGATATGCGTCCCCCCTCCCCCCGTTCAATTCATTTTCCTTTCAACGTCTTCTCTTGTTTTCCTTGCTTTCCTTTGTGCACCCTTTCATTCTGCAGTTGCTCTTCCTCCCCTTCTGTCTCAGTGTATATATATATATATATATATATATATATATATATATATATATATATATATCGGGTTCGCATACTGCTGTGGAATCGTCCGCGACGAGCGCAGAAAGGAGGTTTCTTCGAAACGGGGAAAAGACAATGACAGGTAGAAAAGAAGAGGAAGCTGCGTTTCACGGGCATGCCTCCATTTTCAGGTCCCTGAGAATTCGGCATACCTGGATTCCTCCCGTCACCCCGCGCCACTCATTTCTTCCCGTGCTCTTGGATTCTCTTCGTTGCGAAGAGTACGCGGGAGAGAAGCAAATCAAGAAAGCTGCGCGATACCCGTTCTTTTCCCATTTCCTCTTTATGGCCACCTGCCACCCACCACCCTCCCTCTCTCTCTCCTATCCCTCGTCCTTTTTCCCCGTACCGTCACCGATGTTTCGTGCTTCCCTTTTATGCTTTCTCAGTCGCCAGAGTCTATCCGTGTAGTCGAAAAAAAAAGGCGAACAAAATTCATTTCTCTGCTCCTTCACCGGCTTCGCAGCGCATGCACGCTTGCGTGACTGGCAGGAAATGAAGGCTCGTTTCGGGATGAGTGGCGCCGGTAGGGAAAGGTTAAAAGGTATGTACGCACGACTCCAACTCAGACACGCCCCGGAGGGATGCCTAATTCCGTCTTTTTTCTCTTCCCGATTTTTTTTTTTTGTAAGTTTCGTCGAACCTGCTTGAGAATGAGCGCAGACGTATCCCTTGACTTCTTTTTTATTTTATTTGGTGGTATTACACTTTCGCTGATTCTGGAGCCCTCGGGGAAGCAAGGCTGTTGTCAGTTCATTTATTTATTCCTTGGCAACGGCAATACTTTTGCGTAACTTCACGGGAGCTGCGCTGTGTACGTTACCAGTACTAAACCTGTATTCCGCCACCTCTCGATGCACCTCGCACTTTTTTGTCTGCTGGTTCTGCACTCCGCTTCGAGGCATGTTTACGAGCTTCGTAATCATGCCTCGTGCACGTAAAGCAGTCAGATGAAAGAAAAATAACAATGGAAAAGAACAGGGCGCTTTGTCTGAATGCAGACTCAGCGGTTCGCATTGGAATGTGTTCAGGCCGAGGTGAACGCGTGGTTTAGCTTGAACGCCTCTTAGAGCTTACCATAGTAACTTCGTACAGGAAAAAAAAAAAAAAAAAAAGAAATGGTTGGCGAAACGCCTGAGGGAAGAAACGGGCGTTCTTTTTTTCTCTCTCTCTCTCTGGTGAGCAACCTTAGCCTCGTAGCCCATTCAAGCCTCAGAAATGCAGAGACAGATTATGATTAGCGGTCACGAGGGCACAGGTTATTTAACTCTGGTGCCATTGGACACAGGGAGAAGATCGTAAAACAATACTTGTCGTTACGACAATTCTACATTTAGTCTTAGAGATTGTGGGATGACTGAGGAGACCGACTAACTTGCCACGCGTCGCACGTTTTACTATCTTCAGCGGATAGCTTTTACATCATTATGATATAAAATTGTGGCAACTGCGCACAGATATCATTTCAATGTTCTAAAAGGACCAGCGGACACTAAAAGGGTGATTAAAATGGCGGAAAAATTAAAACAATTGTTTGCTTAATATATATATATATATATATATAGATATATATATATATATATATATATATATATATATATATATATATATATATATATATATATATATATATATATATATATATATATATATATATATATACCGTAGAGCGAACAGACGAACGGGTAACAAACAAACTTTATTGACGTTTCGGCCTGGGACAGGCCTTCGTCAGGCCTTCGTCTTATTCTGACGAAGGCCTGTCCCAGGCCGAAACGTCAATAAAGTTTGTTTGTTACCCGTTCGTCTGCTCGCTCTACGGTATTTTCACCGGGCCCATTGCATCATCTTGTGACATATATATATATATATATATATATATATATATATATATATATATATATATAGAGAGAGAGAGAGAGAGAGAGAGAGAGAGCTTTTATTTGAGCCACGGTTTCTGAGGAATACGGACGTATACCCCGTTAAGCAGTCGACGGTGTGAGGATATTTGTCTAGCCTTTACTGGTGATGGATGCGACATCAGTGTGTATTAAGCCTTGTCCCGGATTTTCGATCAACGCAAAAATGGTGCTGGTGTAAACATTTTATTTGGTCTGAAAAGGATGTGCTTGAGCCGCTCCTGTCTTGAGGGGGGCGGTAGGGAATGTACGAGCAGTTGCAACCCGGATATCGACTCGAGCTGGACCCCCAGGTCATCGCTAGCCAGCCAGCCTTCCCACTGCTAAGTGATTGGATTGAGGATGGGGGGTAGAGTTACGGTGAGGAGGGCCTTCCATATCACGTGGCACAAGCGAATGGGCCGTGCTTGCAGTTGTGGTAGGGTGGGTTGGATGAAGACAGGTGCCGTTAGGGAAGATGCTGGTGGAGTCGCCGTAAGATATATTTTCTCAGCGAGCTTTAGGTGAGGTGGGGAAAGTGTTGCCGTGGATGACGGAAATGAGATAGGATGTCAGCATGGGGGTGGGGCCGGCGATATGGGTCAAGAAAGCCGTGTGGCCTGGTGTCCACACGATGAGGATGTCTGATGTTGGCGTTGACCTTGCGGCACTGGCCGAGGTGCGCCCAGCTTGCGTCATGTGCAGGAAAAAAGAGCGACGAGCTGGTCGTGCTAATGCATACTTAAAAAACAAAAAACCAAGGGCGTAATTAGACAGGGACATTGAAAGGGAACAACATCTGTGCTTGTGTTGTTCCCTTTCTCTGTCCTTGTTGAAGTTCGCGCTTTGGTTTTCAAGTATGACATATTATTTGTGGTCGCGTAGGGTGACAGGAGAGGTATATACTTGGAGGGTGATGACATCTGGGTGTTCAGCGTGATATAGATGCAGGGAGGGAGATACGTTTGCTTTGAAAGCAACGGCAGTTCCATTGCCATATATGATTAAGCGACGCTGTATGGCTTGCAGGTTATTTCTCATCGGGCCGGTGGGTGCCATGAGTTGGTGCAATTTGCGCGTCTCGTTGAGAGTGAATTGGGCGGGGGTTCGCTGCCGACGAGGGATTCCCGAAGCGTGTTGAGTAAGGTTCATGAGCGCCGCATACACAGCAGTCATTTGTCGTTCGATTGCCGGGGTCGGTGTGCAGCGAGTGCTACTTTTATTCCGAGGAAGGCGATGGCGATCGATGAGGACGGTTGTCTCCTCGGGCAATTGATCGGTTGCGAGAGCGTCGATTTTTCTTGTTAGGAGTTTAATTTGAGATTCGATTAGGATTAGGCGTTCACGAGTTTCGCGTTCAAGCTTGCCGACTCGTCCTGTCAACAAAGAAGAGTTTTTTGTTGAAAGCGACCGTTTGCTTAGGCGAGTGTCAACTCAAATGGAGAAGTCGGGGCAGCTAGAGGGAGAAGCTTTGGCTGGAGTCGGTAGCACGGCAGGTCGGTAGGTTGAGCAGTGAGAAGACCCCGTAACTTGCGACCAGTTTACCTGGGTGACGTGGTGGGAAGGCAAGCCTTGGCGGGTAGTGGGTCGGCTGCCTATGTGGAGGGGTTGGCTGGGCGCTTAAGTTTTCATCAGGCTGGGCTGGAGGGGAATAGAAAAGAAATTGCGGAAAATGGCGAACCCTCTAACAACCCCCTGCACTTCCGCAATAATGCAGATTTCGCGGGAGTTCCACCTGTAATCGTTAAAATAGCGTAAATGGACAATTTTTGCGGAACAGAATTTTGAAAGACTAAAAAAATAAGAAAAATATGAAAAAATGCGGAAACTGACGAAATGTAACGCCCTGCATTTCGACAAAAATGCAGATATCGCGGAAGTTCCATCGGTATTCGTTAGAATAGCGTCAATGAAGATAATTTGCTGAACAGAATTTTGAAAATCGAAAACAAAAATTTGTCTGCAAGGAACTCACACTCAAGACAAGCGGTATTAGAATGCTAGGCATTAGCAGAAAATTCTTTGAATTTCTGCTGATTTTTTTTTCTTTCGCGTACATAGGTATCCATGCCAAATAGAGGCCACTCGTACCGGGAGTTGCTATTCCTTTGGAATAACTCTGTCGTTGTAGTCTTGGAGGTATTTTCCTCCGTATTTCGGGCTTGCTGTGCGTACGGGGGTGAAATTCAGTTGCGTCTCTTGAAAATTACAATTTCGAGTGCGCTTTTACTTTCAGAAATGTTGATTGAGAGGAGTACGACTACTGTAGACTTAACTGGACAGTGAGGAAGAGGAAAACTGTGGCCTAAACTTGCTTCTCCAGTTGGCTCTAAGGTTCGTCACCGCCTCCGGTAACTTAAGTGCTGAAACCACGTGGCAACTCAGGAAGTCATTCACAGCAGTCTTTGAGACACAA
Organism: Haemaphysalis longicornis; assembly: GCF_048455015.1. Classification (NCBI taxonomy): domain Eukaryota; kingdom Metazoa; phylum Arthropoda; class Arachnida; order Ixodida; family Ixodidae; genus Haemaphysalis; species Haemaphysalis longicornis. The sequence goes on from NW_027526295.1 coordinate 166,290,689, forward strand.
TTTCCTGTTTCCCGGCTCCAGGGCGATGTCAAAAATGATATCCTTGGTCTTAAAATTCAAACGCTTGCTCATTGAGATGTTGATTCATGGTCTCCGCTCATTAGAGTTAGCGTAGCTCGTTAGTGTGCTCTCGTCCAAGCTTTGTGTCATTACCGGGTGGCCATGTTGGTGAGATGATACGTGTTTGATACCGGCTTGCGAACCGTTCTTTTTATTAAAGGCACCCTGCAAAACTTTCGACAAGCGCTTTCACTCTTTCCTTCGGGTCTGGAACCACTGCGAAAGCTATAGAGTTATCGCCAGCACGAAGCGGCACTGCGTGATTTGCTCGTCGCACCAGATACGCCTTCCATTTCTGCTTTGTTTTTGTGGCTTTCTTTTTTTAAGTTTCCATCGAAAAGCGTTCATTGCTGCGACTGAAGGAAAACCAGTTAACAGCCGCTACAAGGCCTAAGTGACTTAATTTGAGCCGTCGAAGAACGTCAACACCGGGAAAGAGAAAAAAATCTTTTGAGCGAGTTTACAAGTTATCTGGTGGGCATAGAGCAGTAATTTTTGGCTGAGGTACTTTGCGACCCCCCAATCTAAGTACTGGGGTGTTGAGTGACTACGTTCTGCAAGCATGTAAGATTTCAAAAAAAGTTGAAAGAAGTGTTGCAGGGTCCCCACTTTAAAGGCACAACACGGGAAAATAAACGGGCCCTCAAGTTAACGTACCGCCATTGCAGAAAAAAGACAATTAGGCCTTTTCAGCAAAAAGTATGTTTGGCTTATTACCGATGTTTGTTTATTTTCAATTGACCGTAAACCAGCCATAGCTTTGCTGGAGCGGATGTAGTTCCCCAGTTTATTTTCTGTTATTCCGGGTAGGAGCGGAACATGCAAAAAGAATTGAGAAAAGAAGTCTTACCTCCGTGTATCGGTTGATGCTCACTTCGGACTTGTTGCAGGGATACTCCGTCGCAAACACGTTAGTTCCGAAATGGGCGCTGCTTACCGCATTGAAGACGGTGACGTTGACAAGGAACTCCCCAGCACTGCGGAAAGTGAATTTTGAGGAAAAAAAGTCGAAAAAGAATTGCACGAATGCCTTCAAAAAGGTCGCGAAAAAAAAAAAAAAACACGGATACATGTACCGACTTTTGCTGAAAATTGTTTTTTTTTTCCCAAGCCCATCGTATGAACGTTAACGGGGTCACCAGAAAACGAGGCGTTGACATCGTAACCGAATTTGATAGGCCTCTGTGTCATACTAAACGACAGTACAGTAGAATCTCGATAAACGGAAATCGCTTAAACGGAATTGCCGCTTAAACGGAACAGTTGCCTGGAATTTCGTTGGTTTTGTATTCAAATAACGTAAAAAAACTCTCGGTAATCGGAACTAAAATTTCCGCATCACCGTGTAAACGGAACCGGAAATGGAACTTCTTGTGAAATCCACTGGCATGAGAATCAGCTTTTTACGGTTCCGGCTGTTTCGTTCTTGTTTTTTTTTTTTCTTCCTCCATGCTTTTTTAGCCTTGTTGGCCTCGTAAGCCTCGTCTCGTAAGTGGTTAGCCGTGTTAGCGCAACGAATGCAACATCGCAGTTCTTGTTCCAGTCGTTCGGTCTCGATTATAGACGCCGAGGCTACAGGGCTCACCTCCTGTCGCCTCGTTCGTGCCATCTTTGTGCTATTCGTCCATCATTACCACGTCGCCGTCTTCTAAATTCGGTGGCTCGTAAGCACTCGCGAAGTTGAGGCCTCTAGCCTCCGTGAAGATGCAGTTGCAAGGACTCAAACAAAAATAATTGACGCATTTTGTAGTGCACAGCGACTCATTGTTGCCAAATCAACTTTGTGAATGCTGCGCCTACGCTTCTTGTGATTTTCTTGCTTACTGAAAACTACCAGCTACAGTCACTTTCTAGTGGTTAGAGTTCCATGAAATGCCCTTAGAAGTGTGTACGCACATAAATTTGCACCTGAGAACATCTCTCTCAGTAAACGGAACTCCTGTTAAACGGAACTAATTTTTTCCGGTCCCTTGAAGTTCCGTTTATCGAGAGTCTACTGTACTACCAACCGCTGAAATCGCCTCGAGGGCCCATCGGGAAATTGTATGCGCGCCATGACTGTTGCGCAGAACGATAACCGCGAGAACAATCCTCCATGTGCCTCGGAAATAAGGCACGGCATCCGCACCTGTGGTATGTGTGCCACACGTGGGGCCCATCGGTGACCGTGGCCGGGTAGCTTCCGTCCCCGAAATGCCACCGGAAGGTGAGGTTGCTGCCTTGCGAGTAGACGACCCGCAGCTGAGACGGCCGAGCCACGAGCACCGGCCCCACGTTGACAATGGCGGTCGCGTTGACCACCCGCTGAACCATGCGAAGCGTCAGCACTCCGGACGCCACAGAGCTCACCAGGTTCTGACAGGTCACCCCGACCGTGTAGCTGCGCAGGGAGCAGCAGGAGACCCGGGACGTCTTCGAGCTTGGCCCTACTATACGCGTCCCCTCAATCCCGCACATATTTGCGCAACACATGCTGTTAGTGAAGATCGCGTCAAAATTTGAGCTTCACGCACGTAAGCGCGCGAAAAGTTGACATTGGGAAAGTAAACGAAAAAATGAACGCCAGAATTAGAGCGCGAATCCACGTAACACTGCTTTCAAAGAGCAATCATATATAGCGGCACTGTGGGCCTCCACGGAGTGTGCAGTGGGGCGCGATCCGTCACGGCGGCGTGCGGAACGCATGCGATCGGCTCCCGTAGCGGGAAATGCGACACGCGGTGCATACATTAGAACTTAGCGTAGCGGCATGCGTACGCAACGATCGCGGCGGCAGGTACTGGGTCCCGTCTGACGGAAAATCGTTACCGTTCAACAGCCGCTACATGGCCTTAGTGACGTGATTCGAGCCTTCGAAGATCGTCAAGACAGGGAAAGAGAGAAAAATCTTTTGAGCGAGTTCACTAGTTATCTGATGGGTATAGAGCAGTAATTTTTGGCTGAGGTGCTTTGCGGCCCCGTAATCTCATTACTGGGTGTGTTGGGGGACTACGTTCTGCAAGCATTTAAAATTTCAAAAAAAGTTGTGAAGCGTGTTGCAGGGTCCCTTTAAGGCGATGATGATGATTTCATTGGGTCGATCCAAGGTCGCGTCAACGCCACGTGAGAAATTTCTCAATACAGTAGACGCTGTAAAAGCCCCCATGCCTTTGAGAAATTAATTTTCGTTTTTCGCTTCCCGAGGTAACGGGAAGCTCACACAAACCAAAAGTACACGCCGGGAGCAGTCGGTTGCCAGTATGCAGTGAAAAGGACAATAAATAATGCAAGTTCACTTAAAAACAACGTATACAGCGATCCTCCACGCGAGGTTGTTTCGTGCTCGACCGCCGTTCCTGATTCTTGGAGTTTTTCCCTTTTCCTGTATTCCTATCGCGTAGCCCCTCGTCGAAACTTCTTGATCCTGGTCCATCTATTCCGGAGATTGTTTCCTTCGTTCGACAAAGCCGACGGGAAAAAAATAAATAAACAAGTGGAATGGCGAAGGATGAAACACCGAAGTGCATTTAAATTTTGATGGGAGGTCCGGTGTAGAACGTATGTTGGCATGCAGGATTCGGCTGTTCTAAGCCGCTTCCCCTCTTTGCCTGCGTTCTTTTTTAATCGGTTTTTATTATTCGTATTTTTAGTTATCGATACGGGAAGCCTTGTTCAGGCTTAGGCTTTTATTGTTTTTTTTTTTGCCTGAAGATTTTCTGTTTACTCGCAGAAAGGAGAGCCCGTTTTTCGTGTAATATCGTCGTATTTCATGTTCTTTCTTGCATTCTGTTTGTTTTACATCAGTGGGTTGTTTCCTTTGTTTATTCTTAAGCATGGTGCATTATTCAAAGTTGATTGAAATGGCCGCGCCGCGCCGCGCTGCAAGCTGGGAGTTTTAAGAGGCTTACCCTCCACAGGAGTTGTTTACAACATTTATCCTTGTCATACCGGGTCAGAGCGAAATAAAATGCGTGCACACCTGTCCCTATGACCTTAGCAGGGTGGATAATTTTTGGCAGAAAATGAGTTATTGAATAACTATCATTTGATCTTTTGAGAAACGCCATAAAGCCGATACATTTAAAACCCAATGGCGGTTCGTAGTTAAAAAAAAATGGCTTTAGCCTAATTTGTACGGCTTTACTCTCTCAAAGCTGTTTTTAGATGCGAAGTATCTCTTGCTCTCGGCTCTGTCGTCCGTCGTCCGTCCATCCGCACCTCTCCCCCTACACTATAAAAAGAAATAATAGTTGGCGGCGCCCGGTTTCGATCCCACGACTGTGGCCGAAACGGGAGGTACGTGGCGCTCTTCCCACTGCGCTACAAAACCGAGACAGGAGCAAGTGCTACGAATACGCCTTATGTCCTTGACTCATTCAAACTACGTCAAGAAGCTACTGATACAACGAAGGCACGCGAAGCTGACCGTCAACGGAAACGACGAACTGAAAACTTTAGAGGAGGATGTTGAATTTCGCGTGGGAAAGTTGGGGCGGGAAGCGCCACGCGCCTTGCTGCTCAACCAGAGAAGAGGACGAAGAGGGCGGGCAGCGGGGTAGGAGCGTGAGCACGCAATAAAGAAAGGCGAGAACCAGGAGGTGTCCGATCAGGTAACGCGGGTGTCGGTCTCTTCGCTGTCTCTACATTTCTCTACATTTCTGCACATTTCTCTGTCTCTACATGGGGGTTTCATACTACGTTCCCATTCGTGCTCCGATAAATGAAACAACATAACGGCAACACAATGGAACCTACACGGAGCCCCTATGATGCTTCGCATCCTCCTCATGGTTCCCCACGGGAAAATGGTGTAATTTTTTTTTTGGAGAGAGTTTAATTACGAAATATTAATGATCTAATTTCCCCGAATTCTCTGAAAATATTTTCTGGAAAATTAGTTTGTGTGTTAACTAAAATGCTAGTTTTAGGGAAGGTGTGACGCAGAAGGCCGCGGTAGTTATTATGATGGATAAAGCGTGAAGTGCCCCATTCTGCTAAAAATCGACGTCTTCGTCTTCGTTGTTGTTGTGGTTGCCCGGTCAAAAAAATGGCGACCGCTATAAACAGTAACTGAATAAAAACACATGTGAGATTCCATGGGATTTGATCGTGGGTCCCCACAGTAGCAGCCCCGTGCTCCATTACTGCGCACGTTGCAAGGGGGATGACAAAGTTGGTTGTAATTGCTGTTGTTCCTTTCTTCAGTGCACATACCCACTTGGGTACAGGCTAAGAATCGAAGCCTTAAGGGGTAACAATCGGAAATGTCAAGGCGCACATTGTAGTCGGAAATCCCAGAAACCTCTTCTGCAGTAATGTAAATTTCGATCCAGGCGTGCGTTAGAGCTACACTTAAAGGGGGGGGAAGTGCACGGAACTCCCTTTCCTCTCTCCAACATCAACAAGACCATGCTCGTGCACTAGATCAGCCAGGGTGGCTACGCTACGCTCAAAATGCCTATGATTTGGCAACAGAACACCTACCAAACCTCTAGAGAGTCCTCGGATTTAGCACTGTCCAGCTCGGACCTTTCGACACAGCGTGAGCTGCTAGAGAGAGCCCAGTTGGGAGCCTTTGCTACTGGAGTACTGGAAATAGGACTTCACCCATAACTCTTTCTACATCCCTTTGTCTCTATTTTCAAATAAAGCTTACTCTCTCTCTCTCTCTCTCTCTCTCTCTCTCTCTCTCTCTCTCTCTCTCTCTCTCTCTCTCTCTCTCTCTCTCTCTCTCTCTCTCTCTCTCATAATGCACGCCAGGCCTAGAACGATCCTGCACACTACATACACAGTTAAAATCCCCCATGAGGAGGATTTTTCTTTGCGTGCGTATAGAAGCGGCTAATGTAGGTGATGTGATGTATCAAGGCATTCAACCGTACGCCCTGTCCGCGTCAAATCATTTGTTGCAACGTGAGAAATACGAGGACGTGTTTTCTTGGTACTCTACTTTCGCAAATAACGGCGTTGGTTGTATCGTGTACCCGTCGAGGAGCTCGAGCGCTGCCGCACGGAATGGTGCCGGGTGTATATATGCCGGAACTCTCGGAATCAGGGAGAGGCGGATTGTGCGCGATTAATCAACTCAATGAGCGCAGTTGGCGCGCGTTCTCCTGTGCGCTGTCCATGGGCTGTAGACGCACGCGTCTTGTATATTATACGAAACTATTTATTTGCTTCCTGTAATGCACGAAAGGAAAAAGAAAATTGCGCCCTCCTCCCCGCGAGGGGAACCCTGTGTAGATGCGACGCATCGTGGGGTTCACTTGGTGTTTCCGTTGGATTGATTCTGAAATCGCGTGAAACGTGTCGGGAACGCGTATGATTATTATGTTTTATGATTATTATTATGTTTTATTGGCCAATCTTGGTCAATCTCTCTAAGTGGTATGCTTGGGGCTTCGCTGTCGCAACGACCTTTACTCCATCATTGTTGCTGTAAGTGGGAGCTTCTTTTCTTTTATTGCAATTGTTAATCATTGCCCCATCCGGCGTTGTATCAGTAGCATCTTGACGTAGTTTGAATGAGTCAAGGATATAAGGCGCGTTCGTAGCATTTGATTCTGTCTCGGTTTTGTGGCGCAGTGGGAAGAGCACCATGTACCTCGCGTTCTGCCCACAGGGTCGTGGGATCGAAACCGGTTGCCGCTAACTGTTATTTTTTTATAGTTTAGGGGGAGTTGCGGACAACGCCGTATGGAGGGACAAGGCGAGTGAATGAGATGCAGTCGCATCTAAAACATCATGACGTGCGGAACGCTATATATCGGTGTAAGATAAGGAGCAAAACGAAATACAGTAGAACCTCGTTCGTACGTTTTTTTTTAAAAACGCGAGGGAGAAATGTACTATCCAGGAAGACGTACTGTCCGGTTAGAAACGTACTACGGGGAATTTTTAGTGTCCACAATTGAGTCGACTAACCGGGAAATCGTATGAACCGAGAACGTATCAACGGGGTTCTACTGTACATCGTCTTGTGTGTGCGGGCGTGCGCACGTGTGTGTGTGTGGTGGTTGGGGGGGGGGGTGGAGGGGGCGGTAGCAGTGCATGGTAGCACGCTTTAAGTCGCTTCGGTGGTTTCAACTGCATAATAGTTACAGCCACATTTATGAATAATGTTCGTGCTGGTGCCCTTCTGTGGCACTGATTCCCCAGAGGGTTGATAATCGCACCCACGCCACAACAGCGGTATTGTTCCCCAAGCCATCAGGAATCATCTTCGCTCCTAGACGCGCTTGGGCAGTAGTGCTCCGTGTGTCATGCATCCACGTTGTACGCGAGGCGCGCGAAGAGGGCGGGGACGATCGGCGCCCGTGCAGGCCGGCGCGGGGCTGACCGGCGGTACGTGATCGATGCGCTAAGCAAGACGTTCTCGGCTCAGGCATGGTGATGGATGACCCTCGCACAACAGGCACCGCCAGGGAGGACATTCGCGGCTGCGATCGCCCTCGCCGCGGGCGCCGCGAACGGGGAGGAACGGAGCGCTCCCTTGTGAACGAGCTTGGCCCGGCCAATGCCGCAGGGAGAGCGGAACACCCTGTAGCGCTTCGTCGGCTACCTAGTCGACAAAGGCAGAACGGACTTACTGCGTTTACGACGTGGATGTGGGAAAGAAATTGAACAAATACGCCCCAGGCCAAAAGCAGCTGTCGCTTGCGAGAGCACGCGTAGTGGGAAGTCCGCAACTCTTGCTGAGGGATGCTATTCGCTACGGAGGGGGAGTGCAGGGCGGGGAAGAAAACTCCACTTTACCGAAGTCTTCCCACACGCGCCGCACTGACTGGTAGGCAATGTGCCAATAACAGAATTAACAGTTCGGAGTTCTTTTTAAGTTGTTATCAATGTGGAGCTATCCTAGCTAAGGGTACGGTGATAGTACGACTTTTGAGTGCAAGGGGCAATGCCGGAAACGAATGTATGGAGGGGGAAACACGGCGCTGAGAATGAACAACTGGCGCAATTTCCGATTTTCTTTTCGTTTTAGTTGCGGGAAGATTGAACACTCATCATTGGCTTCCTGTTAGTTCATTACTTAGTCGTTGCGATGGTACTACATTTGTTAGGAGTACTAGCTACCCCTTCCTGGGTACTACTACCACTTCCTGCGCCGATCACCGAGCTCGTATTTGTCTACTGCCGCGGTAAGAAATCCCGAGTGATAAGCAGCCACGCTTGCGCTGCTGAGCACGAAGTCACGGGTTCGTTTCCCGGCCGCGGCGGCCGCTTTTCTGGTGGATGCGAAAAGCTAAAACGCCCGTGTGTACGAGATTTCGGCGCACGTTAAAGATCCCCAGGTGGTCGAAATTAATCCGGAGCCCTCCACTACGGCGCGCCTCATCGCCTGCGTTGCGTCGGCGCGTTAAACCCCACAATCAATCGATAAGCAGCCACGCGAAGACTTTGTATGCAATAATGTGTGCGCCTGCAGCCAGAAGCAGACTTTGAAATCTCAAGGAAAACACAGTGAAGTGGAACCGATACAGACTCTGTGCGTCTCCCTTTGACCAAGTGTAGTGACAGTAAGAGGCTGTGTTAAGTTGCTAGGAACTGGGACTCAGGCCAACTGCTGCCGATGGCCTGGTGCGGTGAAATTGAGAATGATCGGGACAAAGTTCACTTCCTTCCGAACGGGGGGAGAGGAGACAGACGTCGTTAAGTGGAGGAAAACCGAAGTTTTTTCGGGCGGCAGTTTCTCCGAGGCAGTGCTTAGGGGAGTGCTACTAAGGGAACGAGTCTGCAGATATGTTTCGGGGAAGAAAGTTATGGGTGCGTCAAGGGAGCACTTCGCACACCGGAGCTCGGACGTTCGTGATGGCTTTTCAGCGGCCCTCCGATGGCCCACCGTCGCTCAGGACGGCCGGCGAGCGTCTTCTCTGAGGCTTGATTTAGTCCTCTGGGACCTCGAGTGAAGTAACGTCGTTAATGTTCCGTTTCACTCTTCGTGGGCTAGAGGGGGGTAGGGGGGCCGCTGAGGGCATGGGGGACATTAAACACGGAGAGGATACGTTCACACACCCGTTATCAGGATGTGGGGAGGTTATGGCTGTTAGCAGCAAAAGTGATGCCCGAAGCGTCCCTGTTCTATTGAATTTTTGCAATACTGCTGTTAGGGGCAAGGAGGAATCAATGTTTATTGCTCCCAGAGACTAGATATTCTCTTTTGCGTAATTATGACGCAAGAAATTTAATGCGATATTATTCGTAAGGGAAGCGAATTTAAGCAGACGTAAACGTCCGTTGGCCGATGCTCCTATATGTAACCTAGATAGTGATCTATCGGAACAGGATGTGAAGGATGCAGAAGGACAAAATAAAAAAAAAGATGCCGCAATCCCCGTCTGTAGTCCCGGTCACCGCAATAAAGGCCCCAGGGGCAAGAAGGGTAAATTCTGTCCTCGCCGAGACTGAATGATCGCATGGACTTAGCACCGACAAAGCCCACGTCAAACATCGGCTGGCTTTTTGCTGGCGTTCCCATTGCCGTGACAACCAAGTAGACGGGAAGTCATAGTTAGGCTCCCACTGACTTGACCCGGGGCGGAGTACATATTACAAGAGTGCGCCGCATAGTCAGGGCAGCCGTGGCAAGGCTCGTCGTCGCAGACCCAGGAGTGGCGCGGTAGGTACGCAACCTGTGGCTTTACTCGGAGCTTTGAACGCTTGGTATCGACCCGTGCGTCCGCTTCCCGAATTCCCGGGCTATCCGACGGGCCGTTTGGCTCGGGCACGAACGGCCTGCGGGAGGAGGTTCCCTTCGAGTCGGCCCTGCCGTTCGTGCGCCCTTCTCGGCGCGTACCCGCAAGTCCCCGACAGCAGCTCCCAGCGGGCAAAGATCGAGGCTTGTGTGTATAACGAGCCATCGACCGGGCAGATATACCGTAGGTCGGAGGAGCTTGGCCTCTAGGCCTCAGCGAGGCTCGTTTGCCGCCCATCGCGTGGCCGGCGTTTGGGGCCGATCAGTGTGGTGCGGTCCTTATTGGACTTTGCTGAGTCAACAGCGCCCGCCACCCTCTCCTTCACTTCTTCGTCCCCCCTCTTGCGTCAACAGCGCTCCTGCAGCCACGTGGCAGGGAAGGAACTGGCTGCTCTTATGAGCACGCCCCGCTTATCCGAGGTATATGGATCGCCAGGCTCGCGTGCACGTGTGTGCCCATGGTTTGTTATAGAAGGCCATCGGTATCAAATGGCCCACGAAGGTACAATATTGGCGTGACGGAGCGGCTCGCTGCCTGTATTATAGGCACAACCAGGGACAAACGAAGCGCTAACGCGGAGATATGAACCCGTACGCACTAAATTGAAGATTGTGGTTTGTGGAAGGCAAATATTTGCGCGGTTCGGGTGTGTCCAGAACGTCGTATTACCACCCTGTATTATTATGACCGAGCCATAGGATAATTAGGATTGCACGAGAGGAAATCACGTAAGCGGTAATTTGTCTAATTTGAGCAGTAGAAATGTGAGCTGTGTCGTATAACCACAAGTGGTGCGAAGATGTTTCGACAGACTCTACGGCACCGGCTTTCAGAAAACTTGCGAGCCTTCTAATTTGCAGGTGGAGCTCTCATCGTAGGTCCCGGGCCTGTCATTTGCCCATCAGCATAGTCCTTGAAGGATGGCGGAGAAATTGTACTTGAAAAACTGACAAACCTGTATACGCAATGCCTAATCACCGCAAGTCCACCGGAATCTTGGAAGAACGCGAACATCATTCTAATCCATAAGAAAGGTGACATGAAGGAATTGAAAAATTACAGGCCGATCAGCTTACTGTCAGTCGTCGACAAGGTACTTACCAAGGTAATCGCTAACAGAATTTCTGCAACCTTAGATTTCAGTCAACCTAAAGAACAAGCAGGGTTCCGTAAAGGTTATTCAAGAATGGCCCATATTCACACGATCAATCAGCTGATAGAGAAGAGCGTGGAGTACACTGAACCCCTATATATAGCCTTCATAGATTATGAGAAAGCATTTGACTCGGTCGAAACCCTAGCAATCATTCAGGCATTACGGAACCAGGGGGTAGATGAGCATTATGTAAGAATACTAGAGGATATCTACAATGGGTCCACAGCTACCATCATCCTCCATTAGGAGAGCAGTAAAATACTTAGGAAGGGCATCAGACAAGGAGATACAATCTCTCCAATGTTATTCACAGAATGTTTACAAGAAGTATTCAAAACGTTGGATTGGGAACAGGTGGGAGTAAGGGTTAATGGAGAATACCTCAGTAACCTCAGATTTGCTGATGACGTTGCCTTGCTAAGTAGCTCTGGGGACGAATTGCAAAGCATGCTTTCCGCACTGGACGAACAGAGTAGAACCGTGGGCCTGAAAATTAATATGCAGAAAACTAAAGTTATGATCAATAACCTCGGGGCAGCACAGCGGTTTGGAATAGGGGGCGAGGTAGTGGAAGTGGTAAGCGAATATATCTACTTAGGCCAAGTTGTGACCCCAGATCGCAACCATGAGGCAAAGATAATTAGAAGGATCAGAATGGGGTGGGGTGCATATGGCAGACACTCTCAGATAATGAATAACAGCCTACCATTGTCGCTGAAGAAGAAAGTGTATGACAGCTGCATCTTACCGGTACTCACCTACGGGGCAGAAACTTGGAGGCTCACTGAGAAGGTTCAACTTAAATTGAGAACGATTTAGCGGGAAATGGAGCGGGAAATCATAGGTGTAACATTAAGGGACAAGAAGATAGCGGAGTGGGTCAGGGAACAAACCCGTGTTAAAGACATATTAGTAGAGATTAACAAGAAGAAATGGACGTGGGCAGGGCATGTAATGCGAAGGAAAGATAACCGTTCGTCGTTAAGAGTAACAGAGTGGATCCCTAGAGAAGGCAAGAGTTGCAGGGGGCGGCAGAAAGTTAGATTAGCAGATTAGATCAAGAAGTTTGCGGGGATAAATTGGTCACAGTTGGCACAAGACCGGGGTAATTGGAGAATACTGGGAGAGGCCTTTGCCCTGCAGTGGGCGTATATAGGCTGGTGAAGATGATGATGGTGATGATAGTTCTCGAACTGGCAAGTTTTTCTTAATGTGCAGATCTTCGCATGCCCTGGCAGATTTGTCCAGGCTTTTTAAATACGTACCCGTACGTTTGTAGATGTGATACAGTGACCACCTTGTCTACAAATGAAAATAATACAAAAGCCATACCAAAATGTCCTGTGCATGCACAAACGTCGGAGAAGCGGTCCCTACATGTCAAGGGTTTTATATCAAAAGGAACGTTGAGCAACGCCTAAGGGAAAAATTACACGCACGTTACCAGTGAGGGAAGATTTCTTAATTAGGAATGTGCATATCGTTCATTTCAACCACCTCATTGAGGTTGAGAAATTTTCCAGAATCATGGCGCACATATCCAAGACCAGAAGGAATAGCGCTGATAGTAAAGCGCGAAACGCGGTCCATTTTGTCGTTTGCAATCGCCGCCTCTTCAGGAACGGCGCTGGAGTTGCCTGCGGCAGTAGTCGTGCATTCGGTTGGGAAATAGTGCCATAACTCTCGTACAAATCCGGCCAGTGCTCTGAAATCTATCATAATTATATAATGGCCTGCCGCCAGACGTGTTGCGTAATAATTGGGAAATATAATGAAGATTACATAGTTGGAGATGCGTTTATTCTCAGCCCAAACAATCACGATTCGTTTGTTTTTAATGAATGATGGGAACGCCGGGACAATCTGGTTATGCTAATGCATAGCAGTATTACACAGGACGCTCGCATGAAGAAACTACCGCTATAGTCGTGCCACACTTTATTTGAAACGATGCAGGGTAACAATACTTCACTACGGGCGCGCTAAACCCCATTGAGCCAACATACATATTTCCGTGCATTGAGTAATCTTTTGAGAGGCCTGTTCTGTGTTTTCATCTCGGGCATTTATTGTGCGGACCCATATCATTCATGTTCGTTATTATAATCGCGCTGCTATTGTTGATGACGGGAATTTTGTTGCTTTGGTGATGAGAGGGCTAACGCATTTAGTCCGAGAGACAATACGGGAAGTATGTGCGAGGGTTTTCGCAAACTCTTGAGTACGGCCATGGCCTCCACGATCCCGCCGTCAGCCGATCGCGGAGGCCACGGTACGGCAAATGATGTATGAAAATTCAAGCCTGACAACCTGTCGGCGTGGCCAGGGGAAGCGATTAAAACTCAGCAGCTTCATAGCCTCCGCCTAAGCGCTCACTGACCAAGGTCGATTCGAGGTCGCGGCGGCCATCTTTTGGGCAAAAAATTAGACCTGCTTCGTCATGCCACCAAAGTCCCGGAAGTGCAGACGACGTTAATCATGGCTAATCAGTGTGAGAAGTTTTCAGTTTTGCGGCGTTGCGCTAAGTCCATGGGTCCGTCACCGCTAAACCACCTCTTCACTCCCACTCGGAGTGGAAGGACTCGATGCGGGCGCCTAACCCGAACGACGGTGCCTTAACCCGGACGCCACGTGCGCGTGACCTGTTGGCGACTCTCGGCAGCCTTGCTTTCCCTTCATTCCCCCCTTTCTTTTTAAGGGGGTGGCTTAGGGGCCACGTCCACGGTGCCGCTCTTCTAAATCCCGCGACTGCGTCCTTTTCTTTTTTTAATACCAAGCATTTATTACTTCTTCATCCCAGTTTCAGTAGTCTGGCTTTCTGACCTGCACGGGAAGGCAAGGAATTATGAAATTTTCGGAAGTGGGCTAACTGGTGTTGAGAGTGCTTGACTCAAGGTGGCAAAGTTTACTCAAGTATAAGACGAAATGCCTGCAACGCATTGTGCATGATTCAGCGCAGCAGGCAAATGAAGAAGCGATGCGCTCTTCCTCTCATGTTCTATCCCGGCGTATTTTTCCCACCTCGATTCAAAGAATAAGCTCGACAAGTTGTCTTCCCATCGAAATGCTCCCCGACGATAAAGAGTTCGTCACGCTGAAACAAGAAGACTCTATAAAATCTCCGTTCTTGCGCAACTGAAGGACACGAGAGCAAAAATTTGAACTTAGTCCGCCAAACTTGGTTATTGCGGAAGGCGACCTAAACGCAGTTTTAACGAATCAATTCGGGCCAACCACAGTGCGTGTTCTATGCCTGCGCAATGTCATCCCCCAGCCGCACAACCCGCAACATTGCCTCATCACAGCGTGTAGCCTCATCGTTCCGTAGCCATCTGAAGCCAAGCCTTGCCTGATTCCTATGCCGTCAATCACGAGAAAAGAAAATTAAACAGGGGGCTAGAGAATTTGAGGAAACCTACACTCGCGGGAGGAGGTGAAATGAGAGACGCACCCCCCTTTTTTTCGTACATAGAAATGGAGAACACGCGCTGGAGACGACGAGTAAGACGTGGAGGAAAGACGCATGGAGACGGCGACGCGTGGGCCTCAGCCTTCTTGCAAGCAGTAGCGCGGCGTTGGTTGCGCAAACGCCGCGGCGGCGGCGGCGGGGCCGTTATTTGGCAATCAATTACCGGGCGTCATTTCCCCTGGCAGGAGCTCTACTGCCTGGCGCATCGATCACGTCCCAAAGCCTCCTCTGCCGAGAAGAATCTCCGGATCCCTCCTTCTCCTCCTCTTCCAGTTCCTCCATCTTTCCTTTCGGCCAAAGCGCTCAGCAGCATTCGCGGCCGACGCTCGTCGTGCGCTGCCGAGGCCTGGTTGGCGCGGTTCGGCGGGAAGCGCAATGCGGAGGCCTACTGTCGAGTCCCTTGAGACGTTGACCTAAACAGTGTCACCGCCTGGCTAACGCTAGGCGGCGCAGTACTTGGCGCTCTTGTCTCGACGCTCACCTTCGTTGGCTTCTTCTTTCGCTTGGTTACAGGCAATGTTGTTTTGTGTTGATTTTACAGTTTTGTTCAGCGATCACCCTTATTGGTTCTACATAGATCCGCAGGCCTCGGGAACAGCAAATTGTTTACCGTGCGGACAGGATTTTTTGTTGTTGTTGTTGCAAACTGTATGTGTAGACGGACCAGGAGCATTGGCGAGATGCTTAAATTTGGACAAGGAGGCGAACTTACCACAAAGGTTTTCTTCTTTTTTTTTTTTTTTTTTTGCTTGGCGGAATTAAAGTACGACTGGCAGGCTGGGGAGTTTATATGGTTCGTATCCACAGGTTGAAAGGTTGCGGGGTTGAAAAAAATACGGAGAAAAAACGGCGTGTTTGCCTATACTGAGCTTTTTTTTTTTTTTTTATCCTGGGGTTGTATTAATCGTAAAGCATGCAAAGTGACTGTTGATGCTGCCT
Organism: Haemaphysalis longicornis; assembly: GCF_048455015.1. NCBI lineage: Eukaryota > Metazoa > Arthropoda > Arachnida > Ixodida > Ixodidae > Haemaphysalis > Haemaphysalis longicornis. Next base: position 166,305,990 of record NW_027526295.1, read on the forward strand.
GCCTCCCACAGGAAATGGTGGCTCCGATTTTATTTGAAAAAAGAAAACGGAGCTTTTTTGTATAGAGTTCATCGTAAAGCGGAACATCACACCTGCACACCGTCATTCCGCTGCGACGCAGCTGGCCACAAAGTTTACATCACATCTCAGCTTGTTGTTGTCGAAAAAATCATTACTTTGTAAGTGCTTCTCGAAAATCTCTAAAAATGAGTTCGGACCCTCAGCCTTCTCAATGTCCTTCTGGAAAAAATATACAGTGCACACGCGTATACTCTAAACACAGTAAACACTTGCTCTCTTTTTAATCATATTGATGTTTAACGGACCAAACGTATGGGCTGTGCCGAAGTGCAGGGTTGCGGGTTAACTAACTGCATTTTACTAGCGAAAAATAGACGCGGACGAAGAAGAAGTACACAGGACACAGCGAGTGTCCTGTGTACTTCTTCTTCGTCCGCGTCTATTTTTCGTTAGTAAAATGCAGTCAGATAACCAACTAGCCCAACTTTATGCCTTAGCGGGTTAACTAGCGGCTTTTAACAGCCACAATACGCACACACAAAACAACAACAAAAATACACCCCTAAGACGACCTCCTAGTAAAACAAGGAGACGTATACGTTCCCTTTCTGTTGGTTTAAACAGAAATTGAGCCACTTTGCAGCCTTCAGCTTTCTCCTACGTGGAAACCCAGTGTGCTGAAGGCGGCAGCTGAACCTCTTCTGGCGACGTAACTACTGCGAACACCCAGATGTACTGTCGTACCGAAAAGACCGCTGTACTCTCCAGTAACCAAAAGAGAGAGAGAGAGAGAGAGAGAGAGAGAGAGAGAGAGAGAGAGAGAGAGAGAGAGAGTAAAAGGCGCGCTAAACAAACGATTTCTTTACGTAAGAGGCGCCCGGGCGCCCAGAAACGGGCAGAAGAAGGGACGACCGGAAACGAATGTCGCGTGTAAATGTGATAAATGAGCGAAACCGCCGATTATATATTGCTGCTGCGGGGCCGCTGGGTGACCATCTTGTCCAGGGGCATGCCGGGAAGGAAAAGTAAAACAAAAAAAAAAAAAGCAGGAGTGTAAAGCAGGAACAGCAAAGCGCGAGTCGGGGATGAGGGAGCATTATCTCCGTATTCGAACGAAAGTCGATAAGAGGAACACATGGATTGGCCGTCGCCGCCGCCGGCAACGAGCCGTGAACGACGAGATGTGCTAAAGCAGTCTCGGAAAACTGGCTACCGGAGAAAAAGGCTGATATACGGCGTGCAAGCCGTCTTGGCGTATTGCCCGTCGTCGCCGCTGGGGCTTCCTTACTAGTACACCTTGTTGCGAGCCTGGATTCTTGTAAGCCCTGCTCAACGTCTTTGGGAGAAAAAAAAAAAAAATAGAGGAGTCATGCGTGTAACCAGCATCGACTTAGTTGGTTCCACTTGGCTGACTCCCGACGGCGTATAAGGACGATCATCGATCCTTTACGCAAGGTGGCCTGTTAGCTAGCGCGCTGGGTTGCGCAACACGGTGGTAATTGCGTCAGTTCCCATCGTCCCGCTCCTGCGCTGAGCCAGGTGCGAGCGTAATAACGATTTTTTAAAAGCGGTACCTCTTTCTTGGGAAACTGTTACTGAGAAATACACGCTTGTCTGTTGAGTGTCCTCTTTTCTTCTCTCTGATTGCCTATAGGTAAGGATAGAGTAATTGCCTGTTTGCACGCGCTCGTTTCGTCGTTCCCCGCAATTGCATCGCTTTTCATCCCATTTATATGCTGAAGCGAATAAAGGGGATTTTTTTCCCCCTTTCGTCTGCTCAAGCTTATAAAGATCTAAAAGTGGGCTTTGTCGCTTACATATCCGTGAAAGACTTTATGCGATGCCAAGCCTTGCGTTTCGTTTAGGTACGCCCTACGAGCTTTTATCGCGTGAGTGGAACGTTTGGAACACGGCCAGGGACCTAGTACGTCTTGCCGTTGTAGTCCCACGCAACGTAAAAGGATGCATCAATGTTCATAAAGGAAGCGCTCTCAACGGTGCATGTAAATGTGATTGTAGAACGTCATTGCAGGTTTTAGCAGCTCCAAAGCAGCTAAGATCTGCCTAACCCGCTCCGCAGCTCTTTTGAGACCGGTCGAGCGAAGTGTAAATGTTAGCGCGTCTATTGGCCTGCGGCGAGCGCAAAATGAAAAATCTTTCGTTCTTATTCTTTACAGTATGTGTTTAAACTTTCTAAGCCCAATGCAATAAAACCTTACGAGCCCGAATTTATGGTTTGTGTCTCGTATAATTACATATCTCATAAAGTATTAAGCACAATTGAGGAACCCTACAGTGACTCATTTTAGGAATTATAGGCTTGCGCGTCCGCATCACTGCTTCGCGTAAGGGTTGCGTGTTATGCGGAGAAGCTGAGTCTAACTAGAAGGATATAGGTATATGACCGGCAGCTTCCCTGTGCGCGAATTCGTTTGACTTAACGGTCGGTGCCTACCTCGCCACCAATGGAGAAACATATGCTCGAAGGAGGGTTTGTAAGTGGGCTAGTTGGTTCATTGCATGAAGTTGACTAGTCAGCGCCCGTGTTTGTCTCCTCTGCACTCAGTCCCGTCCCTGCGCTGTTCAACTTAATACATATGCTCGTTTCTTGCCAATTTATTCGCTTCGAGAGACTCGTTTCAGTGAAAATTTATGAAGTGTTCTATTATCTTTCTACTACGTGTCGCCCTTGAGAGCCGCAACCTCAATTCGTCCCATTTTTAACATCGATCACTACAAAACTATTTTGGGACGCTCGTAGCTCTTACTGTTCCCTTTGTCGTTTGGGTTACGTTTGCATTGTGAGCCGATCAGCGGAAAAAAAAAGCGGGGGTAACACAAGCGTATTCCACTCGTGCGCAGTTTCCAGTAATTTCATTCGCAGCGAGGAAAATGTGCCATGCACAGACCGCGTGTAAAAAGCTACGTTGGCGCGAAATTCAATCTGGCCGTAGCAGGACGCCTGGCTCGCATCGTCTACGGAGGACTTGCGTCTTTTACTGGTGATGAGCCCGTCTTTCGGTACGTACACCTACGCCAACCTCTCCTCCTTTCCCGGTACTCAATACATTCCCCGGTGCTATTCGCCAAATTGGGCCTGCGTTCGCTCGCCGTCTTCCTCTTTTTTTTTTTTTTTTTTTTTCTGCGCACCCATCAAATCGTTCGACGTAAATAAACTGTTGGCTCGCCAGCAGTTGACTTTTAGCAAAAATATGTTTACGCTCCGGGCGGTTGGTGGCCCCGCGATACACGAAACGAAATGAAAACTTGAAGACAAACGGGGCACGAATCTTTTGCGCGAGGTAGCTTCCAAATACCAGCCTGGGAAACGGAGGACGGGGCACGAAAAAAGAAAAAAAAAAAGCAAACCGCAGAAACGAGAGCGCCGGCATGGAAACGTGGCTAGACGTGAGTCGAAGCGGGGCTGGATAAATGCACCTAGAACAAATATTCAAGGGAGGAGTCGGGAGGCGATAAACAAATATAACGCCGGCGGTGTACTGAAAAGAGAGAAGGATGAGGGAAAGCTCCGGGTTCGTCTATCGGAGCGGCGTACAGTGAAAACAACGTACGTGCAGGCGAGAAGGGACAACGTGAAAAGGAACGGAAAGTCGCAAAAGAAAAAAAGGAACCGAAACTCTACTGCCTACAAAGAAGACAGTTGAGGAACGGGAATTGTAAGGCAAAGAAGCGAGACGCGAAGAACAACACTCTCTTGAAAGACTGACGGCGGAGAAAGATGCGGGAGAGGGAATCGACGAATCGGGTCGTCTTCTTTTTCGAAGTCGGGGCGAATGCTAGGCGGCGGCGCGAAAACAGTGGGCGAAATGAAAATAAATTCGCTCAAGGCTCGCGCCTGAGCTTTCCGCAGTCCCGAACACCACCGGCCCTGAACCGCGCATAATCCGTGGCATCAGCTCGGAACAGCACGGGCTTTTGGGGGTAGGGAAATAGGGAGGATATTATGCTGTTTTTACGTGCCCTATCGCGCCGGTGGTTTTCTCGAGGGCGAAGAAAGCGCGGCCTGTTCGACCGGCGCTCTACCTCGAGCTATTTTCGAATCGTCGATCGGTGGGGCGGAGGAGCTTCTCTATTTTCCTTTCGCTTTTGTCTTTGCATTCGTTTCGCCTCACTTTCGACGCATGTAGAGACGTGCGGAGCTGGTGATTCTGTTGCTTCCGCATCGTCGTTCACAGCCCCGCCATTGGCCTTTCCGCGTGCTAGGCGCTGCCTCCGTGTTTTATTGATGTAAAGTCGAGCAACACGTATACGGGCGCACCAAGAGCCAATGGGATTCCGGTAGGTTTTACAAGTTCGGGAAACACCCTTTTCACTTAACGCGTTTTGCGAGTTTCGCGGCATATTAAAATTTCGACCGCCGTCGCGATCCACATGAGTATACATTGTGAAGCTTATCTAAGGTCCTCTGTTGAGCCTATGTTCGTTTCTTGCCAAGTTTGTGGAAAGTGAGCTGGATATATGGTCTCTACCAACTCGTTTTGGTCTCAAAAGAGAGATAAAGAAATTTGTGACAATTACTATTATTCTACCTTATTTGTAGTTTATTGTAGTTTGTTTGTAGTTTATCACTGTACTTTATGTGTAGTAATGACCATCATAGTTGTAAAATGTGCTTGGAAAAAGGTAGTTTAAGGAAAGTTAATAAATTGACCTACGACATTTTGCCCTTTGCTTTCCTTGGCTTTCTTGACTGTTTACCCTTATTTCTATATATATATATATATATATATATATATATATATATATATATATATATATATATATTTATATATATATATATATATATATATATATATATATATATATATATATATATATATATATATATATATATATATATATATATAAATTGAAAAAATGGTTGACTCACGATTTGACTGGAAGACGAGTCTTCATCTGAGTAACAATCTGTATGTTACTCAGAGGAAGACTGGTCCTCCAGTCGAAACGTCAGTAAACCACTGTTTTTGTTTTTAGTGTAGTATATATAGTGTAGCACTGCGCGACCAGTCTTCGCTGTTCTGCCCCTTCAGAGCCAAGCCAGTCGCTCCACGTGGTAATGGAAAGGGATGGGGAGGGATACGAGTCAGATAGCTGAGCCGCCGGGCAGTAAAATAGGCAGTCAGGTAAATCAGCATAGGCAGTGGGAAAAGAGGGGCCAGACCGATAGCGACAGAGAAATAGGCGGGAGGAAGTAACCAGATGATATATATAGTCCAGAAAAAAGGTTCCTGGCTGCCACTAAGGGTTCTTTTCGAAGATGGAGCTTCTTTAGATATTGCAGGCGAAACTGTAGCTCTCTGCATTGTTTGCGATGTCTACGCACATTTGCTGCATTTTATTATCGGTTTATCGCTTGATATGCGTTCCTAAAAAGCCAGATAGCAAGCCGCCGGTCCAAGACGGGTAAAAAAAAAGGTGTGGCTATTATCACGGCAACCGTGAGAGTTGCCGTCAGAAATTTCTCACGGCAGTCGCCTCTCATTGCCTAAGAACGCTACCCGGAGATTCTATGGGATAAATATTTCCTAAAAAGTCGTGTTTTCAGCTACCCCTGTAGCGCTGTTGTATAGTACTTGGTTTTAGACCATAAGGCTGAGGTTCGAGTCCGGCATTACGTTGTCCTTTTTTTTAGCTTTCGAAATTTTTCGGTCATGGTGATTTTGGTGATGACTTTTTTTGTTCTGGTTTTTACTATACTAAGAGTTCGACGCACAGGTTTTCTAGAACGGGTTGAATTACGTTTAATATAGGTTGTGTTCTGTGTCGTTGGGCTGGGTTAGATTAGGCTTGTTGCAGTTGGGCTGGATTTGGGTAGGTTATGGCGCGTCGGGTTAGGCTACATTAGGTTCAGTGAGGTTATGTTACGTTAGGGGACATGGGGACGTAATATTATTTAGCAAATTTTGGGCCAGCCAGCTTTTATGGAAACTGCCGTGGGAATTACCCGGAGGTAATTCTCACGGCTGTCGAGAGATTAGACGAAAAAAAAAAAAAACCCCTTTCAACTCATCTTGGTCACGCAAACGCGAGTGTCCTGCACACGACCGAGGAGTGATTCGCACCTTCTTCACCACCACGGCGCGAGGAAAAGAAAGGGCGCGAAATACAAACGCGAAAGCTTCGCGATGTCTTCAGTGAGCTCTAACTCTCGTGAGTCAACGACCGGTTCGTTGCCGAGAGGCCTTGCTAAGGAGTGCCAATCGGCTCCTTCGTTTATCAGTTCTTCGAAAGATCGTGCGGCTTCTTTTTAAGGGCCGCAAAACTCCCAGAAAAATGACAGTCGAGTTACTCAATCGGATCGGTTGCCAACGCCGTTGAACGCGTCGAGCGGATCTAGCTTATGGCAGCGAATTGGAACAGTTGCATCCGCGCGGCGTATTATAGCGGACAAAAGAGCTGCATTGAGAGGTGGCGGCAGGTGTTCCGGCCCCGCTAGACAAAAGGCCTTTCTTTCCCCGCTTCTCATTAATTGCCGAGCGCGGTTCTATCGCACCGGCTGCACGTAGAGCTCGTGGTCTCATCATCGAAAGCCTCGTCTTTTTTTTGCCTTCCTTTTCCAAACCGGGGTCTGGCTTTGTTCGGGCGTCTACTCCGGGTTATATTTCCAGAACGCGCCCGCCGAAATGGCCAGCCAGTAATGCCGTTTGCGCGCTTTGCTGACGAGGCCAAAGACAAGGGAAAATCGAGTCAAGTGTGACTTCCGCAGGGTACGTGTTCCGACATTTGTGCTTGTCTGCACGTCTCTCAGCGCGATCGCGAAACCATCTTTCCGATTGGACCCAGGCTGAGGTGTGTGTGATTGCCATCACATTTTCTTGAGTGACGCTTCGCGGGTGTTTTTCGACAATCCTATATCGGGTGTAAGTTTATGAATGTTCTTGTTTATGCTGCAAATGAGCCTCGTCTCAAGTCGAGCCCCACGTGCGCAGGGAGGCTATAAAAGAATAACTTTTTTTTTCAGTGTTTGTTGTTTGTGGTGATGGTTGTGATGGTTGGAGGGGAGGATTATGCGCCGAGGTACGTACGTCTATGTGATAAAGCGCCTCGTAACGGGGGAACTACGCATTAACTGACCACCGGTGTATCTTTAAAGGGACCCTGCAACACTTGCCATCGACTACTAGTAATGTATTTTGGGATAAAGTCTATTGTCCCAGAAATCTCCTCCCGCAAGAATTATGAAAATCCGTTCACAATTAACGAAACTACACGCGATGAGAAATCGCGCATAATCGTTCCCTCTCAACTCGACCGCGGGCAACGCGACGAAAGCTGCGCGCTCTCTCCCGGAGAGGGGGGCGGCTCGCGGAGTTCTCTTCGGCGGCCTTCGATATATCACATGCCGGGTAGTTTTCTGCTTTTCTCCGCAACGCGGAGGGGCCTATTTCCGGTCTGGTGCCACAAAAAAGCAGGCATGGGTGCCTGCTCGCAAGTGCGCGTTCGGGCTGGTAGGGCGTTTTTGAAGCAATAAACGTTTGTAGTCGAGTGGTCCTGTTGAAAGGGAAGTATTGAGCTCATCACTCAAACTCCGCGCGCACTCAAAACACAAAAGAAACGGCAAAACTGTGCCTACAGGTTCAGGCATAGAAGAGGTTCGTACACAGCGATGACGACGACGGAAATGGGAGAATCTACCCGCGAAGTTGACCAGTGACAGCCGATCGGGCAGCCATGGCCTATGTGACGTCCCTCAGGCCATGCATAATGAGGACAACTGAAGAGAGAGCGGTTTGTTTTTCCGCGTCTTTCACATCGATTTGCGCGCTCACCGCTTCACGTGCACGTGTAATATTTGGCTTAGGTATTCCTGGGAGTGTAATCTAAACGTTGCGCAGGTTTACTTGCACTGTTCAAAGAGTGTTGCAGGGTCCCTTTAACGTGCACCGAAATCTCGACGACACATGGACGCTTTAAATTTTCTCCTCCATCAGAAAAAATAGCGCCGCGGCCGGGATCGAACCCCTCGTAACTCTTGTTGACCAGCGCGTGTTCAGCGTTTGGCATTCTTGTAGATGACTACGTTGTTGGCTGAGCCTGAAGGTTACGTGCACTTTGAGCAATAGAAAAGCAACAAAGAATATGCCAAAATAAAACAATTGAGAAACGAATCATACATGAAAAATCGAAGTAACTAGGTTTTTTCTCTTTTTTCCCTATTTAACGGTTGAATAAGCGTTCGCGGTTTCTCCGAATCTCGTCAAACGAGTACGTCGAGGTGGTGTGATGTTTTTGTGAGTCGTTAACATTCCGACTTTCGAAGTGCAGTAGGCCTTCTCTAAATAGAGTACTCTTTTCAGTAGAGTACACTTTTAAAGTACTCTAGAGTAGTAGAGTACTCTAGAGTACTCTAGGGTACTCTAGACTAGTAGAGTACTCTTTTCAATAGAGTACTCTTAGCCGCCTTTTTAGCTTCCTCGCGTGTCTTGGGCTTACTCGCAAGGAGCTCAAGACCGGTCCGATCCGACTACACGCGGCAGAAAGATGGCCGACCTTACTTTATTAAACGGGCTTTCCTACGGTTGGTGCGTAACTTGCGGCGTGTGACGCTTCGCTTTGGTCACACTCTTCCCTCGCTGGCCGGGGCTCCGCAGTGACGCACCCATGTATACGTGGTGATGTCGGGGGCAGTCTGTATCGGCGTTTTAAATACCTCTAAGGAGTGGCTTGCCAGCTTCGCGTTATTGAATCGGGCGCTTTGAACAGCCAGTGGAAGTGGCATCTCATGTTTGTGCGTGTCCGCTTGCCGACCGCGCAGAAATGGAGAGGCACTCTCGCATTGGTTTAATAATAATAATAATAATAATAATAATAATAATAATAATAATAATAATAATAATAATAATAATAATAATAATAATAATAATAATAATAATAATAATAATAATCAATCAATCAATCAATCATGTTTATTTACGTGCCCAGGAACAGCCAGAGGCCTGAGTGCTGGCGCACGGATAGTTATATGAAAACAAAATACAAGAAACATATTGCAAGAAACAAACAAGCGACAAGACACACACATATTGAAGTAGCGAAAATTACAAAAATAAAGCACAGGCGGAGCCTGTGCTTTATTTTTGGTCCCGTCGCAGAAGCCGGTTCTCCTCGCGCAGCTCGGTGACAACATCCCCAAGAAAGGAGAGGCTGTCGCAGGCTTCGGACAGGAGATTCTTCAAAGCCGCTACCTCTGCGCGTAGGTCCGCCGAAGGGTTGAAGCTTTCTCCGACAGGGGACGCCACTCGTTTGGCCGGGATGTTCGCTGGCTCACCGTCTTCGCTGGTTTGGTCACCGGGGTCGCTAGGCCTAGCGGGTGACGCCGCGGCCACACACAGATTGCAGACGAACGGCTGCTCACCGCAGATCAAACGCTGCAGTTCCTCGTCCGGAAGAACAATGCACTTACCGTGCGCACGGCGTTTACACGCAGAACATCGAAAAAACGCCTGCCTGCCGAAGAAAGCGAGGCAGCAGAGGAGGCACTTGTCCTTACTGGGCGCCATCATGCGGCGGAATAATAATAATCAATCAATCAATCAATCAATCAATCAATCATGTTTATTTACGTGCCCAGGAACAGCCAGAGGCCTGAGTGCTGGCGCACGGGTAGTTACATGAAAACAAAATACAAGAAACATATAGCAAGAAACAAACAAGCGACAAGACACACACAAATTGAAGTAGTGAAAATGACAGAAATAAAGCACAGGCGGAGCCTGGGTACAGGTAAAAAATAAAAAAAGAAGATGCCTATGTTGCTCTGCCCGTCGTAAAGGCCACACGACAGGCCACACGTAATAATAATAATAATAATAATAATAATAATCAATCAATCAATCAATCAATCAATCATGTTTATTTACGTGCCCAGGAACAGCCAGAGGCCTGGGTGCTGGCGCACGGATAGTTACATGAAAGCAAAATACAAGAAACATATTGAAAGAAACAAACAAGCGACAACACACACACAAATTGAAGTAGCGAAAATTACAGAAATAAAGCACAGGCGGAGCCTGGGTACAGGTAAAAAAGAAAAAGAAGATGCCTTTGTGGCTCAGCTTATTGTAATGAATACACAACGAGCAGAGAACAAAGTTTAACAGTAAGACGACAAGAACAATGACAAAGTATAGAGACAAATGATAAGACAACCATGATAAGTAAACAGTTTCAAAAACAGGCAACTATATTGGTTAAACAGAACCACAGAGAAACCAAATTTTAGCAATAAAAAAAAGAAAAACGAATGACAGAGATATCATAGATGTTTAACATACTGTGTTCAACAAAGCAGTACGGTAAATTGTAAAGGAGCTTTGAAAGATGTCAAGGCGTTCAGAGAAGCGGTTGTAGCAATTCTGTATTCTGCGCACAGGAGAATGATTGGAGTTGCGCGCAGCGGTCAAGAAAGGGCGATGCGACCTGGTGGGCCTCTGTGGAACACTAAACTCTAAACAGTTAAGCAGGTCTGCGCAAGAAAGGTCACCATGAACAATTATAATAATCAATCAATCAATCAATCAATCAATCAATCAATCAATCATGTTTATTTACGTGCCCAGGAACAGCCAGAGGCCTGGGTGCTGGCGCACGGATAGTTACATGAAAACAAAATACAAGAAACATATTGAAAGAAACAAACAAGCGACAACACACACACAAATTGAAGTAGCGAAAATTACAGAAATAAAGCACAGGCGGAGCCTGGGTACAGGTAAAAAAGAAAAAGAAGATGCCTTTGTGGCTCAGCTTATTGTAATGAATACACAACAAGCAGAGAACAAAGTTTAACAGTAAGACGACAAGAACAATGACAAAGTATAGAGACAAATGATAAGACAACCATGATAAGTAAGCAGTTTCAAAAACAGGCAACTATATTGGTTAAACAGAACCACAGAGAAACCAAATTTCAGCAATAAAAAAAAGAAAAACGAACGACAGAGATATCATAGATGTTTAACATACTGTGTTCAACAAAGCAGTACGGTAAATTGTAAAGGAGCTTTGAAAGATGTCAAGGCGTTCAGAGAAGCGGTTGTAGCAATTCTGTATTCTGCGCACAGGAGAATGATTGGAGTTGCGCGCAGCGGTCAAGAAAGGGCGATGCGACCTGGTGGGCCTCTGTGGAACACTAAACTCTAAACAGTTAAGCAGGTCTGCGCAACAAAGGTCACCATGAACAATTTTGTGAAGAAATGTAAGGTCTGCACGCATACGTCTGCAGGTCAACGAAGGAATGGAAGGAACTATGGGTAAGTCAGAATCAGGACCCGAACTGTGATTGTGATGACGGTGCTTAAATATGGATAAAAACTTCTTCTGCACACGTTCTATTAATTCACTACTAGATTTGGAGATGCCGTTCCAGGCAACAGAAGCATATTCTAACTGTGGTATACTTATTGCATTGTATAGCTTTAGAAATGGATCTGGAGAAGAGAATTCCTTTGTAATCCGACACACATTTCCAAGGCTTCGGAGTGCCTTGGAAATAATAATAATAATAATAATAATAATAATAATAATAATAATAATAATAATAATACAAAAAATCATGCATTAATCATGCAAAAAAACTTCTCATCAATGCACTCATTGCACAAAATTTTGGAGGCTTTGTACCCTGAAGAAGCTACCCTGAAGCTACATAAACATGGTTTCGTATGTGTATCGAAAAGTCGCTGTCATTTTGTTACGCGATTCTTTTCCTGCGCTTTCTCTTCATTTCTTCAGGTTCTGGGTGTTATATTGCTTGTATTTGAAATACCCCCCTTGATGGTACGCCTACTACCTCACAGCAGTTTCATGTTATTATTTCATAAAGTGAGGGAAATTCTTTCGATTTTTTTTGTATATTTAAACGTCTGCTTTCGCTTCACCAATGCATGTATACGATGAGTACCGAAGAAGTGTTATGTTTTTGTACTTCACCTACTTTCTTTTAATTCACAGTTTTGTTTGCATGCATTGTCGTTTATATGCACGATCAGTTCCCAATGGACATTTCTATGCCATATATATCACGCTTGGGTTTCACTGTACGCCTGGTGGCTTAGCGAATCCGCTAGGTGTACCTTACCATCGGACTAATATTCAATTGTACTGTACTGCGTCGAATTATACTATATCGCATTTTATATTGGCTTGAAGATTTCGCCATAAATCGATGTCGAACAACATCACCTATTTTAGGCTATGCTTGACTGTAGCAACGTTTAACAATGTATGACAACAGCCATTTGTATCAGCTTTAAGCTACTTCCACCTTAATTTTGCAGCGAAGCTGTCTGTGGCTAGGTTCTGGGGGAAAAATGTGTCCGTGGATGTCAACAAAAATTGGGCCCATCTCCCCGCGAGGGGGACTCGAGTAAATGCGTCGCATAGGGGGTGGGTGTATTGCGTTAACGTTTAGTGTTTGGGGAGTTGGTGGTAGTGAATGCGTTGTATCAGCAGCTTCTTGGCGTAGTTAGAATGAGTCAAGGATATAAGGCGCGTAGTAGCCTCCCATTCTGTGTCGGCTTTGTGGCGCAGTGGGTAGAGCACCATGTCCATTGCGTTCCGCCCGCAGGGTCGAGGGATCGAAACCAGGCGCCGGATAGTATTTTTTTTTATATAGTGTAGGGGGAGGGGTGCGGACTACGACTACGGACGTCAACGCGGGTGACATCGTGAGTTACTGAAATGCTCTGCATTTAATGTACAGCCGGGTATGTACAAAGGTGCACCCGAAAGCTAATGCTTTGTGTTTCCATCTTGATGGACTCCTGGTGCGACATTTTAGCCGGTGTTCTTCCGTTCAGCCTGAAGGGCTTTCGGAGCGACTTTTTGACCGGCGCCTTTGACGTGTAAGCACGCGCACATCACCGTTTACCCGTTTATGCACCCAGCGATGTAGGCGAGGTGGGGTCACGCGCAGCCGGGCTTCATGCGCTGTGCGGCTCAGGTGTTCCGTCCTTCATCGTGCGAGCTGTGCTCTCCCGCCTGCGAGTGACGATTCCGGCTACGGCGGCCCCCATACAGAATTTCTCCTCCAGCTTTTCTTCCTCCCTACAGTCCCCTCCGCCGCTCTGCGCAGCTGCCAGGTGTACACTGCGATTCTGCGCAGTAATATCCGCACTGCACCTTTTCCTTCTATTTCACTTTAGAGTTAATAAACAACAGCACCGATGGCATGCTCGTCGACGTGGTGGGAGATTTTGACGTAGACGCCTCACGCTCCGATGCGACCTGACGGCTGACCACCGTGGTCGAGCGGTTTGGGGTGGTGCGCTGCACGGACACTAAGATGCCCACTACGCGGGAGGGAATTTGTCCGCAAGAATCAACACTAGACCTTCCAAGTTTCACTCAGCTAATTAGCTAGTACGATCAATCGCAAATTGCAAACAAACGTGTTTCGTTTCGTGCTCTCCTTGGACTGCGCCCAGCTTCGCTCATCACTCTGCTTCACATAGTGGAAGGGCACTGAACATTTTATTCATCCTCTCCGTCGGGATTGTTGCTTTTTTTCTTTTCTTTCCCTTTTCCATCCAGCTTCAGTGGCCAGTTCAGATAATTATTGCGCAGTAAGTAAAGAGCTACTCTAAGCCGCACCACATGAGCTCAAACGAATCTTGCATGCTACGTGCAGTCTTTGTAAAAAATTTCTAGGCCAAGCCAAAATGGCAGAGGCTGCAGACAATTCCTAATGGAAGCTTACCTTTGGAGCGAGGCTGAAACGCTTTATGCTAGAAAGGTGGAGAAATGCCCGTATTTCTTACTGTCATAAAACATTCTGGTCGCTGTTGGTCGTTCAGTTTTGGCTTTGAATTCTTTGTGGCCCATAAATCTAAGGCGTGTCCTAGAAAATTTTGACAATGACTGTGCATGTGCTTGTTCTCGATTCGCGGTGTTCGAAAATGCCCCCCCCCCCCTCCCCTCACCCTTTACGTGAACCTGAAGCTGCGCGTTACTCAACCTTAACAGCAGTAACAGACGGCGGAGATCGAAGGATTGTTATCACTATGACGGATTATGAAGGTCGAGTGCACGTCGACGGGCCCAGCCAGGTGGTGGCATGATTGATCACTTCTTTCCTGCGCAAAAACAAACAAGCGAAAATATCCGCCCACGCCAAATAAAGCTCCAGAGCAGGCCGTCTCTTAAAAACGAAAGAGAAATGGCGATAGAAGAAATGTGTTATAATAGCATTTTTACACTGTCAGTGGTTCAATTGCTTACGAGCTAATTTTTATTTCGCACACAGTCCCTGTTCTCTGCACCCACGTTTCACCTTTACGCAGCAAAAGCTCTTCAGTGGTTTACTCTGCTGCAACAACCACTCCCCTGAGCAAAGACAAGGACGCGACCGTTAGGCGTACAACGCGACGCTTATCTCCATGGTCGTCTCTTCCGGCGGTCGCTTCCCGTCGCCCGCGTTGTCGCTGTCTTGTAGCGCCCCCTCTCCCCTTCTTGCGAGTATGACGTGCCCCCTCTTAACTCCCCCGAGTATCGGCGGTGGCTTTTAATATGCGTGTTGGTTCGGGACGACATATTTATTATGCATAATCTCGCGCAGGAACAAATTGGCAACGTGTCGAGCTTTCAACCTCCGCCTCAATCGGGCGGTTTCTCTTCGGCAGAACGTTGGCGTCGCGCGAGGGGTTGACGCCAGCAGTCGTCGCTGTCGACGACACTGCGACGCGACGGCGTCTTTCTCCAGCCCGTCGTTCGCTTATCCTTCGCTGTTCCACGATCGTCGCCGGTAATAGGGATGACGAGAAGACGAAGCTGCGTGCGAGCACACCTGGAGCGGGAAACGCACGCGCGCTTGTGTGCTTCGGCGTGAACAGAATTCTTCAATAAACGTCGCCGGAGGAACGAGCCGCCGCCAAACAGGATGACTGCTAATATGGAGTAAAGGGAGCCTTGACGCGGCGAGCTGTAACGAAGGCGAAAATATTATTGCGAGCTAAGCGGCGCGCACTTTGCGTTGGTGATGGGAGTGTATAAAGCTCCAAGATGTCGTCGTAAATGCAAAACATCATCTGGTAGGGGTAAAACGGAGAAAAAGGACAAATAGCGGGAGGGGAGGAGAAAAAAACTTTGGTTGATTTCTCTGTCATAGGAATCAGTAAAACTGCAGCGGAATCTGCAGCTGAGCATGATTTGCGGGTCGGCGGCTGTCTTGTGGGTGTGCTTGGCGAGCGACGTCTTGCTGGCGGGCTGCTTCGGCAAAGGTGTACTGGCGTCATTTCCGGGACGGATAGGACGTCAGTGAAATATTGGGATATCGCGGCATAAAACACCTTCGTGTTAAAATATAAAACTCGAAAACGAACAACCCTTAGGATAACGTTCTCTGTAGTACAAAGGTTGCATCCCCGCAAAAAGACCTTGTGTGCTGGGGTGCACCCTTTACAGGCCACTTGCTTCGTTGTACTGCCGTCACTTCCGTGACGGATATGACGTCAGCAAAATATTGGTGTATCCGGGAATAAAACACTTTCGTGTTAAAAACCTTTACCTTTTTTCCCGCTCCTTGTGTGCCGCGTTCCTCGAACACGTGTACGCCTTGGCGGCGATGATCGACGACCTTAGCGATGATGGGCTCCCATCAGCTCCCATTATAGAAGTTTCGTACTTTGTTGCTTTCCGTATCTGTAAAAATCATTTGAGACATCGTTTATGAACGATCACAGCGCTAGTGTGTGTGCTACATGGCGAACAGTGATGAAGTTTCGTCGGACCCGTCGATTCGGGTGAGCCGCTCTTTTCTGACAGATGGTATTGAGAAATTAAGGAACTAAGTGTCAGAGGGAGGGTTCTGAGGGGGGAAAACGGGGTTGGGGGGAGGATAGGCACGTGTTTCATTGAAAACAAAAAGACGAAGCGTAGCCACTTATATTACTTTGGCTCGTCTTTGACAAATACTCAGAGAACGTCCGCGGTTCATCGAACGGATGAGAAACAGGTAGCGTTCCCCTGGGTAGTAGGCGCTGGGGGAGCGAAGATTAAGGAATAAATGGGAGCGGAAAAAAATGGAGGGCGAGGGGAAATTGCGAGACGTTAACGAGAAAATACGCGAGTGAAGAGAGAGAGAGAGAGAGAGAGAGAGAGTTCGGCGACGGTAAAGGGAGGTGAGTGGACGTCGTCGGGCAAAAGCAGGCCCGCCGCTCGCATGATCCATGGCTCGGGTTGCTCGGTGGGGGAAGGAAAAGAAACTGTCGGTGGCCATTTATTTCGGGAACGAATTGCCGCCGCCGTTGCCCAGACCCTAGCCGCGGTAATACAAGCCTCGGCGGCACCCACCGCGGCTGTATAACCCGAGGGTCCGTGATTGCGGTTTCGGTATAAATCGTTCCTTCTGCCGCCACTCGCTGCCCTCTCTCCCTCTCCTTCTCCCCTTCCCGCCGCATCCCTTGGCCCTTTACTTTGTTGCCCGAATCTCCCGTCCGCTGCGGCCGTTAGAGGGGGCTTCTGCTCATTTGGTGTCGCTGCTCTGTGCGGCCTGTCGCGCTTGCGTGTCCCAGTTGCTGCCGTACAAGCAGGGGGACAAAGAAAAAGAAAGTGCTCGGCGGAAGGGGGAAGCGACGCCGGCGATGTCTGAGCTGTGCGAAGAAGCCCACCGCCCACACCAATTCAGGGTCGGGAGAGTGGACGCGAGCGAAGTTCCTTTTCCAGCCGGTATTGCGCGCTGGCCATCTGTCCTCCTCTTGCTGTTTCACCGCTCGCGCGATTAGTGCAGTGGGAGACGATGGCAAGTGAGAACCGTCAGCTTCGTGTCTGTCGGTAACGTTGCGAGCAGATTCTCGGAGCCTCCTCTCTCCCCATTCCGGTTGTTTAAATGCGACAGACAGGTCAAGACACGGGATTTCCTGTCCGTCCGACCTTAATGCGGAAGGAGGGGTGGAGGAATGGGAAATGGACCGAAAGGAAATACCCATACAGCGCGTTTCCATGTGGACTCGTCCGAAGTTCTGTTTTCCTGTGTATTACTCGTAGCGGCCAGTTTTATCCCCTCCTCCGAAGATGGTCTAGCGCGACTCGTTTAGTGAGTACTACCGAAGCAAAGTCGATACGTGCAATTCTAGTGGAAATAATAAAAGGGTCGCTAAGCAGACGATGACGAAGTAGACATACGTCTTCGTCTGCTTAGCGCCCCTTTTATTATTTCCGATAAGCATGAACCAACTAGCTCAACAAGTTTTGTTGAATTACATGTAATTTGCTGACATGTATGCCCGGTTTCCAAGTTCTCTGAGTCGTCTGTAGAGGAGGACGGCCGCCCTTGCCTCTTGGTATTGTTTTTAATTCATCTCGTTCTCGCGCGTACTAAAGGCGAAGACGACGCTGCGGAGAAGCGGTCCACGGGAGACATGCTTCGGGACCGGTGAGCCAACTGTGCTTGATGGTGTCTCTTTAAGTGAAGGCTTTCTTTGTCGGACCAGTGTCGTCCTGTCAACAAACTAATGCATTTCCCCATACACCGGTTGGGCGAGCGAAAAGCTCTCTGGACACACGGCGCGTGCGTGAAATCCGTTGCGTCAAAACGGTTCCTTGAAGATCGCGAAAAAGGAACGCTTCAAGATGAGACAGCACGCGCATCGATCGTGAAGGAGGAGCACAATAGTATAACACATGTCATAAACCGCGTGTCTGTATACATTTACATGGTTCCTAGGTGCGTTTACTTAGTGCGCGAACAATCGTCGCATGGGTTCGTTCCTCGTTCGCGGTTTCCGTGTCTGAACGTTCGGCGATCGATTGCGCGCACTTTCAGCGAAGGTTTCAACGGACTTTTGATGCGAGAAAGCTTTCGCGCTTCTCTCTACCTTCTTTAAGAAGGGGCGGTTTCTTTCAACCTGGACGCAGCTCTCTAAGTCGCTCGTGCTGGATCCAGGGGTGCTACCGCGCGGCTCGTCGTCAGCGGCGTTTCACTGTGCCGTGCTTTCGCGGCGGCAGCCGGGCGGCTAATGCGGGCTCGCGCTCGATGCTCGCTCGCTATTTGTAACGACCGCGCCGCATTTTGAAGCCAAGCTCAATTTGCCGGCCCTTGTTCTTTCCCCACAGGGCCCTGCTTTCTGTGGCTTCAGTGAAAGGGATTGAGTGCATCATTTAGGGCGCTTTCCCTCTCTCCTTTGAAGAAGCCTGCTTTTTGAGGTGGTTCTGAATGCGCGGCGATTTTAGTCCGCGAGCGCGCTTTGAGCAAGTTTGAAACGCACCACGTGCAACGCTGCCACGTTGCTGCGGGGCTGTGGAGGGCCCTGCCGTGTTATCTGCGCTCGACCAGACCGCACTTCGGCGGTTATTCGCGCGGCTGAGTACTGTACGCCACGACTGCACACGGTGTCGTTGAAAAAAGAAATCAGGAACAATGGAACATGCCGCTTCATTCATATACTCCACTGGGAATCCGTGCCAAGTGTGGTTCCTCCATGCGCGTTCAGTTCCCCCGCAATTTACTTGTTTTTCTTTGGAGTCATTTCGGCGTATCTTTCGCTTCCGAACACACTTTACCTGTCCTCACATCTGTGCTTACTGCCTCGTCCCTATCCCTGTTGTGATGACGTCAGATGTAACAGCGTACGAGCGCTCCAGGGTCTCTGTTTTTTTGCATGCTCGGTGTCGTTGCACTCTTGAAACACGCGCAGGACCTTTGTGTCGTATGCGAACGTGAATAAGAGCCGCGCACAGCGGTACTAGAAACGTAGTGGCGTTGTCTGATCAGGCGTTTTTTTTATTTAGTTTTTCTTTTCGTATCCGAGAGTATCGCGTCTGCGCTTGGCCTCATGTAGCTTTTTGGACATTTGTATCTGTATTCCAGAGAACTCCGCTCCCACCGGCGAGCGGATATCCTCTCTGCACAATGAAAGTTTTCATCACCATCCACGGGAGAGATGCTTCGGTGTAGTTGGTTTCGGCAACCTTTTTCACTGGTGTATAGTACTGATATGCAGGTGTCGTCATAAGTAATTTGTACCTTAACTTGTGAATATCACAAAATATTTCTTTTACTGGCTTTGTGGCATCCATTACGGTTTCAGGAAGCTTTTTTCTATTAGGGAGGACCCATCAAACGCACACCAATGCAGTCAGACAGTTCCCGTAAGAAGAAATTCCTGTAAATTTACGAGACCGTGTTCCAATTACTTTTGACGGCACCTGTACGTTCCTCTGCGCAAA